>NC_085136.1:2276357-2595928 GCF_035046485.1 Aedes albopictus | reverse complement strand
AAATTTATGATTTTATCAACTAATCATGCTAGTGTTACTGTACCGTATTGGAATAGAGATGGTGAAGCAACCAAAAGCCACCACGCACACTGAACAATGAATTTCTATTATTTGTATAGCAGAGGAATACTTCTGTTTTGTTTGTAAGTAAGCAGTCTAGCAGTATAAAGATAAACCGCATGAACAGGTCGCATTGGGTCAGGTAAAGCTAGCGAGAATTGTACAGAAATGTAAGTACAAATTTATAGTCTGTAATTATAAATGATTTATTCATCTGAAATATATTTTCAGCTTTAAAGCTGCTAGTAACGCAACTAAGAGACTGTGCGATTTCCTGAACTACTCCAACAATACTAGGTTTCATTTGCTAAACGATCTTTTCGGCAATTCGATGATATTTACATCAACAGTGGTTTAGTAATAAAGTCACTGAAATGGTGAACACAGAGGAACAGACGTGTCACTTTAAACAAATTGCGATTGAAATAATTGTAACGATTACATAATTGCTCGATTCCATTCAAACAGCCAATCAATGTCAATGTTTCGCAAATCCCTAACTGCTGGCGGTAGTGAACAAACGTCAAACAGGAGAAAACATAATGTGAGCGCCATGTGAGCGTACGATTTACGTACCGTCAAATGGGGTAACTTGCAACACTTTTCGACTTTGAAGCAATATCATTGAAAATCTAAACATTTGAAACATCCTGTGAAGCATCGTGTACGCTAATTACCCCGAGTAGAATACTATGCAGCACTTGGTTTACTAAAATACGTTGCCACCTAATCAGGAGGTGCGAAATACATGCTTGTTGCAAGTTTCCCCATCTGTGGGGTAACTTGCAACATAGGACATGAAGCTAAGTTAGCTATCATTAAACAGCACTAACATTCTAGCACTTAGTCGTATTGTAAAATTTTGATGTTATGCATGAAACATACCATGAAAAGATGTACACTAACCAATTGACATATAATTTTTCATGAAAGGATTGGTAGCTATTGCAAGCGAGAGTATATCTTTTAGGAACAGGTCTCACGTCTCTCAAACACAAAATATATATGATTCTCTTGACTTAACACTCATTACAAAATATCAACAATGATTATTGTCATTTCTTGAAAAGGTAGAGTGAGTCATCTTCAAGTAGTTTTCAGTTTGAAGTGGTGTTTGGCAATTTCAGCTAAATTAACATGATTGAAACACATCTATTCTACTTTTTAAATTTCAAACTCGCTAATTTGGGTATTAAACTGAAATAGTTTACTCCATCTAGGTTCAGACTTGATATTGGTGATTGCTTTCCAGCGTTCATAAACAAAAATTGAACTTTTATGATGATGAAACATGAATGAAACTTCAAAATGTGGTATTTCTTAACAATGTTTGAAGGTCACGTGCAAAAAAATGTAGAAAATGAATTGTCATTTGAAAATGAACGCGTTACGTAATCAATAAATGATCAATTTCGGTTATTTCTGTCAAGTATATCGTGAAATGAAGATAAATAATAGAAGGTTTCGTCAAATTCAACCGTTGCAAGTTACCCCATAGTGGTTGTCGAATATAATAATGATTTTTTACATTACTTAGTCGATAAGTTTATCAAACTTTTATCGTTTAGCTAAGCTTACTATTAGGTACCCTAACTGCAAGCAAGGTCACCAGACTTATCGCACTTACCATAAGGGAGAGGTCAAGCACGATTTTCATACTTGTTTTTATGGCATAAAATGAGCAATCCGTTTTAACAGTGTAGCTAAACCATAAACAAAGAAACAAAGCTAATTTTTATACTAAATCGATCCTTGATACACATAACCTCTATAACCGAAATAGTAGGACATACTAGTTTTTATTATTATTAAAAAATGCTTCTTATTTAGTGTATGTCATCGTGTTGCAAGTTACACCGCTGTTGCAAGTTACCCCGTTTGACGGTACTACCGATTATTTGAACTATCCGTTATTAAGGCCTGAAGTACACAGGGTCAAATATTTGACAAGGAAAGAATTCAAGAAACAACATCAGATTGACACCAATGAAAATTCGATCGAGTCAAACAAGATCTTTGAGCATTGGTTTCTTTTTGGACAAATATTTGACCCTGTGTACTAACAGCTTAAGATGGGAAGGGAGTAGAATAAGATGTCTGTTAAGAGCTTGTATTGCCAATTATTTTTCTACATGACACATCATTGCGTAAGGTATCATCCAAGGTATCGTCATTGTTATTTTTTCTATGTGACAAACGAAGGGAGTGGAGAACGTATGGCACTAAAACTATATTTCAAAACAAATAAACATTATGCTGACTTATTTCATAAAAGCTATTCATCTTTTTAATCAAAAATAAGGTTATTTTCATACTTTAAACCTACTTTTATACAAAAACTATGCAAGTTATGTAAATTTTGTTGCCAGATATAGATTCAACGCACCAAAATTATCTGAACATGTGGGTTTTAGCGCTACTGAAAAAAGTTTTAGGTTTTGTCCGGCATTTGTAAAGAGCACTGCCACTGTGCCATGACGTGAGAAATTCTAACATGAATTTCAGGAGGAGTGCCAAAAGGAACCCTCGGAAAATCCATAGAAGACGCTCTATAAGGAAATCTGTAGAGAAATTATGGAAAAATCACTTGAGCAATTCCTGGATAAATTGTTTGAGAAATTTCTGAAGGAACAACTTAAGGCATTCTTAGATTTTTTCCCAAGCGGATTCCCAGTGAAGCTTCTAAGAATTCTAAGAGTAAATTCTAAAGGAACCACCACTACAGAAATTTCTGGATGCATCCCTAGAGGAGTTGCTGTAGACATTCTTGGGAGGGGTCCTACAGAAATACCACCAAGAGGTTCTGAAGCAATTTCAGCTCTAGTTTCTGAAAAGAACAGAAGAAAAAATCCTGGAGGAATGTCTAAAAACATCTTATGGAAATAAATAATATAACACTCATAGAAAAATCACATCAGAAATTCTGGAATCGCAGCAAGAATTTGACACGAATGCACTCTTAGTGTAAAATGTCATAAATTAAAAAAAGCAACAAGATTTTTTTAGAAATCATGCCACAGATTCGTACACGCTTTTCAGTAGCAATTCTGTGGGAGAAAAAAAAAGCCTGCATGAAATCTCTTGAAGAAATTTTAGGGAGCCCCCAAGAGAATCCAGACAGCAACTTCTGAATATATATATGCAATGGCATACGTGGGACCACGTCTTTGTTTTGTTCTGTTATTTTCACCCAAGGAAGGTTATGAGGCAAAAAACCTTGATAAATTGAGATTTTTTGAACATCGATTTTTGATACATATTGAACGGGGACCTGAACTTGGAACGCCAAAAAACGCAGAGACAGTACAAGATTTGCCGGGGACAGCTAGTTTATTATAAAATGGCAATGCCTCAACATGCTTAGTAGCGTGACGTTACAACGTTGTAACGTCACGCTACTCATTCCCATTTTTAACATACTTTTCCGATGAAAACTAACTGTTTATTAGATCATGCTTATTGGAAATTTTACAAAGAATCCGAATATGCAAAAATATTTGAGGGTTTATGGTCGAATTTACGAGTTATAGTAAAAAATCTGACGAAAAAGGCGTCAAAACATTGTAACGTCATGGTAGAATGTGTCTTGTTTAGAAACTGCCAACTACCAATATATCACCAATTTAGTGTAAGTGTAGCGAATTATGAAAAGAAGGAAAAACACTAGATGGAATTAATGGCGACCAATCTGCCAAACAATTCTGTAAAATAAAATCATTAGAGACAACAGCTTATAAATTGAAGAAGGACTCATCTCCTATGCAATATGGTCTCAAGTACACAGGTAAAATATTTGACAAGAAATGAACTAAAGATCAAACATCTGTTTGACACTAATGAAACTTCGAACGAGACAAACCAGATGTTTGAGTATTGGTTTTTTTTTGGACAAATATTTGACCCTGTGTACTAGGACTTTAAGCAGTTCGATAGCCAAAAAACTCCTCAATAAATGAACCTAGAAGCACAATCTCCCGCGAAAGGAAGAAAAATGTCAAATTCAAAAAGTTGTCTCAACAAATATTGAAAGGCTAAATCATTCTGAGTCTGACTCTCTTCTTATTCACCTTACTAATATTTACCTGATATGTAACACCTACTAATTTGTGGTACATTGTCTATATCAAATATAAACAAAAATGTTAGTGCGAGGTTATGACGAATAACTCCCCTTCTCTTTTTCCCTCATCGCCTTATGAAAGTTTAGGGCACAGGCAAACAGACATAACACTCTTCAAAACAGCTTTACACATGCATTTAACGATCAATTCAAATTTCATTTGATTTTCGCGATCCTTCCACCAGAAGTGCTAGTGTTCGATCGCTTTGACGTTTGCTAGTGTACACGTTGCTGAATGAAGCAAGCGAAAATTACATGCGATTTATGTAATAGTGTGCGTGTTAGACAAACGTCAAACCGAAATCCATCATGACCGACAGTGTCTCGCGCGGTTCTACCATCAGATGGCAGTGTGTTCATGAAAAACACACCGGGCAAAAGTTTTTGATGAATTTCCTGTAAGAGTTACGTCTGTTTGTCTGTGTGTAAGGCAATTTTCACCATTTTTCGACACTCCCACCCCCGTTGTAAGATTTTTTGTATGAAACCCTAAGTATTTTTGAATGACTCAAAAGATTTTTCAAACCCCCCTCCCCCCATAAACCCTTACGTAATTGATGGACAGCCCCTTATTGATTGGTTTCTACTTATCAGAACAAAGGCTACAACAAACAGTCGGCCTACTCCGACGTTAATTTTAACTATGTTAGGATAATTAATCGCACTCACTTCCTCCACAACCATGCGTCTCCTTTGTGACCTGATAGCTAGCCTGATAGCATTGTTTTTGCTCGCGCTTAGCGTAAAAATGCGCAAACAGTGACCAGTAGTGACTACACTACCTCAGATCCGGAAAACGGTGTCGTTTTCTGTTGTTTACTAAAGAAGTATATACATTTTAAAATACGAAATATTGTCACAATATCCAAATATTCCTAAGGCGCCGTCACTAATTACGTAACGCTCTTGGGGTAGGGGGGAGTACAGCCGAGCGTTACGACCCATACAAAAACTTTGGGGTTTTCATACAAAAAAGCGTTACGGAGGGGGGAGGGGGAGTCGAAAAATGTCGATTTTAGCGTTACGTAATAAATGATTGCTGTCTAAGTTTTTCAACAATCTCGTGCAGAAAACTCATAAAATAAAGATAATAAAAAAAAGTTGATTCACTATCACAAAATCTTAACTTTGCAAAAAATTACCAAGACTCAATTTATGACTAAATGACATGAAGATTTGAAGTTTTCTTAGTTGAAGTATTAAAATTAGAGAAACATGTTAGATGAATGAAAATACGGAGTCATTTTTTTAGGTTTAGGCCGGTTTCCGACCACTGTGCGAGATCGCTTGGGTCACTTCTAGTGGACGATCTGAAATCTTTTCCTGCAGCAATTACGACATCGTTGGCGATAGTAAATTGCACTCCTAATGCGGAAAAGCTGGGGACGTTCTGTGTGGTATTACATTGCCAAGTTGCTCATTGACGTCAGAATATGTCGCTATCAGTGATCAACAAAATTAGCTTTTTCTGCACTATTATCTATTCTTAGATATGCTATTTCGTATATTTGGACCCTCTGAGGGGTGGGCTTGGGTAAATTTTAGAATGAGTAAATGTTTAGAATGAATTACTTATCAAATAAACGATTGAATAAAAAGTTTGTCCGACATTGGATTTGTTTAAAAATTGAAGAAAAAAATCCTAACAGATTACCTGAGTGGTCGAGTCGAAAAACTGCTGTGAATTTAGACTTTATTATTATTGTTGACATCTGATGTGGCTTCAAAGTTTTAATCAATTGTAAAGTGGACATTTGTGACTGGAAAGTTGTAATAAATCCAAAAAGATTTTGGTTCCGTATTATTTCTGTTTTACGCATAGGAAATTCTATAGTTCAACCCCTAACCTTGATGTCTAACAACGCCAATACTTTTAGCTTTTCTACGTTTCGTCTTCTAGCATTTTTTTTTACAGATTTTCTCAATTCATCATGATTTGTTTAGTTCGTTCCTCTTTTTACGCAACACGTGAAGATCTAATTGGAATTGAATTTCTTGTCCAACTTGGGAACAGGCCCAACGCATCCTTGCTGATGCAATATTATCCCTGCAGGATAACAATGCTAGTGACCCATAGATGGCTCGTACAATAGGAATGCAACTATGATTTATCCTCTTTGACCGATTTATGATGTGTGAAACAGAGTAAGTTTAAAATGTATCAAACTGAAAATAATGTTTATGTTGTGATGTCTCTTCAAAAAATCTATTGATTTTCTTTATCCTGTTCGTGGTGAATTTCGCTTTCGTTCGATCATTAATCTCTTAGAAAGAAATTGCAGAATGTCAAATTATTCTCTTCCACTGAAGGAGAAACGTGGTTGAACATTTTTCGGCAGAATATCGTGTATGACTGTATAGGCATTCCAACAACCGTTCGCTCCAATTCCAATGAAGCTGCTGTCATGTTTAGGTTCAGACTGATTGTTTTTATTGAAATATTTTTGCGTGTCGGCAAGCGAGCTCGCAGACTGTGTGGCTTTTTAGCACCCATTCTTGGGAATGTTTACATAGGAAAATTACAAGTGCGATACGGGCGTTGACTAGAAAATTCATTAATCAACTTGTCAGCTTGGTAACCTTTTTCAATCGAGGGAAATTTCAACTCAACACGTCTTCAATGTTGCTAGGGATATTTAAAAGTGCATTTTCGCTATTTGCCTTTCTTGTTAATCGTGAAGGGTTGAAAGGCTTTAGCATCATATGAGAATGAAGATATGTAAAGTGTGTGGCTTCAAATCACTTTAAAAAAGGAATCGCCAAGTTCGAATAAAAATCGTTCAGATTTATAAATGGAGGAAGTAACTTTGGAATTTTTGAGCTATTTTGTGGCAGGGTCTCAGATTCTGTTACACTTTTGCTTCTTAGGAAGATGCTCATCACAAAACTATCACAAACAAAGTTTACATCAAGACAACATCATTCGTACTTTTCTTTCATTGAGAGTTTTTCTCCAACAAAACGAATAACTGTACATAGGCAACTTTAACCCTACTTGTGCGTTGAGGTCATTATAACGCAGACACGAATGCTGAGCATGCACGACGTCAGTGGGCTGAGCCTTGGCTAATGCACGAAGAAGGTTAAAGAGGAATGGAAAGAGTTTTCTCAATAATTTGGGCCCGTACAATAATTTGAGATTCTCTAGATGGAAATAAGAATTGCGAAGACGAGGGAGTGGTTGAAGAGTTGACCCGTTGATATCAAATAAAAATCAGTTAGACACAATCATCGCTAGGTGGATAAATCCGTTTTTTTTGTTATCGAATTTAAAAAACACAACTCGAGCGTTTCATGCCAGCCTGTCGTCACGCATCATCGAGGATATCAGCATTTTGAGCTACCTATCGAATATAAATCACATTGCACTACCTTCGAAGTGGAATCCCAAAACTAGTGAATTCGGTTAAAAAGTAGATACGCTGAGAGGCTCGAAAAGGTATGCTAATAAATAACAATAATTTGTTGAAGTTTATAATTTATTTCTTTATTTTCATCGTGCATGCTTGCCGCTGACTTTCTCATATTTATAGCTAAATGACAGAGCAACGACAGGTAAAGCAGTGTATCTAATCGTTGGAGGCGCTCAGGAAATTGTCGTATATTTCTTTGGCCCACAACACTGATGTCGGTCCTACCAAAACTGAAGTCAAAGGAGTTCCAAAAATGCCGGCTGTGCTGAGCCCTAGCGTTCATAGAATTCTTTCTGGTGGTGATACATTTCAGCGTGAATGAGCAATAATCGGTGTCCACTGTCTTGTGCTTGTTGGTAGCTCAAAAACTAAAACTATACAAAGTAATACGCTTGTGAGGTGGAACGGGAAGACGTTGTGTTTAATTCATTAGGTCAAAATTATTTGATATATAATTTATTGCGCTTGAGAACGCGTCACACGACATACGAAACCATAGACTCGAAATGGTAAACGTGTGCGCCTGTACGTAACCCACAGTGGGAACAGTCACTAATTTATATGGGAAACGTTTCCAAATTTGGATAAATTTATACCTTTTTAAGCTTTGCTTTGACGGTTTGTGGCTGATTTTGTGATTTATGAATAAGAGCAAGCTTTTATCGCATTGTATCCTCTTGGCCGCCTTAGTGGGCCATATTGAGTTCCAATTGGTCAACATATTCTCGCGAGGAGCGTAGATTGCACGGTGTCTGACTTTTGTTTTGTCCAGCAGTCATGACTATTAAGCTGCTCGAGAACGCAAAGTGGCTGAGATATCCAGAGGAAAAATGAGAAAATTCAAATCAGAAAAAAATGATTAAAAAGCCGACCCGTTGTTCTTGCGCTTTTGTGGAGAACGCAGAAGGAGATAAATCTTACGACATGGTTGAAATTAATTAGAATTCATCTTCTCTGTTGTTTTAGTTGTTCATGCGCTGATTCCGTTTCAGTGAAACGGACTCCTTTTTCGCAGCTCATGGCTTCACGACGTATCAAACGTATATATTTCAACCCGTGTGTCAAGCAATGCCGGCTCGCTTTACCCGATCGTTGCTGTGTGTTGAAGAAATGAAAATTTAAACAAAGTCAAAGCTGACTTTTTGATGAAAAGGTAGCTGATAACGATCACATTTAGTTTAAAGTATACGGTCATTAAATTTTTTCAATTTTCAACCACTGGTGTTGAATATGATTATTTCACTCTGCAGGGCGGCTTTTTTGTAGGTGAAATAAGATAGTGAGATCCGCACTAACTGGACAGTAGAAGGATGGCTAGCGTTGAACTTATGGATCATGTTTCATGGCTACCAGACTTGGTACCGGTTTGGTTAGGATTACGATCGATGTGAAGAGACAATATTAGGTGCATTCGCAGGCTAAGATAACCAACAATATCTTGGATTTTTTTCTTGTTTATTTTAATTGTTTACTTTTGAAACAAAATGGCCGCAGCAAGAATATCAGCATAAAATCTTGGTGGTACCTAAAAAAAACAAAAACAAAAAATCTGGAGGAATTCCTAAATGTATCCCTAGAGAAAACGCTTGAGCATATCTTAAAGGTATTCATGAATTAAAGCCTAGAGGAACCTTCTTAGGAATTCCTGGATAAATTCCTGGTGAAATCAAGAGCGGAATTTTACAAGAGAAATTCCTGGCAAATCCCCAGCAAGATTTTATTTGAGGAATTCCAGCAGGAATTTTTAGGATAATGCCAGCTGCAGCTCTTGGATGAATTCTGGGCAGCAATTCCCGATGAATCCCAACAGAATTTGCTTAAAGAATTTTACCATGAATTCTGGAGAAATTTCAGGCATATTTTCTGAAAAGACATTGGAAGAATACCTGCAAAAAAAAAAACAATCTAGAAAGGCATGTCAGCAGGAATTGATCGAAGAATCACATCAGAAATTCCAAAAGAAATGATAGTAGAATAACTGGAGGAATCCCAGAAACAATTTTTAAGGAAAACACGAGAAGAGTTCATGAAAAAAATCGTTGGAGAAATCCCTGGAGTAGTCTCTGAATGAATTCGTAAAAGAATCTCAGCGTGAATTGCTTGAGAAACCGTCGCTGGAATTTCTGGATGAGATCTGGTAGAAACTCAAGCGAGGAAATTTCAGCAGGAATTTCCGAAGAAACTTTTGTTACTTCATAATGGTCACTTCACTGTTTTTGTTTTGATTTGAACAACATAATTCTACAATCTCTTATTTGTTTAGAGAACAGGTTTTTGGTTATATGTGGATGTGATTCAATTTGGACCATTCACTTATTCGGAATATCATTATTATTATGGTTCTAAATAATGAGAAAACAGAGAAAATCATTAACCATTATCACTGCTGCAAATAAGTCCTGTTGTAACACACAAAATTTCACGTTTCCTTTGTTGAAATCCTGTGAGTATTCATGAAGAACATATCATTTAGCATTGCAACATGTAGAAAATCGAACATTATTATCGAAATCAACAGGAGATCATTAGTAAATAAACAGAATAACTACGGATCGAAAATCGATCCTTGCGGTACTCCAGGTTTTATTTCTAAGAATGATGACAATTCCGTGTTGTGAAAAATGGTTTATATGCTAACCAATCCATATAAGATAAGATGACGAGCTTGGTGGTCTAGTGGCTACCGCTTCTGATTCATATGCAGAAGGTCCTGGGTTCAATCCCTGGCTCGTCCCTTTGCTCCTACTTTGTATCTTTCTATCTACTTTCTCTCTCACTCTCTCTCTTACATATACATCTCATGTATTCGTACACCCTTATTTCTGGATTGCCTGTTCGGTACTTTTTTGACGAGATTATAACAGCAGTACGATCTCGGTAGTTTCGGTAACCGATTTTACTGAGGTTCAGTAAAACAACTGTCAAAACCGTATGGAAAAGGTAAACAATGCATTTTTGCTGAACGAGTTCGGTGCTCAGCAGTTTTAATCTCGTCAAAAAATTACCGAACTCGGTAATCAAAATTAAGTGTGTATGTTCGTAGCGATCGCTAGAACCAGAAACGGATTGAAAAAAAAAGCCGTTTCCCTTCCTTCCAACTTTCATCACAGCACAGTGTCAATCTATCATATACAAGTTATGCAACCAAGCGGACTGTGCCGCTTCACAGTAATCTTCACACAATCTATCGCTTTACGCCTGGCACCCTTGCACCAATGCATGATCCATGTGCCAAAAATAAACATTTCCCACCAACACACCAACATCCGCATGACCTTGTGCAGGCGCAGAGGATTCAACGGCCTGATGTGGGCAAGCGATTGCAATCATCACTTCCCTCCCCTTCCCCATTGACCTGCAACCAGACGCCTAAAAATACAAGACCACCAACGCTTACACACTGAAGATGCCTGTGTCCCAAGCAGCTATCTCATTGGTTCCTTGTGTGAGTGTAGAGCTGATCTGGCGATACTGGAGTAGCAACCACAGAGAACAGACGAACATGCTCGAACAAAATTGCTTGAAAATGTTGTGTAAAGAAAAAACAAGCTCAGTAGCGACATTGACGGTGACTTTCCCACTTAAAAACTTGTTTCGACACCATGATGGCGCTTTCTGAAGAAATATTTCACTAGCGCACCTTCAAATTTTCCTACTCAGATTCTGAGCTGTATTTGCTTAAATAACAAGATGTTTATGATTATTTCACTAATCCATCAACGAAATTTGAGCAACCCATTGATAATTAATTTCATTATCTTCAATAAGAAACAAGTTGAACAAGAATTCAATTATTGTTTTCCAAGTAAAACCAACACATTCTCTTGGTGGAACTATACTAGGGTGCACACTTGGCGACACTAGCGCCAAAAGGTAAAACAACGGCAAATTTGTACCCCGATTCAAAAATTTGACAGCGCCGCGCAATGGCCACATTCCCAGTTATTTCAAAACAACCGTTGCATTGCTTTACACAATAGCAGTGCTGAAAAATTCATTTCATCATATCTAGATTCAATCACCTACAGCTCCTTTTAGAAGCTGAACCTGAGAATATGGTATATGAAAAACTTGTGCGGCTAGACCAGTTCTGCAAGAAAGTCACGGAAAATCGCTATTTGTCGAATATTTATGGTAAATGTCACGGACTACCTTCGAAAAATGCCAATGATATTCACGGTGAATATCATTTGGCATTTTTCAAAGGTAGTCCGTGACATTTATTATTAATATTCGAAAAATAGCGGTTTTTCCGTGACTTTCTTGCAGAACTGGTCTAGCCACACAAGTTTTTCATATATCATATTCTCAGGTTCAGCTTCTAAAAGGAGATGTAGGTGGTTGAATTTAGATATGACGAAATGAAATTTTCAGCACTGCACAATAGCACTACATGAGCTTGGACGTCTCTTCTCTGTGTAGCAACTGCGGGCGGTCAATCAAGCTCAAGCTCAAGCTCAAGCTAACCAATCCATGTAAGATTAGATGAAAGCTACTTCAATAGTGAAGATGGCAAATTTCAATGAGAATTTGTTAATAATTTCCCAACATGATCAAACGCTTCGACATTATCATTACAATTCTGACTATCTCTTTCTTGGCTTGTTAGATAGCTCATTTTAGTAATTATTATTTTTAAGAAGGAAGTGAACACAAGAGCAAGTCACTTATTCAGGGTGTTTACTAATAAAATTAAAATAAATTCCTTGATACTTCCAGGTTTTTCCACGGTGGAGTTTTGAAAGTTATAAACTCCAGTTATAAACTTATAAACTTCCTGGACTTCTTCAAAAGCTCCTCTCTAAATTTCTCCAATAGGTGTTGTGGGATTCCTCGCAAGATTTCATTTGAATTCCTTCCGATATTTCTCCAGCATTCTCACACAGGAAACTTCCTACCCAAGTAACACAGAAAACATCTTTGAAATTAAAGTTTATAAAAGATGTTGTAATGCAGTACTATAACCGTATCTGCACACAATGTTTTTAGGAATGTTTTAACAATGTTTGTCAATAAAAAACTGCTGAAAGATCTTATCAGCTTCTCTTCAAGTTTCAGTAACGTAAATTTAACGTTGATTACACAATAATGTTTAAACATCATCTTCTTTCAATTAAAGGTGATATGTAAAACATCATCAGCACATAGTTATAACCTTTGGGCTCGAATGCGTTTAAAAAAATAGATATTTCTGCTAGCAACAATTATGCACGATGTTGCTGAGAACATACTCAATACTTTGTTTGATGTTATAAGAATGTATTGAAAAACATCTTTAAGGTTGAAGGATTCGTCATTGATATTATCGTCATCATTGAAATTTAGAAAGCAGTTTTCTCGTGCACAACACAAATATTCGTTATGAAAATGTATTCACTGCATTCCATTTTCCATCTGAAACGCGGTGAATATATTTTCATAACGAAAATTTGTGTTTTGAACGAGAAAACTGCTTTTTGAATTTCAATGATTACGATGATATCAATGACGAATCCTTCAACCTTAAAAACATCAAAGCCACCATTTTTTGCGCTTTTTCAGTCATACAAGTGTACGAAAATACGTTTTCTGAAGGCGGAATAAAACATAGACATTTGTTTGAAACATGTATTATATACATTATTGTAACAAGTTGTGTTGCTTGGGTAAGTTATCCCTGGAGATATCTCAGAAACAACCTTTTTGAAGAATCCCTGCAAGAACTCCAGGAGCAACTATTCAAAATATATCCTAGAACAAGCATCCAGAATCTCGGAACAATTTCCGTTGGAGATTCCGAGAAGAGTTCTGAGAAAAATCTCGAGAAAACCTGCAGAAAAAATAATCTCTGGAGGAAACTCCGTAAACACCTACGAGAAACCACGAGAAACATCAGAAATTGCGCCTGTCGGACCTCCAAAAAAAAAGAACGCCCCTTTCCGAAGAAAGTGCGGAAAAACTCCGAGGAACATGTCAGGATCAGAATCGGAAGCAGAATTCTGAGAAAAACGGGAACAAACTTCAAGAGAAATCGTAAGTGAAACTTCATAATATGTAAATCGGACGAAAACTTTCAGAAAAAATCCCGGTTGATCTCTGTAAAACTCCAGAGTAAAACTCGAGAAGAAAGCTCACGATTTTTTTTTGAAGAAATTACACGAAGCTTCGGAAGAAATACCTGGAAGAACTCCTGCTGAAAAATCGTGAAAAACTCATTTAGAAATTCTTGGACGAGCTCTAGTCGAAATTCCAGGAATAATTCTTGTAGAAACTCTGCGAGAAATCTCGGAAAGATCTTCTGGGGAAGTCCAAAAGGAATGGGGATGGGATTTTCAGGGGCGATTGGGAGTTGTTACATGGAGTCTCAAGACTTCAATGGGTTCAGGGGGTCCCAGGGTCACTCCAGGGGTGTTCCAGGGGATTTCAAGGGGTTTCAAGAGCGTTCCGTGGCATTTCAAGAGGCTTCAAGGGGTCGTATGGGCGTTTCAGAGAAGATTCAAGGCTTCCATGTTGCTTTGGGAAGTTTCAGGGGGTCCCAAAGGCGTTCTCGGGGGTCTATGTAGTGTTTCAAGGTGCTTCAGTGAGTTTCAGGCGGCCCCAAGGGCATTCCAGAAGTATTCTAGGGGGTCTCAGGAGATTTCAGGGGTGTTTCTTGGTGCTTCAGGGGGTCCCAGAGGCATTCAAGATGTCTTCCAGGGGTCTTACAGAGTTCTTTGAGGCGTTCCACGAAGTTTTGGGCCGCTAGGGGCGTTCCAGGGGTGTGCCAAGAGCTTCAGGGAGTTTCAGTGGCTTTCCAGAGGTGTTCCTTGGGGTTTCACGAGCATTCGAAGGGTTCTCAAAGAGGTTTAGGGGCTTTCAGGGAGTATCACAGACATTCCAAGGAGCTTAAAGGGGATTTAAGGGTCCCTAAAGAGTCCCAGTCGTGTTCCAGAGGTGTTTCAGGGAGTCTCAGACGATTTCAGGGGCGTTCGAAGGGGTTTCATAAAATTTCAGGAAGATTTAAGGGGTCCCATGGGTGTTCTAAAGGTGTTCCTGGGGGTTGTTAGAGAATTTCAGGAGCACGCCATGGGCCTTCAGGGGGTTTCAGAGGTGTTCCAAGAGATGTTTCAAAGGGTTAAAGGGGTTTTCATGATCTTTCCAGAGGATTTTAAAGGTTTTCTGAGGCGTTCCATGGGCTTCATGGGGTTTCATGGGATCTTAGAGGCGATCCAGGGACGTTCCTCGGAGTCTAAGGGGGGGACTTTAGGGATTTTCACAAGCTTACCAGGGGTGTTCCGTGGGGTTTCAGAAGCGTTCTAAGGATTATCATGGAGCTTCAGGACCGTTAGGTAGTGCCAGAGGCTTGAAGGGAATTTAGAGGTCCTCAAGGGGGTCCCAGTGGAGTTCCATGCACAGATAAATATTGTGTTATATGTCTTGTAATAACTCTGAATCATATTGAATACCATGACATAAAAATGGAAGTTTATATGATATGTCATGGAAACTTCTGCGATATTCCAAGCTCTAATTATGTGCATCATATGTTAGGGGTGCTCCATGGTATTCAGGGGATTTTTGGACGACCCAGAACCGCTCCACAGATTTGAAAGGGTTTCAAATTGAAAATCCCCTGAAACTTCCAGGAAAGCCCTTCAAATTCCACTGATTGCTTCGAGTATAAGAAATGACTGAATTTAGACGTTAACTGGATACTTTTCTACTGCTGTGGAATTAAGCACGGAAAAATTAATGAAAACAACATTTTCAGTAATAGCCGTCTAACAATGGGCGAAATGCCTGGAACTATTGCTCACTCAAACGATGACATTTAAAATTCATACTTTTCGAGAAAAAATCAGATAAATGCTTGATATTCAGATCGCCCTGAATTGCTTGCCCACACTCGAAGCGTGAAAAATTTAGGCTCGCCGTGCAAACTCTGATGATTATTTCGGTCAAAGAAAGAATTGCACTGAACTCAAATTACTTGAGCGATTCTGTTTGATGTATTAGCTTGAGGTTATCTAACGTAAGGAATACCCCTAAAAAACCCTATTTGAAATAGTAGTTTACGCAACATGGTGCAGAATGACGATTTTTACGACGAGTGCTGAAAAAATCGAGTTCTGCACCGAGTTGCATACAACGTTTTTTGCAATTTCATAACTTATCCTCGAGGATAGTTTTTAACAAAACTTTTTCATCAAACTGCACACTGATGTTCATAGCCATGTTTAAGAAAATCTGAACATAACAGGTTATACTGTGCAGTTGTCACAATTTTTCAAAACTGCGTCCACAAAGCATCAAGAAGTTGACCAAAACTAAAAACAGTGCTGTAATGGTTCATTACGCAGCGCAAATCAGTGCTGTAATGAACCATTACAGCACTGTTAATTTGGTGTGGGAAAGTAGGCCTTTTCCTGTCAGATTTGCGTGAGGTAAAACAGCCTATTACGATGAGAAATTGCAAAAACACATTATCATTGGCTGTTCAGGAGAAAGCCATACTTTGCAATGGAGATACGCCGCCTACTTTTCCAGTCACGTCCATCAATCCTCTATGGATAATCCACATCAACTGAATAGACATGTGAAAAAGAAATAATAACACGAGTCATCCTGGCAAAAAGCAACTGCAGAGGATAATCCTTGCTGAGGGAAGGTATAGTGGAAATAACAATGGCTGCTATGTTTTGTATTTTTGTTGGAGTATTAGCATGCAGTTGCCAATCACAGTTATCAAAAGAGATCTTACATTATTTTTTAAAGTATGTCGCGTTAGCAAAGCGCAACCCTATTGCACAAGACAAATATGACGAGCATGTGCATAAAACTTAGAGAACCTCATGTCAGTTTTTGATGAAGCTTCCATACTAGAACAAAACAATATTTTGTACACATAACACGTTAAATGTATTTGCAACATCTCGAATAAGAGTTTTGCGAAGTTATAAATCTGTGCAGAACTACCACAAGGTTGACATTTATAAAACTAAAACGATTTAAAATAATGTAAAACATCGCCGTGTTTTCATGAAAAGAGATTTATTGTAGTGGTTTTAAAAACATCAGAATCGTATCGATCTCTAAATATTTACAGCATCCAAAGTTATTAATGCAAATAGGGTATCGGCATGCTTCGTTGGCATAGTCCCCTCGTTCGGCCTATCTTAATGTTAACCAAAAACTCAAACAAACATGCCGAACTGGATATCGAAAAAGCTTTGCGCCAAACAACGGTAACATTTCGTTTCAATTTTAGCACTTTGGAGTATTAAAACTGTATGAAAATGTCACTTTGTTTAGCTTTTGTAGACGCCATGATTCTTCGGCTTAGTGGGTAGTCTATACACATGATCATAAATGAAATGATTCTGGAATATTTCGAATTGCCTTTTCAATAACTGAACATTTGATGCGACGGTCAAAGATGCTAGTTTGAATTTGTATGTTTGTTTTTAACGAATAATAACTATTTTACAATTTACATGTGGGCCGAATATTGAGGACATTTTTTTCACTATGTACCCAAATCTTGGCCCATCAGTAAAGTGACGTCAAAAACACCGATAAAGTGACGCCAACAACATTGCTTGCGTAAGAACCAGAAAGAACGAACAGAAAAATAGATTTTGTGTGCGGTGACTGTAAAAATATAACACAATAATCGGGTTGCATTGTTTTTGTTACTAAAAAAGAAAGAACTTTAGTTTAAGTGATTTATTTGTAGTTTTTTGAAAATTTGGCTCCGAAAATGTAATTTGAAAGTATGATTGGTGAACAAACAGAGATAATACCTCAGCAGAAATATTGAAAAAATGAGATAATAAGTGGTTCTAGTGCATGGAAAGCAATAGGCCAACGTTGTATCCACTAATAGGCCCATTTTTGTACCATAGACCAACGTTGCATACCATCACATCGAATCTTTTCAACTTAGTTAAGTAAATTCTTGAATATTTACGTTAGTTTACTTCCAATTGGTGAAACATGCATTGCCTAGAGTGCGTAATAGGGTCAACATATTATTTCTAGTGCTATTAATTCATGAGTTATGGTCAAAATTGTCAAGGCGGTTTGCAAATTAGGCCAAGGAATGATCCATATACCCTAGTATGCAAAAAATTGCATCCGCAGAAAAAGTAATGTATCATTAAAAATAGATTTTCAAATCTCTGATGGAAATTCAACTATGAGTTTTCATCCCATTGATTTTCTGCACTTGAATAGTAAGCGCATCTTCTCGCCTCCTACAGCTGAAGATAATTCATTCCCATTGTCGTCGTTCCTTCAGTTCTCCTTCTCCCACCCATGATTCCGGAACGCAACATCACTTCCAACTGAGATCCACCTAATCTGTTTGTGTTATCTACTCCTGCTGCTCATTTTGAGGTTTCCCTTAAGTTTTCAGCTTGGTGCGTCGGTTTGCGAACGTAAACACGCACAGCAGTTGCTTTTGTGGTGCAGTTCAGTCGGGAATCGTGTGATATCAATGGGAAGTTGGGTTGAAAAAAAATTATGCATCAGCTCGCGGAATATTTATTACAAAATAATTAAAAGATTTGTACATATAATTTGTTCTACACCATCCACTTCAAAATTTAGGTCTACCAAATTTTTACACTTAATATTAATAGGAACGTAGTTAATGGGCTACAAAGGCATCACGAATTTCAGTCACTAGGAACACAGGTTTTCAACTTCAAAATTACAGAAGCGAAGAGCATTGTTGATAAGTATTCGAATGGTGGGTTGCTGGCTGATAGCATCGATATCGTTGTTGCTGCTGGTGTTGTGATGTCTGAGCCAAACTGTAGTCCAACTGAGCGGGGAAGTTTGACGAATCATAGTACGTGGACCGCACAGGATCTTCGAATGAATGTTCTGGGCTCAGAACTGCTTTGTCTTTCTTGGCTTTCATTCTTCGGTTCTGGAACCAAATTTTGACCTGTCGTTCTGTCAATCGTAGAACATTGGCCACCTCAATTCGACGTCTTCTGGTAAGGTACTTGTTCGAGTGAAATTCTTTCTCCAACTCTAGCGTCTGATACCGAGAATAGGATTGGCGAGTGCGTTTCGATGACTCCTTTCGAACACCTGTAAAATATAATAAATATAATTAGAGTTTTGATGAAACTTTTGATCATCAATTATGCATTACCGTCTGAGTCTAGCTGGGAAGGTGATGATGCAGCTGAGTCAACATACTTTGGTGATAATGGTGGGGTACTAACACACTCATAGCTGGGTACCACAATTGGCGTGGTGGTTTTCGTGTTTGGCTGTGATTTTATATCGAAGCCACCATTTACTGTCTCCAAAATACTATCAATACTATCATCGGTTTTGTTCGGTGACGGTGGTATGAATTCAGGTACGATGTGATCGTTCACTGACGATAAGTTATTAGTGATTGTACAGGCGCTATATCCTGGATTGTATTTCAGCTTTTTTGCAGGATTTGTTAGCAATGCTCGCAGAGCAGGTGAATCATCATTATCGTGTGATAATTTTCTTTTCGTCGATTCAGTGGGCATATTAGTGATGCCATGTTTTTTAACTGTTGTATCCTTCGGGATTGTTTGGTAATGTTTCCCTTCAATATCATTTTGATTTTTCTCTTTTTCGCTTCTCACTGGAATTTGTTCTCTTGTAGCACATTGTTCATGCGTAAAATATTCACTTTGTTCATAATATGTTTGTGGATTGTTCAACGGTTGTTGGTAATAAGATTGATTTCCGTAGTAATGATAGTTCGCGTAAAAATTCACATTATTTCTGGTGGCTGAAAGATCCATATCATTGGAATATGAGGATGCCACATCTTGAGAACCTTTAGATGTAGATTCTTTCCGTTCCTCATTCTGCTGATTAATGTCCGGTGGATTCGTATACAAGCTGCTATAGCCCGCACTCGGAGCTGCTGTTGATGGGTACTGATATCCACTCTGATAACTATAATCAGCTTGTCCATAGTTGTAACACGCGTTGATGTAATTAGAATTATACTCAGAATAATAAGGATATGCTGCTGCCATTTTCAGTCTCACAAGAATCAACTAAACTCAAAATTCAACGCTACTGCAACCGTTTCCGATCACTTCTTTTTGCAAAATGAAATCTATCGGAGAATTGATTTCCAAATTTTGACAACATACTTTTGGCACACGACTTGCACAGAAATAAATAACATAAAATATGTTTCCCTTCCCCCTCTGACAAGCAAACTTCTGCTAAATTGCCGCTGCAAAAGGCTCGCAGAGGTCGAAGGGAAAATAAAGAGTCCCGATTTTCCCCTCCCTAAACAGATTTGTTTATTACCCTAATCCGCTAGGAACGGTGCAAGGAAAGTAGTATGAGAAACTGCATTTATAGGTGTAATATAATACATAGAAATGGAAGCGTGGCATCTCTACGTATATTCTTCAGTTTTTGTTTCAGGCGGCAAAGATGTTATCATGCTTCATGCTGCAGAAGAACAAGATAAACAAACATTAATGAGTAAACATAAGAAACGTGTATGCTGACTTCTGAAAACACTGTTTATTAGGATAAGCGTGGCAAGGCAGACTGTCAAGGTCGCAATTGTAATTTCAGTTAATTGTCTTAGCCTTGGTGCGCAAAACGACTCAGTCTCCAATAGTTTGAGAAATTTTCACGGTTCGCATTGCTCTTGCTGGCGAAATGCAATGAGATGATTCTACGAAAAGAACATCAAGCGGAACGTTTTGGAATTTCGAAACGCAGAATTATGTTCAAATCTAAAAAAAAATACGACAAATTTCATTGTTCAACATTGTTTCTAATATTTTCAGAATAACGTATTCAATCACATATTATTATATCGATATAGCTGTTTTAGAATTTACCATGTACATACTTTCTGTTCAAATACCTATCAGACGGTAAAGATTCATAAACAAATGTATAAATTAAAAAGTCAGAATTTTTCTTTCATTTTTTGTAGTTTTTTGTTAGTTAATATCAAATTACAACATTTTACCAATTTGTTAACAACCATAAACTTCAAATGGTTTTGAACCCATAACTCTGTACTGATTTAAATAACCGTATATAAAACGAGAGTAAACAGAGCACCCAAAAGCTAAAGTTGTCAAAAAGTGTCGTTGATGCAACGCTGTTCAGTCAACCCAATTCACGTGAAAGGATATCGAAACCGGGAATCAATTGACGAAGAGGGGGAATCGAAATTGTACAAAATGCTCCCTCGCATCCGCAATCATCAATGATGCACCATCGACAGATGTATCAGCAGTGGCCTACATTTGTGTACCTATTGAAGGACGCTCAACTCGTATCGGTAGGTTCCTGGTGGGCGCAAACCCTTGGTCATTTCTAACAGTGGCGTTTCGTTGCCGATCGGGCCATCGAGCCACCACTGACTGCTATAAAGATGAACAGAAGTGAGACTTTGCCAAACAAAAGAATGCAAAAGCCATTAATCATTCGGTGCACGTGAGCTTCCCTTTGTGGGTTGGAATCTAACCGTTGAGTTTCAATATTGCCAAAATTGAGCAAACCATTGGTTTACTGTTTGAAAATAGTTAAAACTGAAATAAATTTGATAAAAATTTGATAGAAGCACTTCTTGAAACTCACATACATTAAATAAAACAACATCTCAATTAGGATCGTAGTCTCTGCGCTCGGCACCTTTTTGTGCCAACCGGGTTGATAGCGAACGCCAACTTTGTTGTGTGGCATACTTGCAACATGCCCAGCCTACCGTGTCTTTCCGGATTGGGCAACGTTCTGGATGTCGGGTTTGCCGTTGAGTGCACCATTCTCATGCACAAAAACGAAGATCGTCCTTAGGGGGCATCCATTTAGTACGTCACGCTAAAAATGGGAATTTTTAACCCTCCCCCCCTATCCTCTTCGTATGGGTTTTTCCTATCCTTAACACATTGCTTGTCACACTTTTCAGAACCCCTCCTCCCCCTCTAAGAGTGACGTACTTTATGGATGCCCCTTATCAGGTGTCTCCCGAAAACATCGAGTGATTACAGGTGCCGGGTAAATCATTCAGCATCGCCGTTTCTTTTGAAGCCCGTAGTAGATACGATTTCCACTGATGATGCAACTTCGTTTTTCACGGACTACATAGCTGTCAGCCCATATAGCCGAGGCGGTAAACGCACGGGTATTTAGCATGACCATGCTGAGGGTGATGGGTTCGATTCCCGGTCCCGGTCCCGGTGCCTTGAAGTCGATGAACAGGTGACGCGTGAATTCACTGTATTCACTGCATTTCTAGAGGATTTGCCATACGGTGAAGATTTGGCCCATTGTCGACAGTCTGTCGATGAGCCCGACTTAATAAGATTCCAAGAACTCGTTCGTTTTTGATGTCAAATGAAAGTCGATCTGGGATTGCACCTTGTAAGCGGCATTCAAAATGGTGATTACTCTGAAGCTCTCACATTTCAAATGGCTGTCATTGTTGTGAATAGGGCAGATTACCTCTTCCTTCCAGTAACCCCACCGATAGCTGTTCGGTTTTCCAGATCCTGGCTATCAATCGGTGCAGGCAAGTGGCCAACTCATCAAGGCTCATCTTGATGAGTTCAGCTCTGCCGTAATTCTGCAGAGTGACGTAAGCGACATTCATACTTTTGGCCCATTTTCTGGTTATTATGAATAAAATTCTTGCTCATCCTCTAAGTTTCTTTCCATAGATGATAGATTACGACTAGATCTTGCATTCTAATACAGCAGGAATACCACAGTGTTATTTTTACACCAGATATTATACATAATATACCAAAAAATATCGAAATTTTGAATGGCGCTTACGTCACTTTGCAGAATTACAGCAGAGCTGCGATACCACCTTTATCAGTTGCTTCGTTGATTTTCAGCAAGCAATTTGAATGGCATCCGTTACTTCCCTCAATGAGGGAGTTGGATCATCCCCGTTTCTGCACTGATGTAGTCGTTTCCTCCTTTGCCTTGGTCTCTCGAGCCTCCAATCACCTTACGTCCGTCCATTCCGTTTCCTTGCACCCACTTCTTCCAGGCGGCGTTTTATCGAAACGCCGAAAGAGGCGGGTTTGATGTTTCCGCAACTGTTTGTATCATAACAAGTTATGCCGGGTTCCTTGCCGCAGCATTACCGCCCGGAATGGGTGACAAAACGTCGAAAGACAAAACGTCGAATGCCAAAACGTCGAATGCCAAAACGTCGAATGCCAAAACGTCGAAAGGACAAAACGTCGAAAAGTGTGTAAGTGCGCAGTTCAGTGTGGATTTTTTTTAGATTTTGTGTGAATTTAAATCGATCCTGTTGGTATCCTGAGAGGGGTGTTGATACAGTAGATCCACCAAGATGCCAGGATGATGAACTGATTAACTGGGATACACGAACATTGTCTCGTTATCTCGGGACACTGCCCGAGCGCTGAAGATCAGTGACTCATTTTGCACTATATGATGTTTCAGACCAGAGTTGAAACCACCAGCTGAGTGAAGATTATTATGAGGATACTTAGCATTGTTGTATTAGTCCCATATCCTGTGAATATCGTACGAATTGCGGCGAAGGACAGCTATTTTAGGCACAAATTTGATTCTGAATGAGGAAGGAATTCCCTTCCACCCCTTATGTTGGAATGAAAAGTACCGGCAAGTCGTGCCGTAAACCAATTGTCCGATAATCCCCATCACCACCCTCAAAGTGCCAAAGATCCGGCCGACAATAGCAATAGGCCGCCATCGTAGCCACGCTGAAGGAAGTTGTGACGTGATGCTGAAAAATTGGAGCTGGTGCCACTGACATTGTGCCACTCGCTGTGTTGCATTTGAACGCGTTCAATTTGCGTTGAAGTTCAAATACGGCACACTGCGATCAAACATATTTGAACATTGTTCACTTCAAAATTTGGAACGCGCAGAATGCCAACATGGTACCCTGGTACCTGGTAAACTTAAATGGTCATGTTTCTGCCATTTTTCACCAATTCTAGCACTAGGGCTGATTCGATTCACCGAAAGAATGAGTTTCCCTAAAAAGAATAAAGAATTCACTATTTGCTCATTTTCGACGTTTTGTCCTTTCGACGTTTTGTCCCTTTCGACGTTTTGGCATTCGACCTTTTGGCATTCGACGTTTTGGCATTCGACGTTTTGACTTTCGACGTTTTGTCTTTCGACGTTTTGTCCCTAAGCCTACCGCCCGTGCCTCGTTCTTACACTTCTCTTCGTCGAACTATTCGTTCCATCGAGTCCGTTCCTTGTACCCAATAGACTCGACTGCGTCGTTGATGGCCGCTTTCACTGTACTGCCACGAGATTTAGTACGTATGCTGAGGCAAGATCAGTTTGCTTCAGTAGTTCTAAATTGTACCGTGGCAGTCGATAAAGGCGGTGCAGTGCCGTTCATCAATCAGAGCGTGGTCGATATACGCGATTCCGTTTACGAATGGCCATCCCGAGCAGAAAAGTATAACAACTGAACAACATATCAAGGGTTTAATCCTTAATACCATTACACCTCGATATGTCTTTCGATGTTTAAGAATGAGCCCTTGATCAAGAAACCGGCATCTTCCATTTGGGATATTTGTGCCAGTGCCATATATGAGAGCCTATTTTATTATCTACCTGAGGGTGAATGTGGGATGTGGATTTGGGATAATGCTGGAAAAATGTGATGAAAGAGGGGTGTCCTAAATGAAGGAATTAACGCGTAAGAGAAACTAGAGCGCATAGCACATATCATATCGGGCTTAATGCCCTGAAAAGGGTACTGTAATACACATAAACGAAAAATTGAAGGTAGCTTGTGAGGCCATGTGACTTCCAATATGACAATGAAGGGCATGTCATCGAGGGCATTTTCAATATTCAAGAAACCACCCACACAGATCACATGGCAAGGCATGCTAGCCAAATGAACATCACGGATAATGCGTTTAACATTTTATAAGAAACTAGTTTCACTGCTGGTCTATCCGCAGATATTTCGAATGGATTCACTTAAACTGAAAATATCAGCACAGAAGGAGGCGTCTCTTACTACTATTTGGACCTCCGACAATTGGCATAATTCTTGCTACTGCATTGACCGCCTTTTTGCAGGCATAATCGATGTGCGCGTTAAAGTTATTGACCAACCCATCCCATTTTCATCCTTTGGATAGCTTTCCAGTTACTGACAGTGACCACTTCTGTTTTGTGGGCTATCTATAGCTTTACCGCTTTTAACTGACTCTGACACAAGCATTTCCACTACTTCGATTGTTTCGTTTGATACCGTTAGAACGACGTGATCTGCGAAGCCCACGGTTATGATGCTCGTCGGAAGCTTCCATCTTAGCACGCCGTAGTACATCGCATTTCAGAGCTTTGGGCCAAGTATTGACTCCTGTGGAATACCTGCCGTTACTCTAAACGACCTGTGCTGCGTTGGTCTAGTACACAAGGACCCTAGTCCCTATTTTGGGAGTAGCATCTTAAAATTCTACACAGTAGCTGGTAGCCCGCATATTACGCAATACTACGGCTATAGCTGGACGTTGTTAAACGTGTTTTAAACGTCTATCGTTACCATGGCATAGTACCGAACTTCTTTACGTTTCTGCTTGGACGCTTTCTCAGCCTTTTGCAGAGGTCGAATTGTATCGTAGATAGCCCTCTCTCGCTTTCAGCGCAATCCGTCAACCTGTTAACCCTCGAGCAGTCGCGTCTTCGACTACCTGCATCGACGTCATGCTCACGCTGTGTACCAAAAGCGTGCATTTTTCATGGTACGTGTACTCAGTACACGACGCGACCACTCCCGGGTTAAGGATGATCCTCTCCAGAAGTTTTCCGAGCATATTCAACAGACAGATGCTGGATCTCCCGGCTGCTTCTCTGGTTTTAGCTGTAGTCCTAGTTTTTGGACCTTCCATATATCCAAAAAGTAACCATACTCCAGACATTTGTGCAACACTGAGCTGAACATATCTGTATACTCCACGATCGCTGCCTTTAACACCACGTTAAGGATTCCTTCCGGACCGGGAGCCGAATTCTTTCGCTACGGTAACGAAATTGAATAGTCAACTCGCGGTAGATTATGCATCGCCTGTGTGTACGGCGTAGATGGCCACGTTGCTGTATCTTGACACGGAAATATACCCTCCACTATACCCTATAGTTTATCTGGGCACATTTCAACTGACGTCATTTGCCCTTTCAGCCATTACGATGCGGTAGGCATTTCATCAGGAGTCAGCATCGGCTTCCTGGCAATCCTGGCATAGCTCCTTATTATAGTTCGCTTTGCTCTGCTTGATACCTCGTTTAAACGCAACTCTAGCTTCACAGAACGCCACCTTGTGCTCTTCACTGACGACAACAGTTCGTGCGCTTTGAACTCGTGTCCCAGCTTAGTCGCACGGATGGTACTGAGCGTTGCATTCCACCAGTACGCTGGACGTTTACCGTTCCATGGTTCTGTCTTCCTCGGCATAGCCGCATCACATGCAGTTGCTAACGCTTCCGTCAACTCTCCTTAGTCGATGTTTACCGCATTGCTGTTTCGCCGAAGTGCCTCGATAAAAGTCTCCTTGTCGAAGTTCTTCGTCTTCCACTTCCGCTCAGAACTCCTAGTTCTCCGTATCGCTGTGGGACCTCTCTGACCTATCTTGTAGAGGTGGTCGCTGTGGAAATATGGAAAAATCCAGTAGACTATATCCCCTTGCATTGTTTTGACGACTACCTCACTCAATGGCCTAGGCGTTGAAATTGCCACCGATGACTTCTGGCTTACGTCCTACCAGCCAGCGTGTCCGTATGCTCATCCAGCATCCGGTTGAATCGGAGAAACATGCGCGCAGAATCTCGAGGCAGCCTTGCTGGACGAGGGCTTGATCGATATGGCCGCTCTAGAGGACTGCAATGGCAGCGTAAAAGCACTCTTCTCCTTCTTCTTCGTCGTCTTCTTCTTCTTCTTCTTCTTCTTCTTCTTCTGTATGGCTCTAAGTTCCCACTGGATTTTGGCCCGCTTTTTTCAACATAGTGTTACTTGAGCACTTCCGCAGTTTAATTGACGGGATTTCTTTGCCTGTCATTGCATGCATGCCCAGGGTGCCGAGAATTTTTTCCGACCTGAACGGGAATCGAACCCGCCGTCTAGGGATTGCCGATCCATAGCCTTAACCACTAAGCTAACTGAAGTCCCAGTAAAAGCAGCCATGAACGAGAGCACCGTCGGGTACATGTTACGGAATCAACGGAACAAGTGATTACAGAGCGATTTGGTAGAAGAATAACGCTGCACTGGCGGTAATGCAGCAGCATGGAACCTTGCAAAACATGGAACGACACAAACAGAAGCGAAAGCAGCATACCCACCACTTTCGGAAGGAAACTCTATCTGTAAGTCACGTAGGTAGATCAAGGAAATGAAAATACTGTGACGTGCCCAAGAAACACGGGAGTTCTTCGTGAAGTTCAACGCATCTCCCAACAGCTTCGTGTCGCCAAGATGTAGTGGATAAGGGTACGGTCAGAGTGGACGCGGCGCGGATTTCCCATATGATTTGACGCTCCTTATTATTGATTGTTGTTCCTTTGCGTGCAAATTTCCGCGCCGCGTAACGTTGCGCGACCACTCTGGCCGGTACCTAAGAATAAGGACGGAAGCCTTTTGACGGACGGACGTGGAGTGATTGAAAAATGCAATCAATACATCGATAAACACCTGAAAGGCAACGGAGGAAACAACTACGTCAGTGCAGTAAAAAAACGGAAATGAACTAAATACCGCTCTAAGGGCAGTTCAGGAAATTCACATCCATTTGTTTAGTCATATAATGAGGCTTGTAAAAACTGGTATCGCAAAACAAGGTTGGATAACTTTGATAGTGCGATGGGGATTGCATATTTTATGGTATGACTATTTATCATAGCTTGGATTCTATGTATTTGATGGAATTGACTATTTTCTCAAAGTTCACGGAAAGTTAAAAAAAAAGCTTCGTCTTGCTTTAAAATATTATGGGTCACACAAAACCTCAACCGTGTTCAATCTTATTGATAGCTGAGATTTAAGAACTTGTTTGAAACATATACAATTAAAAGATACTTTTACATAAAAAAAAATAAAAGAATCAGCTGAAAATGCATAAACAATAATCCATTTCATTTTACCATACTTCATTCCTGAACCTATAGAATTGCAAATTTGGACTAGCTGCTTCAGTAAACTTTATTTAAGGTGAAATGGGAGAGCGTCCAGGTGCATTTTTGACTCGCATTTTTTAGAGCACCGATCTCGTCATCCACAAAACGCCCGAAAACAAAAATGCTACTCAATGTTTATCACGAGTGAGCAAGGCTACTCATTGCTTTTTCAGCTCTGTTTGTTGTTTAGATGACGAGATCCGTGCTCTCGGTATTTGCAAGGCAGCCATTGTGACGGCCATCTTTGGATTCGCTCATATATGTCCTTAATATACATACATCACGTATGCATGTACAGACAAAAACACAGCAGAATCGTTAGAAACTACATTCATAGAATCAGCCCAATGCCATTGAGATGTCAGAGAGCACCCGGGGAAGATCGTTAAATCACAGCGGCTCACTTCTTTCGTGTGGCACCAATTATCGAAGGATCTAGGCAGCCGTGTGCGACCTTGCTGCTCAAGGAGAGGCAATTAGCACCATGGATCTGTTGTAAATTATCGGAAGCTTTGCAGGACGCTCACGGGGAGGCACATATAGTTGGGTGCTCTCACGTAGTGATTCGTTGTTATGAGAGTCGATTGATAATATTTTTGATTATCTAAGGTGGAAACACCTATATTTTTCAATGATTCGATTCAGATCGGGTACATATTTTTTAATATCGATGTGTTGCCCATCGACGAATCTTAAGGAACTGAAAAAACGTGAACGGTACCTTTCTCTGGAACTTACTTACCATTAAGCCATAAAATTAACAATCTAGTTTTCTGCAGAGATTTTCCTATGCGACTTTTCAACCTAGCTTACAAAATTAGTTTATGAGTTTATGCTTTTATACGTTTAGCGCTTATAATTCTAGCCTTTTAAAGTGACGCTAAGGTACACGAAGGAACTTTGCATCGATCGCTGGAAAGTACACGAGTATTGGAAGGAAAAGAGGATAGCAACCGAAGAAAGCTACACGACGAGCGTGCGCAAATTTCTAAATTGCATCGCAGGGCTGGAATGAGGATCCGAACAGCTAAATATACGTTTCTGTCTTATCCTCGGTTTGACTCTGGGTTCGAAGGTGACTGCTTACTGTGTTTATTTTCAAATATTTTAATTTTACGATTATTGTCTTTTGGGAACTGTAAAGCTTGCCGACAGTACTGATGCGCTCATCCCTATAGCGGAATTCTTAAATCCTAGACGAAAAGAGAGACGGGAAAAAGGTCGTACGAATAGGCAATGCAAAGTTGCTTCCCGGTACGAAGTGCTCATGAATCGTTTTATTACTATTATTAGAGTTATAAACATACAAAGGAAATGGAAAAGCGTTAAATTTCCTATTTTTGCTTCAAATTTTGTTAAACTTAGAAAATACTGAGTGCTGTGTCTATTCCAATTCAGTATTATTTGATAGCTTCATGAAGATCGCGCACATGACTTTCTTGTATGTGGCATTATATCGAGCGTCATGCGAGTCTCATTCTTGAGAAGCAGTTCGACAAAATAAAGAACAAAAATGCCGACATACGGATTCAGCTCAGCCGGTTGCATCCGTACAGCATGAGGAGACTTGAAAAAATCTGCCACGATTAAAATTATGTGGCGACAGTTATGCGACATTGATGCTATATGGGCCGTAGAAAATACAAATTCGTCTTTGTAAAAACTACAATTTAATTAATTCGCATTAGAGTTCAATTGTGTTGGTGTGTGGGTATAAACGAGAGACGGTTGAGAAAATTCTTTTGAATCGAGGAATAGGCAACTGAACTGAGTCCCACAGATGTATTTTTGCACAACACAAGTGCAAGTGAATGCATCTGTTTGTTGGATGTTTAGCGTTTAGTACCTACTATAGGGCAACTGCTCCCATTATTGACAGCACAGGATTTCCGTTTTAATCTGTTTAAAGTGAGCACTAATGATATGGAAGTTAAATGCACTCAGAAAATCATGAGTATATCATTTGCATTGAAAACTCTTAAATGTAATTTGGTAAAACACGAGATTTTGCATGTGGGGTATTGGTTCAGTGCCGTAAATTGCTTGTTTTCAATAGGATGAACATGGAAGCGTGAGATTGATGATGGCACTCGTACCCTACACAGCAAAACTTTTTAAATGCTTCCAGCACGCAAAAAAACAAGAAAATGAAATTGCTCAATTTCAGCACAACGTTGCTGATCAATTATCAAAAATGCTGGATGGTTCAGCAAGTTGAAAAATAATTGCTGATACTCGGTAATGAATACCAGCAAAAAATTTTACAGTGTATCATTGATTAGGATATTCATTAAAAAAATACCATTGATTGCTTCAAAAAACCATTTTTGAAACGCCGGGTTGCACAACAACTCGTATTAATTTAACTAGACTGTTGCTATCAAATGCGAGTTTCGCAGAAAGCAGTTTATTTCCCCATCAATTAAAATAAATGAATTATCCTGCAAACAATAGACGATATTTTTGGAGCACTTTGAACGAACAGCAGAGTGGAATACATCCACGATTAACTTACCTATGAGTATAGGAACACTAAACAGCACAACCGATATCTGAAAAAAAAAATTTAAAAGATTTTTTTATGAATTTCAACAGAAAAATAACATAACCATCATCATGTTCTTGACACAAATTGACAGACTTATTAGAAGAATTGCTGAAGATGAACAAATTATTGCAACATGTTGATGAAACGAACCTATGCCAAAAGGCCGAAAGACGTAAGGTAGAGACAAAATGTCGAAGAACAAAAAGACGAATGGTGAAAGGGATGAATAGATAAAATTTTGTTGACTAAATACATACGATTGATGCTCGACTTAAACCATTCAAAGGATTAACGAATTAAACAATGTTGTATGCAAAGAGTGTAGAATTAGCTGAAGTTAAAATACACATTAAGAAAAAAATGGTGGTGTTAATCAATGTTCATCGTCCTGATAGTGATGTAAAACATGTCGAACGCAGCTTAGATCCCTGATGTACAAACGGTAAATAACTGAATACTAAAATCGATTATTTTTAAGTTATTACCATAACATATTGTGTTATAAACTTGTCTGTCATAAGCGGCAAAATAACAAATTCCATAACAAAAAAATGTTCCTGGGAAACCATTTCAATAACTTGTTTTGTTAGTTTCAATAACAACTCAATAACAATGAATTCGGAAAATATTTGAATGACAAATTTTGATATTAATATGTTATTGATAATAATTGGAGAGCAGAATTTGCTATGATATCAAACTCGTTACTAAATAAGTTATAATACTTATTAAATAAAATTATTCGCTTTGTCTCACAAACCCGCCAAATGTAATTTAGTTAATGTATATCCATAACTTTATTATAACAAAATGAGATTGTCCAACAACATTTTTTATGGAAAAGCTATGCCTTGATAAGGCAGGAACAAATCTCATTTTCTTCTTTTGTCACAGCGCTCGTTGACTCGTTAAGGGGGAGGATGATAAATAATAAATGTATTCGATGGAAAAATATCCAAACAATTAGGCAACATAGATAAACTCATCGGATTTATTAAGAAAGTTTCTGTGGAACTCGAATTACACCTTAAATTTGTTGATTTTCTTGAACATTTTATTTGTGCCCCCCTCAAAATGTTGAATTCCGACCAAAATTTTCCGAGGGGGCGGTGACATAAGAGAAAATCGAAATTTGTATTAGCCTAATTTAATTATAACAAAACGAGATATAAAAACAGGTTATGTGATTTCGTAGTTTTTTTTTATTTCTTGATGGGTATCTAAGTCACTGCGACCAGTTGATAGATCTATTGTGACAAAAATTATCTTTTCGTAGTTATTATCTTGCTATTCTCTTCTGCTCGGGATGCAATGAACAGTTGAACAGTATCAGCAGCAACTCGTACTTAGATATTTGATAAATGTTAAAACATAAAGAGTTAATTTTGCTACTTTATGTTCATGAATTAATTTAATGTAATGTAATTTTATATTTAGTGTTCTAATATTCTATGGTACTAAACTATTCTCAAAACAATTAAAAAAAAGTTATCTTTTATGTCTAAGATCCCTCATTGGGTGCGAGGGGGAGGAGACAAAAATAAATAAGGAACAAAAGAAAAAAAAACTATTGAAAAATTGAAAATTATTTTTTCAATTATTGAAAATGGAGTCATGAGCCACCATGTTTTTTTTGCTCCTTCAATGTTTTGGGATTTTTGAAGGGGGTAACATAAAACAAATCCAATATTTGCATCGGGCTTATCAAAATTCTAAAAATATATTCGTCCTATAAACCATATCCCAAATAGGCTTCCAGGAAAAAAAATAAAACGAAAGGTATGTTCAAAATTAAAAATAAAAAAAAAATCAAAAACCAAAATGCACTACATCGTGAAGTAAGATAAGGGGCCGTTCATAAACCACGTAGACTTTTTGGGAGGAGGGGGGGGGGGTCTAACCAAAGTCCACGCTCCATACAAATTTAAAAAAAATGTATGGACGAAAGTCTACGAGGGGGGAGGGGGGGTCTGAGATGGCCAAATTTTGGTCTACGTGGTTTATGAACAGCCCCTAATAGGAAAGGGATGTTCAAAAACAATAATTGAAAAAATGAAAACCAAAACTAACAAAATCGTTTATTTTTCAATAAACAATCTAGTGAATTTTGGTTTTTGATTTTTTTCTAATTTTTATTTCCGAACATCCCTAAACTTTTATATTTTACGTGGAAGCCTATTTGGGATATTATCTGTAGGAAGCGATCGCCATCGTTTAAAAAAATCTATATTGATCGACATTGATTGCAACCCGTTATATATTTTTGTTCTTAAATTTGCAAATCTGCTTGTTTGTTGTTTTGCTTAACTTTTAAGAGTACCTACTTCAGCGCCAAAGTAACGTCTATGCAGATACATTTTTCTTTGTACTTCAGCCCGAAAGAGATATCAGAAATGAGCAAAAAAAAAAAAAATCAAGAGCGCAGCATATATTACCAGCGCTATAACCGCATATCATCTTTCATTATCTTCTCCCCATAAACATTTGATTTGGGTAAGATTGTAATGAAGCATAAGAAGTAATTTCCATTAGTGTGCATTTCGTACAAATTAAACCCTGTCGACATCTTGCGTTTACTAGCTGCACTGTTATACCACCATGCTCTCTATACAGGAAAAGCTCTTTCCCGCGATTGCTTGCAATGCGCATGCGATCCGAGCAGCGGAGCTTGATTCTTATTCGAAAATCTTTATTGCATTCCGGTTCGCACATTGTGGCAAAATTGAACCAACGGAAAGGACAAACGTTTCCAATAGGGTAAGGTAGGGTACGATGCCGTTTTTCTAACTTCCGTCGTTTTCAAATAGTGCTATTTGTAAGGCATTCAAAGAGTTCATGCTTCAAGTATAATTTTTATTTTAAAATACATTTTATTTTCAAAATTTAAAAGTATTCACTCTCTTGACAAAGTGTATTTAGAAAAACAAAACCTCAAATTGGTATTAAAGATGTCTTCAATGAAATCTACAGGGGATAGACAAAATGATCGGGACAGGCAAATTTCTCACTTAATAAAAAAAGAGTCAACTACCTGTAGCTTTTTGAAAACTGCATCAACAACTCTCAATTTTTTACTGTAAATTTGTCAACTAATTGTCTATCAATGTTTCAAATTTGGGAAAAATCGGGCTGTTCTACATGAACAGTTAGAAAGATTGTAGTAAAAGGCGTTATTCTCTAATAGCCAATGCCCCGAATACAATGAAATTTCAAGCGTTTTCAACATTTATAATGACGTTTGACCTAACTATATATTGGTTTTTGATTTTTTATTAAATAACGAAGCAATATTTTCAAAACATTTTTCGTACACAGTTAAAGGAAGGATCAAGGTATCCCCTGATTTTTTTTTCAGATGGAAGATGTTTTTTAGTTTTAAGGAAACCATTTTTAAGTGAGATTGAAAAAAAAAGGTTTTTGAAAAACCCTTATTAATCCACCTAGCGGTGATGGTGCCTTTCTCGTGCCATAAAATATTCTTTCAACAAAACAAGTGACAAATTAAGTCCACTTTATATAGATATATTTTATATGAGCATGATTTGAAATTTCGATCATTGTGGATTTTTATGATTCCGGATAACTTTCTCAACTAACCAAGGAGAACCATTTTTCTTGGTTTCAGAGAATAAACTCAAGAAAACAATCGCCGTATTAAATATTGAGGCATCATCTAGATATTTTATTCATCTTTTTTTTAATCTTGACATATTTCCCATGCACAATTTACACAGCAAATAAATTTACTAGTTTACCCAGGGGGAGCGACACTAGTTTTGCCAAGCTGAAAAACCCCCAAAAAAAAGTCGAAAAAAGACGAAAAACCCGCAAAACTTTTTACATCAATTCATAGCATTTTTAATTTTCTGTCTTCTCAATCAACTAAACTTGGAATTTTACTAACTAATAAAATATCAAAATTGATAAACGATTTCAGGCATTTCTGATGTAAGAATGTGAAAACTTTTTTCGCGGATTTGGAGGTCAAAATGTAACAAAGTTGCGAAACTTGATGTGAAAATCTCTTTGTTCACTCGCAAAATTCATGGTTTGTGCAAAAAAGTGCCGTTTTAAGTGTAAAAATCCAAAATCGCGAGTACTTTTGGGGCAAAATGCGCCAGCCTTCGCCGTAACTCCAACACAGCCGTTGGCGTTAACACTAAAACTGATCAGCACTAAAATATGTAAGACCTACTCATAAATGCATAATTTCCATACCACTCATAAAATGTGTAAGAGTTACACATTCACAAAATCTGCTCCTACACTACCCAAGTAACAATTCAAATCACCAAAAAACGTAAACGTTTTCAAGACTGAATCACAAATTGAACTCCATTTTACGCGTATCATGTAAGCAGTGTTGAAAAACTCATTTCGTCATATCTAAATTCAATCACCTACAGCTCATTTTAGAAGCTGAACCTGAGAATATGATATATGAAAAACTTGTGCAGCTAGACCAGTTCTGCAAGAAAGTCACGGAAAAATTGATATTTTTCGAATATTTAAGGTAAATTCACGGTGAATATCATTTGGCATTTTTCGAAGGTAGTCCGTGACATTTACCTTAAATATTCGAAAAATTGCAATTTTTCCGCGACTTTCTTACAGAATTGGTCTAGCCACACAAGTTTTTCATATACCATATCCTCAGGTTCAGCTTCTAAAATGAGCTGTTGGTGGTTGAATTCAGAAATGATGAAATGAATTTTTCAGCACTGCATGTAAGTGCTGGTTGGTTGCGTGTTGCGTTAGATCCGCTTAACCAGAAACGTAGAATCAGTATCACGTTCATCAGCCACCTTATAACTCCCTGAAATAGCCGAGAGGTAAGAGATGTGACGCAAGATCAGCAGATCCGTTGTTCGAATTCCATTCCACAATATTTATATATACTTTTATATGTTTTATCTGTCAAATCGGTTCTAGCGATTGCTTGACGCTAAGAAAAAATAAGTTTTATTTTGGGGTGTCTTGAAGACGTAAATTTACATGTTATAACCTCTTAAGGACAGACTTGTTAGAATCCCAAAATGGCTGCCGCAATGGCCGACTTTGGCACCTACTCACGATTTCTAAAGCATAAATCTCTTCGTAAACAAAACCAGCGCACCTGAGCTTCTCATTTGAGGTTTATTACAAGTGAGCAAGAACAGAATTATAAAATGCACTGTTGTTTGAAGCTTGCTTCTTGAGATTTGTGCGTCTGAATTTCTGATGCACTGTTGTAGCGGGATTTCAAGACGTTTGTCCTTAATTTGTGTTTTTGAAGATACTCGTATATGTCTGGTTCAAGACACTTAACATTACATGATATTTTCTAGGTGTGTGTCTAATATTCTAATAGATGCGAAATGGCTATATGGTTCGCAAAGGTCACTAGTAAACCTAGCTAGGTAGCCATACAAAAAAAAAAATGCAACTTTAACGATTTTGTGGACGCATGAGCGGATTTTGTGAAAGTGTAACTCTTACACATTCCATGAGTGGTATGGAAATTTTGCATTTATGAGTAGGTCACATTTTAGTGCTACGGCGGTTTTACTGTGTGTATTTGAATTATGACTGCAGTAACACAGACGAAAATCAGAACCTTTCAAATGTGCATTAATTGCGTTATTAGCTGCAGCACTAACGTCGAGTAAACGCCGTGATGCATGCAACACCCAAATCACGTTATTTCTTGGCTTATGACACTTATACCCTAAAACGAAACAACACAGGCTTGTGTACAATGTACACAGATTTGTTTACTCAAGGAACTACAAATCAACCCAAATTTAAGTTCTTTTGACACAATCCCGCAGCTCCGTAGAATAACTCAAATTTGCGTCAAACACCGATAGTGGTCACTAGGTAGTTCTCGTTTAATCGCTGCAAAATTTTTCACCCAGTGGTAAGTTGTTTTCACCCAGCGGAGGCCTTATTTGACGCAAATTTGGGTTTAGTCAAGATAACCCAAATTTGGCTTCTTCCACGGAGCCGCCAAAACCTGAGACGAGACTCGCGAAGACGGTCTTCTTTTTCTCCACTTTGTTATTTTTCTTCTTCTTCCTATCGGTGTTGACATTATGTTTGGGCTGGTGGTTCAAACACGTACGTGACCGCATCACCTCACATGCAGTGTGACTGAATCCCACTCACGCACAAAATCATGTTGAGGTGAAATTTTGCATTGCCAACAATCGCCAAGCAAAGTAATCATTGGAATATTTTATTTTCAATTTATTTTTGACAGTACAGGAGAAGAAAATGCTGCTCGGAGTGAATTTTGGCTTCAAAATTTATCTCGGATAGCAATGCTTTCCTCGTTTTAGGTAACGTAATCAATCGGGCTACAACTGACAACTCAGTTGGGCTGCACTTGACGTTGCTTTTTTTTCCTCTTCGCGAGTCTCGTCTCAGGCCAAAACTATCATAGTTTATAAGTCAAAAACATGAAATTGTAAAAAGTTTTAACTGAATTCGGCTCCGTTATGCCTGTTGGCGAATGTGCCTTAAATAAATGATTAAGTAAAAAAACTCCTTGCGCCATTTTTAAAAATCATAAGGTCCTATCTGCTCTCTTTGGTTTACCTCTCTTTCGTTAATATCTCAGCTGTTTATTTGTTTTATGATTGTCTCCTTGCATTGAACGATGGTCGAAACAATCGTCTTTTGTTTTGTACTGTAAAAATAGTTGAAAAGTGTACCATTACATTGCAATAATTGAAATAGAAAGTGAACAAAGAGAGCCTCTCAAATGCAGATAGGACCTATTGGAATGTTTGGCCTGAAATATCACATCACAAATACCACTTCGTCTGATGGGCCGAACCCGTGGAATAGAGAACATTGGGCTTATGCCTTTGCTTTTGAAAATGAAAACGTGCACTCATGCAGAAATATTTCCACTTACCCAATGAGTTGGTCTTACTTTATATCCAATTTAACGCCCAGATGTATGCAACTTAGCGTTATTACTTACCGTTACTTGACGTCCTTACTACATTCATACACCTAGGTAAATTTCTACTCAGTCACTGAGTTGGTCCTAATCAGAAATAGAAAAGACTTTTGTTTTCTTACTTAATTTCCGTTAAGTTAAAACTGAGACAACTCAATGAGTTGCCTCAGTTCTAACTGAAACTGAGCATGAAAAAAAAATAATTTGGAATAAGTCCATCTCAGTAACTGAGTAGAAATTTTTCTCTTAATACCTCTTAAAACCCAACGGCCAATAAGAACATTTATTTCTCTTATAAGAAAAAATATATGAGGGAGTACCCATAAAAAAAACCCTTATTAATCCACCTAGCGGTGATGGTGCCTTTCTCGTGCCATAAAATATTCTTTCAACAAAACACAAGTGACAAATTAAGTCCACTTTATATAGATATATTTTATATGAGCATGATTTGAAATTTCGATCATTGTGGATTTTTATGATTCCGGATAACTTTCTCAACTAACCAAGGAGAACCATTTTTCTTGGTTTCAGAGAATAAACTCAAGAAAACAATCGCCGTATTAAATATTGAGGCATCATCTAGATATTTTATTCATCTTTTTTTTAATCTTGACATATTTCCCATGCACAATTTACACAGCAAATAAATTTACTAGTTTACCCAGGGGGAGCGACACTAGTTTTGCCAAGCTGAAAAACCCCCAAAAAAAAGTCGAAAAAAGACGAAAAACCCGCAAAACTTTTTACATCAATTCATAGCATTTTTAATTTTCTGTCTTCTCAATCAACTAAACTTGGAATTTTACTAACTAATAAAATATCAAAATTGATAAACGATTTCAGGCATTTCTGATGTAAGAATGTGAAAACTTTTTTCGCGGATTTGGAGGTCAAAATGTAACAAAGTTGCGAAACTTGATGTGAAAATCTCTTTGTTCACTCGCAAAATTCATGGTTTGTGCAAAAAAGTGCCGTTTTAAGTGTAAAAATCCAAAATCGCGAGTACTTTTGGGGCAAAATGCGCCAGCCTTCGCCGTAACTCCAACACAGCCGTTGGCGTTAACACTAAAACTGATCAGCACTAAAATATGTAAGACCTACTCATAAATGCATAATTTCCATACCACTCATAAAATGTGTAAGAGTTACACATTCACAAAATCTGCTCCTACACTACCCAAGTAACAATTCAAATCACCAAAAAACGTAAACGTTTTCAAGACTGAATCACAAATTGAACTCCATTTTACGCGTATCATGTAAGCAGTGTTGAAAAACTCATTTCGTCATATCTAAATTCAATCACCTACAGCTCATTTTAGAAGCTGAACCTGAGAATATGATATATGAAAAACTTGTGCAGCTAGACCAGTTCTGCAAGAAAGTCACGGAAAAATTGATATTTTTCGAATATTTAAGGTAAATTCACGGTGAATATCATTTGGCATTTTTCGAAGGTAGTCCGTGACATTTACCTTAAATATTCGAAAAATTGCAATTTTTCCGCGACTTTCTTACAGAATTGGTCTAGCCACACAAGTTTTTCATATACCATATCCTCAGGTTCAGCTTCTAAAATGAGCTGTTGGTGGTTGAATTCAGAAATGATGAAATGAATTTTTCAGCACTGCATGTAAGTGCTGGTTGGTTGCGTGTTGCGTTAGATCCGCTTAACCAGAAACGTAGAATCAGTATCACGTTCATCAGCCACCTTATAACTCCCTGAAATAGCCGAGAGGTAAGAGATGTGACGCAAGATCAGCAGATCCGTTGTTCGAATTCCATTCCACAATATTTATATATACTTTTATATGTTTTATCTGTCAAATCGGTTCTAGCGATTGCTTGACGCTAAGAAAAAATAAGTTTTATTTTGGGGTGTCTTGAAGACGTAAATTTACATGTTATAACCTCTTAAGGACAGACTTGTTAGAATCCCAAAATGGCTGCCGCAATGGCCGACTTTGGCACCTACTCACGATTTCTAAAGCATAAATCTCTTCGTAAACAAAACCAGCGCACCTGAGCTTCTCATTTGAGGTTTATTACAAGTGAGCAAGAACAGAATTATAAAATGCACTGTTGTTTGAAGCTTGCTTCTTGAGATTTGTGCGTCTGAATTTCTGATGCACTGTTGTAGCGGGATTTCAAGACGTTTGTCCTTAATTTGTGTTTTTGAAGATACTCGTATATGTCTGGTTCAAGACACTTAACATTACATGATATTTTCTAGGTGTGTGTCTAATATTCTAATAGATGCGAAATGGCTATATGGTTCGCAAAGGTCACTAGTAAACCTAGCTAGGTAGCCATACAAAAAAAAAAATGCAACTTTAACGATTTTGTGGACGCATGAGCGGATTTTGTGAAAGTGTAACTCTTACACATTCCATGAGTGGTATGGAAATTTTGCATTTATGAGTAGGTCACATTTTAGTGCTACGGCGGTTTTACTGTGTGTATTTGAATTATGACTGCAGTAACACAGACGAAAATCAGAACCTTTCAAATGTGCATTAATTGCGTTATTAGCTGCAGCACTAACGTCGAGTAAACGCCGTGATGCATGCAACACCCAAATCACGTTATTTCTTGGCTTATGACACTTATACCCTAAAACGAAACAACACAGGCTTGTGTACAATGTACACAGATTTGTTTACTCAAGGAACTACAAATCAACCCAAATTTAAGTTCTTTTGACACAATCCCGCAGCTCCGTAGAATAACTCAAATTTGCGTCAAACACCGATAGTGGTCACTAGGTAGTTCTCGTTTAATCGCTGCAAAATTTTTCACCCAGTGGTAAGTTGTTTTCACCCAGCGGAGGCCTTATTTGACGCAAATTTGGGTTTAGTCAAGATAACCCAAATTTGGCTTCTTCCACGGAGCCGCCAAAACCTGAGACGAGACTCGCGAAGACGGTCTTCTTTTTCTCCACTTTGTTATTTTTCTTCTTCTTCCTATCGGTGTTGACATTATGTTTGGGCTGGTGGTTCAAACACGTACGTGACCGCATCACCTCACATGCAGTGTGACTGAATCCCACTCACGCACAAAATCATGTTGAGGTGAAATTTTGCATTGCCAACAATCGCCAAGCAAAGTAATCATTGGAATATTTTATTTTCAATTTATTTTTGACAGTACAGGAGAAGAAAATGCTGCTCGGAGTGAATTTTGGCTTCAAAATTTATCTCGGATAGCAATGCTTTCCTCGTTTTAGGTAACGTAATCAATCGGGCTACAACTGACAACTCAGTTGGGCTGCACTTGACGTTGCTTTTTTTTCCTCTTCGCGAGTCTCGTCTCAGGCCAAAACTATCATAGTTTATAAGTCAAAAACATGAAATTGTAAAAAGTTTTAACTGAATTCGGCTCCGTTATGCCTGTTGGCGAATGTGCCTTAAATAAATGATTAAGTAAAAAAACTCCTTGCGCCATTTTTAAAAATCATAAGGTCCTATCTGCTCTCTTTGGTTTACCTCTCTTTCGTTAATATCTCAGCTGTTTATTTGTTTTATGATTGTCTCCTTGCATTGAACGATGGTCGAAACAATCGTCTTTTGTTTTGTACTGTAAAAATAGTTGAAAAGTGTACCATTACATTGCAATAATTGAAATAGAAAGTGAACAAAGAGAGCCTCTCAAATGCAGATAGGACCTATTGGAATGTTTGGCCTGAAATATCACATCACAAATACCACTTCGTCTGATGGGCCGAACCCGTGGAATAGAGAACATTGGGCTTATGCCTTTGCTTTTGAAAATGAAAACGTGCACTCATGCAGAAATATTTCCACTTACCCAATGAGTTGGTCTTACTTTATATCCAATTTAACGCCCAGATGTATGCAACTTAGCGTTATTACTTACCGTTACTTGACGTCCTTACTACATTCATACACCTAGGTAAATTTCTACTCAGTCACTGAGTTGGTCCTAATCAGAAATAGAAAAGACTTTTGTTTTCTTACTTAATTTCCGTTAAGTTAAAACTGAGACAACTCAATGAGTTGCCTCAGTTCTAACTGAAACTGAGCATGAAAAAAAAATAATTTGGAATAAGTCCATCTCAGTAACTGAGTAGAAATTTTTCTCTTAATACCTCTTAAAACCCAACGGCCAATAAGAACATTTATTTCTCTTATAAGAAAAAATATATGAGGGAGTACCCATAAAAAAAAACGTAACGTTTGAAGAGGGAGGGGGGTTTGGGATGGTTTGTCACGTAAAAACGCAGGGAAAAACCCGTGCAAGAGGGGGGTGGGGATGTACATTCCCAATTTTAGAGTGACGTACTTAATGACTGTTCGCCAGATACACGTTTGGGAACATGGCAAAAAATTCTTGGGGAGCGTATACATCACGCGTTGATGGGGAGGGGGGGTTCAGCAAAGTGTGAAAGTGTGAGAATTTTTTTAGAGTTCTCATACAAAAAGTGTGACATAGGGGGAACGGGGTTTGAAAATCGGCAATATTCGCGTGACGAAATTTATGGACGTTCTCTTGTGATATCACATGCTGCACATGAAGTCGCCTCGTAAGAGTGATGCACGAATTAGATCTTTTTTAACGCAGCAAATCAGCCGCCGCCATTGAATGTGGGTCTAGCCATCGCTAGAACCGGATCAATACATGAATCATATATATAATGTGGTCAATTCATATAATATTATGATGACATTTAAAACTGTCCTAGTATGACAATTGAGGGGATACAAGGAAACATTATTTTTTATCTAAATTTAATTTGACTCTGAATCTGTATGTACTAGAATCGCATTTGCCACGTGGTTTAAATAAAATGTAATTTTGAATATTAGTTTCCTTAAATTACTGAGCTTGAATTTCCTTTAAATTTCTTTGAATATTCGCGACAATTCAAAAGTTCTGAAACCTTAAAAAATCCGAGAAATGCCTGAAATTATGTTAAGTACCGTACGGTATCGAGAATTTCCAATGTCCTAGATGCATACGGATATAGGTATCTTTTACAGGTTTGGCTTTCCGAACTGATTTATACAAGCTGTTGCAGGCATGTGGTGGCTAAACTTCCGACGTGGTGGAACTGCTCATGTAGTTCATTATGAATTTCGAGCTCTTTATTAATAAAAAAAAGCTTAGACCACGATTATCAGGTAATATTTTGAAAACCATAATGAACTGCATGGAAACTGTATGAAATGATTATGTCTTTTGCTGCTTCATAATGTTAGCCTTTTGTAATTCCCTAAATCAGTTTGTGTAGATCTTACGGTTGCGTTCTGGCGGAATCTGAAGCTACCCGTTTCCACAGTAGCCAGATGAGAATCTTAAAGCGCGTAAATAAATACCTAATTAGGGGTAGGCGGGGCAATATGGACACCCTAAGGTTTTTGCCAACTTTTCCTGGTAAGATGTCAAAAAAGTTTAGTTTTTAGATACATGTATCCTTTTAAAGTCTATTTAGCATCTATTGCATAAGAATGCCCACGAAGAAAAATGATTTATCCACTTCAAAAAATGTTTTGAAAACTGTTAGTTTTTCATGACCGTCTTCAAACATACGGGGCAGAATGGACACCCCCATGGGGCAATATGGACACCATTAGACTTTTACGAATTTCGTACATTATTTACACCTATAAAATCATTTCATTACAAAACAACTATTATGGATGAATAATACGCCGAAGTAGTTCATTTTTGTTCAGTTAATTTAAATTCAAGCTGTTTTGGATAAAGCTTCGTTTTTGTCGGCATGTACAGCTGTGCCTAGAACAACTATTTTTCTCTTCTGTCGTTTTTTGACCAATTTGTTTCACCCTATGTCTACTATAGTGAACATTTAACCGAAAATATACTGAAATCGAAGAATTTGGTTGGTTTGTGATTTAGGTTATATTTTTCCCTTGCCGCCTCTTTCAAAAAGGTGAGTGTCCATTTTGCCCCGGCAGCAGAAGATATTTCCAAACTTGATTTTTGATATAATAAAGAAGAAAATATAAACATGTTAAGCATGTAGATACAGCAAAACTACTTGCATGTGTTCTAGAAATATCAGGGTTTAATCGACCTGCAATAAATTAACCACTAAATCTTATTTTAGATGGTGTGAAAATTATAATTTCCACGCACAAAAAACGGAGGACGTAACTTTTTCGTGTAAAATCAAGTATAATTTTAATTTCGAATGTTTCTTTCCTGAAACTACGTTTTAGACAAATGGACTATATTCTCCATTCATTAAAAGTTCAAAAAAGTTCGCATATTTCAAAATATTGAGGGTGTCCATTCTGCCCCGGGTGTCCATAATGCCCCGCCTACCCCTATACTTGCATACCTACGCGTGTACGAGAACGGTTTTGACGACCGCCGCTCAGGGTACCACGTAACCATAATCGATGAACCACCGAACCGCCTCTGCCTCTGTAGGTCGTAGCACGTTAGCGCCGCTCTTTCGTCGTCGTTGTCTCTCTCACATTCTCTCTTACTCTCGTTTTCGTGGTGTGCTGTGGCGGCCGTCGCGTCGTCGCGTTAGTCATCCACCAAGAGCCTGCTTAACCAAATTACACCTGTCGCTCGGGTGAAAAATGGTGGTCCGGATCACTAAATTGTCCCTAACTCCGGAACGCCTTGACCAATCCAAACCATTTTCAATAGCAAACAATGCGGTAAAATTCCGGTTCGATTCGAGCTATAATCCGAAAAATCGGCCAATGGGAAGTGCCTTAAAAGTGAGTGACCTTTTTTGTACACAGACATACATACACACATACACACATACACACATACACACATACAGACATCATCTCAATTCGTCGAACTGAGTTGATTGGTATATGTGACTTGACCCTCCGAGCCTTCTATCGAAAATTCGTTTTTTGAGTGAACATATAGCCTTTCAGTACACTTTGGTGTACGAGAAAGGCAAAAATGGTGAAAGTTTTACACCTGAAGAAATTCCAGGAAATAGCTCGATCTTTCCTCTAACTGTGTATGATAACCGATTTTGAAAATATTGCTTCGATATTTAATAAAAAAAAATCAGAAACTAGAAAATGAAGAAATGCGTCCAGTTTCGCCTTAAGTCAGTTTTTTAAGCAAATTGATAGACAACTGGTTGACTAATTTTCAGAAAAAAAAATGAGAATATTTGATGCATTTTTCGAAAAGTTACAGCTTTTTTGTTGACCATTTTTTGAAAAGTGAAAATGTTGTCTATTCCCTGTAGGGAATCGCGCCACTTGGGCGGTGGCTTCTATATTCGTCTGTTTTCCACTATAACTCAGTCAAATTTGAACCAATTGACACAACTTTTGGAATGTGGTGAGATAGGTATAGTATCTACCCGTGTACAACATTTCAAGTCAATTGATTAAAAATTGACTGAGTTATAGTGGAAAACAGACGAATATAGAAGCCACCGCCCAAGTGGCGCGATACCCTATATAAATAAAAATGTAATGGAGTATGTATGTCACGACGTGGTATGCATGTACTCTAAAAACAGATTAATAAAATAAGTTGGGACCTCTAGTGATCTGGCTTGTTATACGTTTATTTTACAATGAGATTGTTGTGGGCTCGATATGTTCTAACAACTTTTCACCAAGTTAAAAATTTCGATTTGATTTGTGTCATAACAACTTTTCAACAACTTGAAATTTTCAGGTGTTCAGTCATCCAGTTTAGAAAAGTTGTCCTTCTCGGCAATCAGTTGATGACCGATACAATGTGTTATCTAATGTATGTATGACAATTTACGTATCATTCAAATTACTTTATTTTTGATGGCCTTTCCACTCATTACAATAGTATGGAATGCCTTTATATTTAGCAAAATCACTAGACTTTCACACTTCTATGAGGTGTTACGTAATTTATGCATGGTGACTGACGTCATGTAATAGTTAATAAATACACGTTTTGCGTAACATGTTTTTATGAAACATCATACTACAATGCGTAAAAACTGGCAATTGCAACAAAATTTCATATTATTTTACCGTTACGTAAACGTTCCCTGCCTCAAAAAATGCATAGAACCATGGAACCTTCTGTAAGAACCACTGAAGAAAATCATTAAGAGATCTCTGAAGAAGCTTCTGGAGGAAACCCTGAAGAAATAATATTTAGGAGGAATCTGTGGAGAAACATCTGCACGACGCGCTGAAACTCTTGGAGGAATCTCTGAAGGTATTTCTGCACTTACCGATGGAGTACCTACCTGTACGAATTTCTGATCGAACTTTAGAAGGAATCCCTGGAGGAACTTCAAAACTATTCTCTGAAGGACCTCCTGAGTATTTCCTGATGGATCTTCAGGAGGCATCCCTGAATCCTTCTGAAGGAATATATGGAGTTATGGGGGCACTTCTGTTGGAATAGCTGGAGAATTCCTGGTGAAATACCCAAAATACTGGATTTCTGAAGGAACTTCTGAAGAAATCTCTGAAAGATCACTATAATGCAGAAATCCTCGGAGTAACTCCTTGATTAATCCCTGGAAGAACTTTTGTATGAATATCTGAAGGAACTCTCAGAAAAAAACCTTAAAGAACTCGTGTAAGAATCTCCAAGTGGAATCCTCGAAGGATTTTCTACTTGTCTTTTTTGCTTTCAACAGGTTTTGAGAAGCACCATAGAACCAAGAAAATTTTATTTTGGCTTTATGCTGGTGTTTATAACCTCTTAAAATCTACTCGACTTTAAATGTTCTTTGGGTGGAGAATTTCCAGGAGAAATTTCTGAAGGATTTCTGAAGGAATCCTCGAATGAATTCCAGATGGAATCCCTGAGGAATTCCTAGGGAGATCCTTAAAGGAACGCCAGGAGAAATCTCTGATCATAACTCTAGAGGAATTCCTGAAGGAACTAATTTCTGAAGGAACTGCTGAAGGACTTCCTGATGAAACTTCAGAAGAAATCTCTGAAGCAACTGCTATATTAATCTCTGAAGGACGTCCTATGGGAATCCCTGAAGGTTCTTCTGGATGAATCACCGAGTCCTCCCGAAAGAATACCTGAAGGAACTCCTGTTGGAATGTCTGAGAGATCTTTTGAAAAAAAAAAAAATCCATGATAGAAGAGCTTTTACTTATTGCCTTTAAAAATCCATATTTTGATGTTAAGTATTTTGAGATCAATTTATAATGCTAAAATGTGCTTTTGCGCCTATTACAGTGAAAAAATGACAAAACCATACCATGAAATTTTCAGGAGCACAAATCGGAAGAACCGAATGACGATTTGCGCTTAAAAGTTTGATCGATTGACCAATCGATCAACTTTTCAGCGCAAACAGATATTAGGATCTTCAGATTTGCGCTTTTGAAAATTCGAGGTGTGGCTTCGTCATATCTTTCGAATGAAATATCTAAAAAAACTTTTAAAAGAATCAGTTCTTGATCACAAGTTTTGAATTGTGTTGTTCTTGTTTTATACGTAAACAATATAACTGGAAAATCGAAAATACATTCATTTATTTTGTTCAACATCTTTATATAGATAAGAACTTATACACTACACATTTTGATTTGCTGTTGATTCACGCGGTTTTGCAATCAAAATCATCATAAAAAGTTGGAAGAACACACCACTTTTGTGTAGATATAAACGCTCGTTGATGTAAAGTAGTAGCAAATTATTTTCAAGGTTCTATCAGATAATTCGTTTTTAAAAAAAACTGTATCGCAAATATATTTATTGCACGGAAAATATATTGTGCACTACGTAAACTAATGTCCCAGGTTATTTAAATTGGTCAGAAAGCGTCACGAAAAAACAAAAACAAAGCACTTAAATATTCTGTTTTGCTAGAAAGTGCGAAACTTGCTATGTTGCCCTTTAATTATCGATTCATGTGAATGCGGAATGAAAACACACTCCCGAGAAAACAATTTAAAAAAGTTTCAATAACAATTATTTTGCATCTTGGTATGCACAAACTCCTATGTTTACTATCCTGAAAACGAGTTGTTTTTGGCTCCTTCTGTTGAGGTGTAATTTCATGAGCGGAGTTAGTGCGCTCAACAACTTAATTAAGGTAATTTCCATATAAAAAGAAAATTACTATGCGCTGAAAGTGAATGCTAAATCAACAGCCAGGAATCAATGAGTTATGCTTTTAGCAGCTCCCAACACACATCATTGTAATATTTCTGTATCATGATTATAACCACACCTGATCTGAATGCACACTAACATTAGCGCAGTTGCGAAGTTCATCGGAATAAGATTGTTTTTGGTTAAACTCAACACCGCGCGCGTATTGAAGGGTGTAAAATTGCTGGCTGCTTAATATTCCCTGTAATTATATTGCAAATAATTGCAAACACGCAGGGCAATCGGTTCCATCATGATTATGATTCGAGAGGTCCTCTTTTATTTTTTATTCTGGATGCGATAAAATGGAGGGGAATGAGTGCAAAAAGCTTTGAAAGGCTAAATAGTGATAATTGGTTTTGTGATAACTGCACCTTCTTGCATTTTCCTTCGCATGCATGTTAACAAGTGTGAAATTTCATGCTCAGCCTGCTCTTGAAAGTCTCTAGTATTGAAGGGTGGTTCAACGCTTTCATGTCAGAGTGCTTGAGTTATCCTACGTCAGAGTAAATATCGATTTCCACAGCATGTATGATCTATGCGCTTATTATCTACGGCACAACACCGTTTTGCAGAACACAATTCATGTCTAGGATAGTTTAAACATTTTATTCGAAAGTTTAATAATTTTGAACCTGATGCAATTCAACTATAACCACAAGCCACATTTAATGTAAATACATAGACATGTTTAAACCATAGTATCAATGTAGTTTAGACCATTTTGAACTTTTCTCGTCCAAGTAGACTTGAGTCCACGCATTAGTTTGTTTTATGTTGAGCTTAGGTTTTGGACACACCGCTACTATTTTATCAAAACAGTCTTCGTAGTTTATACACAACCCCAAAACCAAACCTTTCTAGTCTACTCATCTTTTCACCATTAAACAGTGTTACATGCTAATTTTTAACGCGTCACATGCACAAAATCACACCGATGCTTCTCTTGTTGATATCCATCCAGTAGTGGCACATGGAATATTGGGTGATCTTCGCAATTGCTTGTTGCAAACAGTCGTACAGTTCAGTACAAATTAAAATGCGCGAAACACAATGAAATTGATTAATTGCTGTCTATCCGTCAACGTCAGAATGTATTAGACTGTAACTATTTTTATTTGTTATTTCTATTCCCGTCACACAGAGATCCGTTCGTCAGAGAAAAAGAATTGAAACGGAGTTGTAGATAAAAACTAGGTTTCAGTAAGAATACGGCTAACGAGCACACTATTCTAGCAACTTTTACTCTTCTTGGGAATTCCGTTTCATCGCCGATTCGTCCCTTGTACTTCGGTATTCAATCGACAAAAGAAATTCAGTCTGATCCACAACATCCATCTTAAAAGACCCCTGTAGTTAGCGCACCACCTTTATCATGGCTGTCAATCAAACAGCGTCAGATTTCAATCCCTCGAAGTAAAAAATGTCTGACAGCACGATCGGACCGATTCCCCCTGACACCGAAATATACGCATCTCTATCCAGTTTGGTTCAAACGAAAATCTAACCTACACATACACCAGGCGGAGTAACCTGTTTTGTTTTTAATTTAAACTTGAACTACAGATGAGCGTTGGTGTCCGTTTTAACATAATTAATAACTTAATTATTGTTTTATATACCTTCTTTGAAGCAATTTCCCGTGATCGAAACTAGAGATTCTCTCCTGCTGGGCTTGCTCCGACCAACACAATCACAAAAGAGAAGCAAGGTTGTTTGATACATCACAAGGACTGACCTCTCGACTGGTCTTTCCTGTACGTACGCGAATTCAGTTGGTCGAGCACGGTCCGTCTCAATGTAAAACTGAAATGAACAGTGGAGCTCAAGCAAAACATCCGCAGCAAACGCGAGAAAGACCGTATGAAGATTAAGCACAATGATAATATCAAAATAAATTATCTCCTCATAAAAATTAATGACGACAATTTATTTTGGGAAAAAGAATAATAATAAAAGAATATTTACTCAATATATTCATAAGTATAACCTAGACTCAGGAGGAGCTCGTTTGAGTCTACATTCATTCAAAAACGCTGTGCAATAAATGTTATTTACAACATAATTTATTTGAACCAATTGAATGTAGTGCAATACTAGGAAGGTGCGTTTGCGAACAATAGTGGGCTCTCTGAATTGAGATTGAGCCGAATATATTACTCGAAATATTTCCATATTGCACCTATGTAGTTTTCTTTAATTCATTAGATATGTTTAGGCATCATCCATTCTGCTTGTACATTAATGTCCTTATTTTGCATGCACAATACCATATTCTGTCCTCAAATGAGTGTAATCAGTTGTGTACCTTTTTATTCCGCCCTGTAATGCTTATCCTTAGACAGAATGAAGACAGCAATTCTGCTTACGTGAATGAAAATATTAAAAAGTAAAAACAGCTTTCTTGTCTGTAGGTTATGTACTGGCGTATAAAAAGGGGTACCAATATCAAAATTTGATGTTTGAAAATCAAGTGAATAACTCACTGCTATTGGTTAGATCTTACCGAGAGCTAAATGTGATATGATGATGATATTCCAGGAGTACTGTTGAGCAGGGATGGCATTCCGCACTGAAAGTGTGCTCATTTTCATGTTGAACCGCGCACACTTGAACACACACTGAGGAGCATGCCATTTCTGTTGTAGAATATTATGTTTAACACTTTTACCTCTTATCTCAACCAAAAAAAAAAATATTTTCGATCTCCGCAGCAAAATATGCTATTATTGAACTTCGTCTTCCTTAGTATCTATCTGGACCCGGCCCTAACGACTGAGGCCATGATATCTTCCGCCATGATATCATGAGGCCATGATATCCGTTCTTTATGAAAAAATGCGTAATAAAACATTATGGACACGTACGTTATGATACCTTGTGGCATCGGCCCGATGAGAACATCGATCAGTTGTTTCCGTAAACCTGAACATCTGTTCTCCAGGTTAGGAGCGGCTCACAACAGCGCCTATGCCTCATGTTAGCGGTTCAAACAGGCAACCGAGTCGAGTGCCAGAGAAGAACTCACCGCCCAATTGAGGACCATGGTATGTAGAGCAAAATTACAACGGAAAGCCAATGCGACAAAAATACCATCGAAATCATTGACTGAAGAGCAAGCGACTAAAAAACTCTCAATATCAAAATAGCGATGACGGATGGTGGTGAACTCGATATGGCTCCTCTAGTGGACTGTTAGAGTACAGTAGAGATAGCCGTAAACGACGCAGCTTGGGATCAGCGGCTTGACGCCTCCCCCCCCCCCCCCCCTTCGGCGAGTCAGCCGTGTTGTTTTCTTTCGAACCACTAATCTTAATTCAAGTTATCAAGCGACCACTGCCTTGGAATGAGCGATCGAGGGGTGAAAAAGATGCTCGATCATTTACGGATCCACTGGGGTACCTGGGCACCCCCAAAGTCTTTTGCCCTTTACCGCGTTAAAGCAGGGCTCTGGCGTAGGATTTGATATGAGTTTTAATAATACATACACTTTAGTGGAGAGGTCAATCTCTTTGCAAGAAGCGGATTGGCTAGGTCTCCGTTAAGGAGAGTAGAATGAGGAGCAGGGAGCTGTGCACGTAGTGCCAGCGTCGGTACCATTTTGATCCTCGACTAATTTGTCGGGTGAGGTATTAGACGGAGCGTGGTTTACAAGGGTGGCCAACAAGAATAGAGATGGGCTCGCTGCGATGAAGGTGGATGCTCAGCAACTTGACTCCACCATTGACTTTGAGGCCGTCAGGTAAGGAGCTACCAGGTGATGCCCGCACCTCAAAGGTCGGTAATAAAGCCGGTAAGTCGGACCCCAGCCAGGCACTCCAGGAAGACGAGAAGTTGGGCCTGAAAACCTCTGATTGGTCCTCAGCAAACACAAGTTAGACCAAAGCGGTGGCTTTTCGGACCCGTATGAAGTTGATCATCAATATCAACTTCGTGTCCTGATCAGCATAGATAGCTGTGGAGTGTCATGTCGGTTGGCAATATCGCGTTGGTCCGTGAGTTTCACCGAGACAATCAGCTGCCCTTCTTTAGTCTCACTTGAGGCTAAATAAGGGCGGAATTACGAAGATGTTGTTAATTAGTTAAAATTTTCACCTATATGGTTTCGCATTATGCGATTTACACAGTGTATTCTGCGTATCCTCGCCTTTGGCGTTTTCCAATCGAAACCGATCTGGCTTTATTGTTGCTGTTCTTTTTTGTGCTGTGACTGTTAAGAGTTTAATCTTGGTTAGTTTTTGTCGTGGCAATGGTCAGGAAAGCTCAGATCAATCTTCAGCATAAAAGAACAGCAACGATCAATATTTGTAGACTTATGCAAAATGATACAGATCAAGTGGCCTTGGTCCAAGAGCCTTACTTCCGTAAGGGGAATTTATATCTAGGAAACCTTGTGAACCCTGTGTTTGCTACTTTCAGTAAACATGAAATGGCAAACTCGCGTGTCGTGCCTCGAGCCTGTGTGCTTATCAACAACGCAATAGTTGCTACACTCATCTCTGAACTAACCACCAGAGATGTATGTGCCATCACAATTGATGTATCTGTTGGAAACCTCAACAGGAAATACGTCTATTGTTCGATGTATTTACCGCATGATGAACCATCCCCTACGAATGCCTTCAAACAAGTAATCGCATGCTGCACTTCAAAAGGACTTCCGCTAATTGTTGGCAGTGATGCTAATGCTCACCATACCATCTGGGGCAGCTCAGACATTAACTTGAGAGGCTCCAGTTTGATGGAGTACTTAAGTAGTACAGATCTTGGATTACTTAACATAGGCAATCTGTGAAGAGCACAAGAGGAACCCCTTGGTGGAACTTTGATCTGGCGAAACTCAGGAAACAATGTAGAGTTGGAACAGACGACGTTCGGCTGGATCGGAGGCTTTCAGGTCGGCTCGCAAGGCCTATCTGAAAGCTCTTCAGTCTTCGGTCTGCTGAACGATCTGGCTGGAAAAACCTTTGGTACAAATGTTTCCAGTCTGTGTGAAGCCAGTCGGTTGAACAAAATTTTAGCAAAATCTAAGGATTTTCAAGTGAACGAACTTCGTTTACCAAATGGTGATTTCACTTCCTCTGATGAGGAAGTTTTGGAGCGTTTATTCAGTACACTTTACCCCGGATGTGTGGATATTACATCTTCGGATGAACCTGATGTCTTTTCTTGTAGTTATGATTCTTTAGCTTCGGCTCGGAGTATCATAACTTTAGAATCGATTGAATAGGCACTTAATAGCTTTGCTCCTTTCAAATCTCCTGGGGCAGATGGGCTTTATCCTATTTTGCTTCAGATGGGATTTGATCATTTCAAACATGTTTTGAAACAACTACTTGTTTGCATTTTTGCTACAGGGTATATTCCCAAATCCTGGCGGGATATTACTGTAAAGTTTATTCCGAAAGTGGGTCGTGCGTCGTATGAAGAAGCAAAGAGCTTCAGACCTATCAGTTTGACCTCTTTTCTTCTGAAATGCTTAGAACGCATTGTCGATCATCACATTCGTGATGTTCATCTGGCCAACGTGCCTCTTCATGTGAACCAACATGCTTACCAATCTGGAAAGTTCACTGTGACTCTTTTACACAAAGTTGTTTACGATATCGAGAAGGCATTCGCTGAAAAGAAATCCTGCTTGGGTGTTTTCTTAGATATCGAGGGTGCCTTTGACAACGTGCCTTTCGATGCCATATTGGAAGCCGCACGGGGTCATGGTATATTTCCAATGATTTCCAATTGGATTTATCAAATGCTCAAAAACCGACATTTCTTCGCGACATTGCGTCAAGCGGCGATTAGGAAATTGAATGTTTGTGGATGCCTCCAAGGGGGAGTCTTATCACCACTTTTGTGGAATCTCGTAGCAGATACGCTATTGAGGCAACTCAATAATAGCGGTTTTCCTACTAATGGTTTTGCCGACGACTACCTAACATTGTTAGTCGGTATGTGCATCAGCACCCTTCTCGACCTGATGCAAAACGCTCTTCAGGTAGTTGAGGGTTGGTGTCGCCAATATGGCCTTTCGGTAAATCCGAGTAAAACATCTATTGTTCTTTTCACGGAAAAGCGAAACCGTAATGGTGTTCGACCTTTACGTCTCTTTGATTCTGAAATCAATGTGACTGAACAGGTAAAGTACGTTGGAGTCATTCTTGATTCCAAGCTTTCCCGGACACCTCACATTGAGTTCAGAATCAAGAAAGCTTGTATGGCCTTCGGGCAATGCCGGCGAACCTTTGGTTCAACTTGGGGGTTGAAACCCAAGTATCTAAAACGGACTTACACAACTGTTGTTCGTCCAATATTGGCCTATGGATGTCTGGTGTGGTGGCAAAAGGGCAAAGTGAGAACGGTCCAATCAAAGTTAGGCCATCTCCAAAGGATGTGCTTAATGGCGATGTCTGGAGCGTTCTTTTCAACTCCTACGGCAGCGCTCGAAGTTCTCTTTGACGTTGTCCCACTACACATTCATCTCAAACAAGAAGCACTTTCTTGCTTTTACCGTCTACGGGTACTCGGTCTACTAGAGGAAACTCCTGTGAACCGCACATCAACACACACCTCGTTGTTTCCACTTTTGGTGGATTGGGACAAAGTTGTCCTTGCTCCAAGTGATCTTACAATTGCTTGTAATTTTCCATATAGGACATTTTCTACTAATTTCCCTTCCCGGGAAGAGTGGACATCTGGTTATCTGGAGAGAAGTATTTCAGACGGCATCGTATGTTACACTGATGGCTCCCTTCTCGAAGGTCGAGCAGGTGCTGATGTTTATTCTCGTGAGCTAAGGCTGTAGGGTAAACAGGTATAATATGCCCCCCCTAAGCAGAAATGGCAATATATCTGAAACTGGCGCCTTATTCCATCTATTGTTCACTGCAAATCGTTGTTACTAAAGTTAGTGAAGTGTTGCATGCGAACTTTGCCTTTGGAGAGGTGGTTATGGAAGCTTTGAAACGTTTTTCGAAAACGTTCCAAAATTTGCCTTTTCAAAACAAACGGGGCAATACGCCCCATCAAAAGAAAAACGTCCAGCCCCGTGATAAAACTGTTCCAGGGGATAATTCCACCACATGCTTATCTTAGGAGCGTCTTTCAACAAGTCTTTAACTGCATAAAAGTTGCAAAGTAACACAAGCGAACAGATCTAGCTTCGTTTACAAAGACAAGCTACAAGAGGTAAAATATTACGCCAAAAGCCATAATTTCAGACTTTTTGATATTTTTATTGCTTTTCTGTACCAATCCACTAACGGACCAGCTTGATGGCAATTATTCTTCAATATTTGAGATTTCTAATCAATTACGCATGCGAAAAGCGCTTGAATCGCTAGAATCAGCGCCGGGGCGTTTGCCCCGGTGGGGCGCATTATACCCTTTTACCCTATCAGTCCTACTCACTTGGTAGACACTGCACCGTTTTTCAGGCCGAAATCTTTGCTCTTATGTGCGGAGTGCAATCAGCACTTATATCAGCACGTGTAATGGACAAAGGCATATACTTCTGTTCAGATAGTCAGTCTACTATCAAAGCACTTGCTTCGGCCAACTTTAGGTCTAAGTTAGTTACCGCTTGTCCCACTCAAACCGAGGAGCTGAATTCCGCAAATGCTGTTCACTTTGTATGGGTACCTGATCATTCTTTCATGGCTGGAAATGAATTGACTGATGAGTTAGCTCGCACTGGAGCATCACATGACTTCATTGGCGATTCCGATATCGAAGTATTGGGTAAAGCTTCAGTTTCACACCTGGGCTGTCATACAACACAGACACTACTGGAATAGTTTGGAGTCATGTCGTCAAACCAAATTGTATTGTACTGAGCCATCTCCAAGGGTGGCGAAGTATCTTACAAATCTGTCAAAGCAGAATTGTAGCATTATGGTCAAAGCATTGACTGGCCACTGCCGACTCAGCTATCACATGGCGAATATTCAGCAAGCTGATTCATTTGCATGTGTTAGCTGTGAATCCGATTATGGAACTTCGTATCATTTGATATGTAACTGTTCAGTTTTTGCGCAACTGCGTTTCCGAGTATTCGGTAAACACTTATTAAGTGAAACTGACTTCAGAAACCTGAATCTTCAGGATATTTTGTTGTTCATAACCCGCTGTGGTAAAGAGCTATAGGCTCTCTTTCGCTTTATGCATTATTACAGTGCCCTTTTCAGGGCGCTGTTTGAACCCTTCGTGGTACGCTTATGCATTAGTACTCTCCTCCAGGGTATTTTTTCCTATTTCCCTACCTGTCCTTATCCTTATTTCCTTCCTTTTCCCTCAGGTAGATGATGAAATAGGCTATTATTTTGGCGATGGCACAAATGTCCCAAATGGAGGATAACGTGCCTCTGGAGTCGGCCTTCTGATACCTGATACATGTTCTGTATCTTCTTTTGCGGGTTGAGAAAGTATCTTAAAAATCAGACTAGCCAATGAAAACAAATCCAAATGATCAAAATAATCATTGGTACTGTATACTGTACCCAGTAAAACGTGGTGTGTATCGGTAAATAACACTCCAAGGATACGCACGTACAGTACGTAATTTGTGTGTGGTGATCTCACATCTGCATCCCAAAATTTGAGCTCCATCATCGATGTCATCACAAATCGATAACGATAAAAAAAATCTGAAATTAAACTATGCGTCGATTGGCTACATTCTACCGACGAGGGGTGGATCGTTATACTGGAACCCAGCAGAACATCGCAACATTAGTAGATGCAGAGGCTCTTACTTTTAGCAGTGTTGAGCATGTCGACGAACATTTGTCCAATCAACAGGTCACGACGATGACTAACAACCACTCAGGATGCAAAAAAAAATACGAAGGTCCAAATTTAAATATGGAATTGAACGAATTATTTTTAGAACGTCGCATTCCCAGAGCGTAAACGTACCCATTTGGGTTCATACTTTCAGTGTAAGCGAAATCGAAAGATTACGTCTGGTTCCAATGAAATTCTGAAGATGACTGATAACAGTTCGGTATTGTGCGCCCCAAGACAGCGCAGCGCGCGTCACTTCAATCGCCGCCACAACTCACACTTCGGGCGAAAAGCGTGACGGAATGATAAATGGATCTTTAATCGTATCAATGGTGTTTTTTTGTTTTCTTTTCTTGGATGATAATATTTTTCAATTAATACCCAAAAGACGTTAATGATCACAACCGTAATTTTCCGAGTGATTGATGATGTTTATAATAAAATCATTTGTTTGTAAACTGTTACCCCAAACTTATGCGCCACAAACGATCGATGATTAATGAAGTGCGCCAGGTGTCGATCAGTGCCCCGTGCGGTGGTTGCTCTTCGAGCACCGTAAATATCAGTATTTTGTTTTCCAGTAGCGTAGTTGTTAATTATTGGTTTGGGTGATACAGAATGTGTTTATTGTTTCTTGAGGCACAGACGGCGTGACTCCTTTGATGCTTACATTGTGTCTAAATTGTATCTTGTGAATAGGCGCAGCCGTATAATTGGGTTCTTTTTGTAACCGATGCACAGTTGAGTCTCAGCCACCCACTTAACGTCCACCACCATTTCTCGCTCGATTTTAATCATTTTTTTCTGCGGGAAACTAGTTTAAGCCAACAGTTTATTTGAATACAAGACTTCAGCATAATTGTGATGGTCGTAAAGTAAGTGGAATAGGATTCATTTATAATATGAAATTCACCTGTAAATGACCAGAATCGTAGGAAGATGCTAAGAAGTGCCAATGGCGGTTCAAAAAAGGAAACATGGCTGATGTTTTCTTCCACTTTCTAATATCACAAATTTCTAGTCAGTCTTATGGCATCTCAATGAATCAAATTGTATATGTAATATCAAAATATTGTTACTCTACTTTGTCATATATTGGGTTTCTGCCAAAACTAACGAAAAGAGAATTTGATGCACAATCTGAATTTGTATACAGACTGATCATTCAACTGCCAACTGTCGTGCGAACGAACGTATGAATATTTGAAATAAATATTGTTAGGACTAGGATTCATTTCTCACATCGATTTATAAAGAAAATGCTCGGTGTATGATAAACATTCATTAACGTTTTGATGAAGTTGAAACTCATATAAAATGTTGAGGTCTACTTACTTGTTAGAGCGAAAGCAATACGAAAAATAAAGCTCTTAGCTTCAGAACTGCTCCATATTGCAGCGCTAGATTTCAAAAATATAACTATTACTTTACTAATCGTTAAATGTATAATTATTGTAAGCATTTTCAAATGAAGCAAAATCTTAGACCAGTCATAAACTGACATCGATGAAAAGGAAGTTATGGCACCAAATGTAATCATGTCAATGTGGACGAATTCTAAAACAACTCCCAAGATGCAAATGTGCAAGGTAGCGATGGCTGTTTGAACGACTTTTAAGAGCCCGTCATATTTTATCCTGCCTGGTAGAGACACTGCAATAAGGATTTTCAGCACCTTTCTTATCTTGAGGCAAAGCTATTTTGCATAGTTCAGTTGCTTTGATTAACTTTAAAGAGGGCCGTTTAATCTGTGCTCCAACAGTAGCTTTGTGGAATTATCCCTGCTCAAATAATACAACTATGGTCGATTTCCGTAAGCTCATCATGTTTCCCTCGGGTATCCGAAAATATTTTCCCGGTATGTATGTAGCTGTAAGGATTTTTACATCCAGAAGCGCACATGATGATTTCGGGACGAATGCGAGCGAGAGAGAGTGAGAAAAGCGAGAGTGCGAGTGTGTACCTCCGGTGTTATATCCTCCTCTTCGAAAATCGTGCACGTCATAGATTAATGATGGCAATCCGTCAACATCAAGAAAAGCTCCATCGAGCACGACAGCTGAGGATACGCTCATCGTTTTGCAGGGAATGTTCCTAGCGCAAAGTCCTGCGTCTGGTTGAATGGAAATGATGGAAACAGCTGACGCTTTTTAGATTCGGTAATGTTGTTATTTCTAATCCATTGTGAGACGAACATTCGCTACTCCATCCTGATTTGTTCAACCTACAATTCCTGACATAATTGAAGCGAGTATGGCTTTGGGATGTTGGGAAAATTGATAAAAGTGACTGATTGTATTTCATAGCCATGAATGCAAATATTTTCCTACTAAATCAAGATTACAACAAGTTTTAAAACTTTCTTCTCACAACATTTTATCACAAAAACTAATTCTTAAGGAGTTAAACAAGAATATTTACACCGTACATCTGAATAGTAAGAACTGAAAAGATTCATAGAGGTTAATATAGGGTATGTGTGCCATCAGTAATCTCACGCTCCTATATTCATCCTATTCGAAAACAAGCGATTACGGTACTGATTGATTTTGTTCTTTTGGTTTTCATGGGTGCTCACTTCTAACAAAAAATACAAAAATAAGAAACAAAACAAACAGCGCTTCAATCCTTTGTTTTTCGTAGAATGAAAATGGGAGGCACTTACTTTATAAGGGAACCAATATCCTAGTTTCAGATTTTCTTTCAAAAAACACTTAATAGAAAAGTTGCTGATTACAACTGTGTTTTAAAGTTTTGTAGGAATGTGAGACATCTTATTATATTTATTGAGATAAATTAGACCTTATTTTTATACGCAGTATCGGAAACTTACTTGTTTTTCAATTTGACTTTCATTGAATGATTTATTGATATAATCAGAAATATTATAACATAAGTTGCTCTGCAGCTTAATATTAGCCAAATTAGAGTATTTCATGTTTTGAGACAAATGTTTTCAAATGTAAGTGATTTTTAGGATTTCGAAAGTTCATAGGGTACTGATGGAAATGATTTTCATTTAGTTCTATGCCCTGTATGCCAATACTTTCGTTTCTAGTATATTTACATGATTTATTCAATCACTATGTACAGTATAATACTCTAGCAACTAGGGTTCTTATAAACTGGGAAATTGATTGAATATTTACGAAAAAGTTGAACAGTTCGGACCGTTTATTTGGTTACAGTCAACTGACTCATTTTTCGCAGATTAAAAATTAGACATTTCGGTAGTAGGTTTATGTCCATTTCTTGATTTTGCTTTGGCTGACCAAGCCATGTGGGAAATTACACTGTTGAAAATGCTTTGACATCCATGTGCACAACAGAACATGTGCTCGATGAACAAATTGAGATTTGAAATTATGAAAAGAAATCCACGTACTCCGGTGAGACTCGAACTCACGACTCCCAATTCGCTAGACGGGCGCTTCTAGATAGTCGAGTGACTATCACGACGACGACAATGAATCATGCCCTACTATTCCAGGATTCTTATATTCTTCTTCGGGACTGTTAAGCTTAAAGCTATTGTAGTATGATGTTTAAATATTTTTGCCTTTCTCGTACACCAAGGTGTACCGAAAGGCTAGGGTAAAGGTCAAATTTTGGACCCCTAGAGGACATTAGTTTGAATTTTAGTCAAAATTAAACAGATTCAGATGATATTACCCATAATGATGATGTTAGTATGATCGTAAATGCCTCCGCTGTCCGTTAAAAATACACACAAGGTCATTTCTTGCTGAATATTTGATGAAAATGACTGAATTTTAAAGCATCAATTTACACTGTTTTGGACACCCCATTACATTTTGGACCCTCTGAAATATAGATTTTGGACACCCGGTGTTTAAACCCGTTTGAAACTATTTTCGAAGAATCTGCCACTTGAATAAGTTGGATCACATCCTAATTACTTGATTGACAAAGGCTGATTAGACGAACTTTGCGAATTTAATGCGCTAGAATGATAAACGTTTTTGTTAACATCTGCAAGTGTCCTCAGCACCGCAATCTCTTTTTGTAAACATGTTGCGACACTCGCATAGACGACCAGATTGATCAAATTTAATTTCAAGGCAAATAATGATATTTCCAGTGAGGAAATGATTGCTAACCGTGTATAGCAATGTAATTTAGCGAATGATTCTAAAATTTTGCGTCATCTCTTCATTAAATCTGTGTAAGTTGTGATAATACGACCCAGGGGGTCCAAAATATATGGGGGTCCAAATTATATTGGTTACCCTATATGTTCACTCCAAAAATGAAATCTTGATAGAACCCCTGGAGGGCCAAGTCTTATATACCAATCGGCTCAGCTCGACGAGTTGAGATGATGTCTGCATGTGTATGTGTGTGTCTTTAAGAGTGTGTGCGTGTGTTCGTGTGTATGTGTGTATGTGTGTATGTGTACCAAAATGTCACCTCACTTTTGGATAGTAAATATCATCCGATTTCAACGCTTTTGGTTTCAATCGACGCGGCATTGTTTCCTACTGAAAATGGTTTGAATCGCTCCAGGCGTTCCGGAGTTATGGCCATCTGGACCCGCACCGGCAGAAGTGGCCATTATATGAAATTGAACAAAACCCTATCGTGCGACACATCAATTTACGCCGATTTTTGTAACCTTGCCTCTGCTAATAGTATTTATAGTATTTTTGGATCTAAAACAACACAATATGGTTTGGTTACATTTCGTATGTATGATGTCCAGAATTCAGAATGAGAAAATGCAAGATGGCGGACCATTCAAGGAACTTATGACAAAAGGTCGGAGGTCGAAATGACAAAAGGTCTAATGAACAATGTTGAATATGCACTGAACCGACTTATCAAATTGCATCATTTTTGATAGAACCATAGAATTGAAACTCAAGTTCAGATCACGATCCGGAACCAATTTAAGTACCCTTCAAGGAAATAGATAATTTAGAAAATATACGTAATTTGTTTTCCTAAACCTCAAGAACAGTTATAAAGGTTCATACTCAGAATATAAACTTAATTAGGTTCACCATGTCTTCTCATATAGCTTCACATAATTTATTGATTTTTTTGCCTTTCTCGTACACCAAAGTGCACTGAAAGGCTATATGTTCACTCAAAAACCCTAATTAATCCACCTAGCGGTGATGGTGCCTTTCTCGTGCTATGAAATATCCTTTCAACAAAACTGGAGCGACATGTTGATGACATTGACATAAATATAAAATGAAAATTGCTTGCTAAATCTACTCAATATGGATACATTTTATATTAGCTCTCTCTCTCTCTCTCTTCTTGGCGTAACGTCCTCACTGGGACAAAGCCTGCTTCTCAGCTTAGTGTTCTATGAGCACTTCCACAGTTATTAACTGAGAGCTTCCTCTGCCAATGACCATTTTGCATGTGTACATCGTGTGGCAGGCACGAAGATACTCTATGCCCAAGGAAGTCAAGGAAATTTCCTTTACGAAAAGATCCTGGACCGACCGGGAATCGAACCCGTCACCCTCAGCATGGTCATGCTGAATACCCGTGCGTTTACCGCCTCGGCTATATGGGCCCTCTTTATATTAGCATAACATCCAATATTCAGAAAATATAAGACAACGATCCAAAACTCAAACCAAACAAGTGACATGAAGCCGCAAAATTTTGAAACGTCATTATAGATTTTCCGGTCATCATTTTATGACTCCGGATATCTACCCCAACTAAACTAACCACCATCTTGAATATTGAGACACCATCTTGGATATTCTGGTATTCATTTTTGGACTCTGCACCTAAAATTACATAAAATAGTCGCCGTATTGAATTTTGGCATGTCGTTTATGATTTTCTGGTTACCAATTTTGGACGAAGACCGGCACTCTTCCCCATTCAAACTATAGTCATATTGCAGACCTTGTGAAACAGCGCACAGCTTGGGTTTTCTGATTACAAATTTTGAATACTGAACATATTTTCAAACAAAATATGCCCATAATGCAATAATTAGAAATTTTATAAAATAGGCATTAACTTGAATACTGGGCCATTATCTTGGACTTTGGACCGCTATCTTGGATACTCTGTTGGACTCCGAACATATTTCCCATACCAAATACACTTATTTTACATAGTTTTAGAGCTCAAAATTCCTTAAAACAGCCACCATCTTCTGTTGACGCGATCAAATTCTTATTTTTCCATTCAACGTTGACCCATTCTGCTATAAATTTACACCTTCGGAATCTGAAATGGTACGATTCGATGAGATCGCTTTAGTTTTGTCTATATTTTGTTCTCATATATGAGAACTTAGACCTATTCGTCACTGTTGTTTATACCTAATGTTTATCAGGCCATTAAACAAAGCCACGATTTATTTTTTCACACGAACGTTGGTTCTGCTACACAGCAGCTAGTCTCTAATATGATCTAAGGCTATTTTCTTGCTAACCGTTCATTAGATTATTAAAAAATCTGCGATCTGATGTGTCGTATATATGGGTTTGGTTCATTTTTATATTTGGTAATTTCCGGTGGGATAGCCGGATCTGATTCCATGAGTCATGGGCCATGACACTACCGGTTGTCCCAATTATGGTCTGAGAATATTTTATTGCTATTTATTCACCTTTACCTAATCACCGCGATTTGATATATCGCATGAATGGGTTTGCTTCACTTTTACTTCTAACCACTTTCGAAGCCACAGCTGAACCCGCAACACTACCGGGAATCTAATGTGGTCTGACCCTATTTTTCCATCAGGTTGTCGATAAGTCGTGATCAGTCTTGTTAGAGATCACAGTCATTTGAACCTTTTCGTCGATATTCGGCCTCCTTTGTCTCCGACATTCGCAACACAAGCAATCAAACTACTGTTCGAAACAAAAATGTCAAACGAATGCACTTCACCATGATAGCGGCTTCGGGAGACGGTTCGGCTTTTGTTATTCATGTCTTCTTCCAAAATAAGAGCTATGTTGCCCATCTGTGTGTCGTATTCAATGCAACATGCAGTAATAAACTAATATTAACATTCATAATCGGAATTGGCTGAAAATCTATGCGTAAAGCTAGAATTAGACACATGTCATCGTGTCAGATGACATTGATTTGACCCTTTCTTATGTTTATTGATCTTCGTTCTACTGCTCGTGTTGTGTGTAGGTAAGAGGTAACGATAGCGCACGAATGTAACAAAGCCGACTGACACCCGACTGTGGCAACGAAATGAAGGTTGTAAAAAGTGTCGAATGTTTACAAGACTGATCATGATTTGATGTACCGCATCCATGGGTTTGGTTAAATTTTACATTTTACTACCCGGATCTGATTCCGGGTAACTACCGGCTGAACCAAATATGGTCTAACATTATTGTCTTGTTAACTGCTCATTAGTATGGGACAAACATTAAATTCTCGCTCCAGTCGACTTTTTTGATTCCTTTTAGGTCCCATATGGACTGTGCAAAATTTCAGCGCAATCGGTGAAACTATAATTTAGCGCAAGCGGTTCAAAGTTTACATACGATTTACTATGGGAAAAGTTACACTTTCAGATAAAAAATCCTAGAGGTCGCCCCTTGTCTCCTTAATTCAAATCGATCAACGCTTCTTATAGAAAAATCATTTATAAAACTTTCCTTCGAAGACCGCAAAACGATTGGATGCTTGTGGAAAAAGTTATTGATTTATTATCGATTAGTAATTCTATGAACGGCTTTTTGTTTTGTTTTATCAGCAGCACTGTAACTGCTGCCTTGGCTGCTGCTGTTTCTGGGGGTGGTGATGTCTCCCGCCACCCCTAGCAACAACGGCAGCAGCAGTGCTGCTGATAAAACAAAACAAAAAGCCGTTCATAGAATTACTAATCGGTAATAAATCAATAACTTTTTCCACAAGCATCCAATCGTTTTGCGGTCTTCGAAGGAAAGTTTTATTAGTGATTTTTATACAAGAAACATTGATCGATTTGAATTAAGGAGACAAAGGGTGACCTCTAGGATTTTTTGTTTGAAAGTGTAACTTTTCCCATAGTAAATCCTATGCAATCTTTGAACCGCTTGCGCTAAATTATAGTTTCACCGATTGCGCTGAAATTTTGTACATTTCATATGGGACCTAAATGGGATCTAAAAAGTCGACTGGAGCAAGGATTTATTTTTTCCATACAAGCGAGTACCATACTACTGCTCATCGGTTAACCAAAAACGCTGCAAATTGAAGGTTTCACATGCAGGGTTTGACAATTTCGACGGGACTCTCGGAACCAATTCCGGAACACTACCAGTTGTCTTTAGTGTGACGTAAGGCTATTTTCTAGCTAACTGTTCATCAGGTTATCGCAAAAGCCACGATTTGATGTGTCACATGCCTGGATTTGGTTTACTTTCACATTTGGCCTCTTCCGGTCACTCAAAACCGATTCCGAAACACTTGCTGGCCGTTCACTAGGTAATCTAAAAAGCCGCTATTTGATGTGACGCATATACGGGTTTGTTTCTCTTTCAGATTTAACCACTTCGGCGGGAACCCCGGAACGGGTTCTGGAACACTACTGGATCAGATATGGTCTGAGATGGTTTTCCTGCTCATTGTCCATCAGGTCATCTAAAATGCCGTGGTTTGATGTGTCGCTTGCATGGGTTTGGTACAATTGTATATTTGGCCACTTCCAGCGGGACGCCCAGAACCGGTTCTGGAACACTACCGGTTCAGATATGGTCTGTGGCTATTTTCCTGCTTACCGCACATCAGGTTATCGAAAATGCCGTGGTTTGATGTGTCTCATGCATGGGTTTGGTTCACTTTGATATTTGCCACTTCCGGCGGGACACCCGGAACCGGTTCCGGAACACTACCGGTTCAGATATGGTCTTAGACTATTTTTCTGCTTACCGCTCATCAGGTTATCGAAAATGCCGTGGTTTGATGTGTCGCATGCATAGGTTTGATGCATTTTCATTTCTGGTCCCTTCCTGGGGTACCGTTCCGGAACACCTAAATGGCCATATCTCCGGAACGGCTGAACCGATCCGAACCATTTTCAATAGGAAACAATGGGACCAGATTCCGCGTCGAATGAACCATCGGTCATTGAAATCGGATGAGGTTTACTGCCAAAAAGTGATGTGAGTTTTTTTGTACACACACATACAGACACACACACACACGCACACACATACACACACACATACACACACACAGACATCACCTCAATTCGTCGAGCTGAGTCGATTGGTATATGTGATTTGACCCTCCGGGCCTTCTATCAAAAAGTCATTTTTGGAGTGAACATATAGCCTTTCCAGTACACTCAGTGTACGAGAAAGGCAAAAAACATATAGCAATCAACTCAGTTCGACGAATAGAAATGATGTCTGTATGTGTGTACACCGTGGATACACAGTTATGGATCACACACGGTTACGGATCAATTTGATGTTTACGGTCAAATGTCGCCTCACTGCACAGCATGGCATAACATAGCATAGTCTTCATAGCATAAATACTATACTATGTCACTCCATGCCATGCTAAGCTGCAACATACGATCGTAAACATCGAATTGATCCGTAACCGTGTGTGATCCATAACTGTGTATCCACGGTATATGTATGTCTGTGCACATAGAACAAAGTCACTCACTTTTGAGGCACTTCCCATTGGGTGATTTTTTGGATTATAGCTCGAATCGAACCGGAATTTTACCACATTGTTTGCTATTGAAAATGGTCCGGATCGATCAAGGCGTTCCGGAGTTATGAGCATTTCAGTGATCCGGACCACCACCGGTATAACTGGCCATATACAACACTGAACCAAGCCCCATCATTCGACACATCAAACTGCGACGATTTTTGTTACCTTAGCATGGTTGACGAATATTGTGTAGAAATCAACACTGGAGACCAGAAATTCCACGATGTCGGCCCAAAGTTCAAGATGGCAGCCGAATATTCAATATGGCGCCTGTTTAATTGAATTATAGACTCTAAAACTATGCAATACGGGTATATTTGGTATGAGGAAGATTTCCGGAATCCAAATATCCAAGATGACGGTCTAAAATCAACCTGGCGGCTGTTTAAGGACAAGGTATTTGAAGTACATTGCTCAAAATTTCTAGAGCACCTTTTTTTAAAACCGTTGAACGGATTTGGATTAAAATGCAAATCCGTTCAACGGTTCTAAAAAACGGTGCTCTAGAAATTTTGAGCTATGCGCTCCAAATACCTTGTCCTTAACGGTGTTTAGGCTCTATAACCATGCAATATGGGTATACTTGTTATGCAGAAGTCTGGACTCCAAAAATGTCCTGAATATCCAAGATGGCAATCTAAAATCCAATATGGCGGCTCAAAATTTAAGATGGCGGTTGTTTAATGGACTTTTAAGCTCTGAAACCATGGAATATGGGTATATTTGGTATGAGGAAGGTGTCTGAACTCCAAAAATGACGATCAGAATATCCAAGATGACGGCTAAACATTCAAGATGGCGGCTGTTTAATGGTTCTAAAACCATTCAATATGGGTATATTTGGTATTGGGAAGATGTCTGGAGTCCAAAAATGACGATTAAAATGTCCAAGATGGCGACCTAAATATCTAAGATGGCATCTCAAAATTTAAGATGGCGGCTCAAAATTCAAGATGACGGCTTTTTAATGGAGAATTAGGCTCTAAAACCATTCAATATGTGTATATTTGGTATGGGAAGATAACCGGAGTTCAAAAATGGCGACCAGAATACTCAAGATGGCGTTTCAAAATTCATGATTGCGGCTGTTTAGTTGAGTTTCGGGCTCTAAAACCATTAAATTTGGGCATATTTGGATGGGGAAGAAGTCTGGAGTCCAAAAATGACGACCAGAGTTTCCAAAATGCCGGACTTAAATCCAAAATGGCGGCTCATAATTCAAGATTGCGGCTTTTTTTCAAGAGTTTAAGGCTCAAATATCAGGAGCTAAAAAACGATATGATTTCCGGTGCCATGAAATGGATGTTCGTTAAATGTATGAAAGTGCGATATTCATCAACATGTCACTTGAGTTTTGTTGAAATGGGTTATGGATGGCAAGAGAAAGGCGCCATCACCGCTAGGTGGATTAATGAGGGTTTTTTATGTGTGTGAATGCCAACGCAAATAGGGATACTTATGCATTTTCAGGACATTTTTCTCATCGTCATGAGCGGGTTTTAAATAAGCCTGTTAAACTCAAAGTTAACCTCAAATCTTTCCAAACCAAACTGAGCTATGCGACAAAAATTGAAGACTTTTCATTGTGTTCGAGAGGGCGGGGGATGAATACCCAGTTTACCATTTTTGACCAAAAAGACCAGAATAGGTTCTTAGAATCATTATAATACCGGCAAGAACGATGTTACTGATGAAAATGATCATATAACAGTGATTAATAGCAGTGCCATTGCAACTGTCATACAACTCGTTGCAAAACTCGATTTAACAGCACTCGTCATATTTACCCAACTCGGCAAGCGTCGTTGAATAAATGTATTGGATAAATGCTACTGTGAAACTGCGCAAAACCCTATCATGCGACATGGTGACCAGAAATTTTAAAATGGCGGTCTTAGATCCAAGATGGCGGAAAAAATCAAGATGGCGGCTATTTTATGGAGTTTTGAACAAAATGATGACCTGAAAATCCTAAATGACTTGAGTTTCGTAGAAATGATATTTTAAGGCACGAGAAAGGCACCATCGAGGTGTCAGGCGACCCGTTCTGATGAATGAATGGTTGAGGGGGCTTAAAATATGCTCGATCTTTAACGGAGCCCGTAACGTGGGTAGATCACCTATTCGGGTTGCGTTACGACAAAAGCTCTACCAACCCGAATCCTAGTCCTTACTGTTTCCAACTAGTGGAACAGCACAGGTCTCCAGTTAGCTTAGTGGTTAAGGCTATGGATCGCCAATCCGGAGACGGCGGGTTCGATTCCCGTTCCGGTCGGGAAAATTTTCTCGACTCCCTGGGCATAGCGTATCATTGTACTTGCCTCGCAATATACAAATTCATGCAATGGCAGGCAAAGAAAGCTCTTCAATGAATAACTGTGGATGTGCTCAAAGAACACTAAGTTGAAGCGAGGCAGGCCAAGTCCCAGTGGGGACGTCGAGCCATAAAGAAGAAGAAGAAGGAACAGCACATTTCAGTAATCAACTGAAAAAAAAAACTATTTTTTTCCTAAAAGGTTTTTATTACATTTCTCCCCTAGTTAAAAGTGATACATCTCGGATTTGGTCCAGCCGAGGTAGAACTTGCAACAAGGGAAAATGTGTTAGTGTTCCAAGTCTTTTATTCGGTGTTCGGTATCATTTATTGACGTTCTCGTTAAGGGATCTGACTTTGACTGAAAAAGAAACGTATTAAAAGCGGAACCTGTCAATCAGAATAACCAATTGAGTCCAGCGCATACTGATTTGTTTTTCAAGATTCAAACTTCATTTTTGATATAATGCCTTCTCGAACAAATTTTAACATTGGAGGCCAGGCAATCAAACATTGGGTAATTAACTATTAAAAATGTAAAATCAGGTTATTAGGAAACTTTTTCCGGTAATAGCACATCTTTCCACTCAGACTTACTACTTGCTGGTTGTAATCCATACTGTTTTTTTGCTACTTTTTCACACAAGCACGGTTTCTTGCTAAGCCTAAGCTGTGTTTTATGTAATGACTTGCATGTCCCGACCAGCATCAAGCACTCAAAAGATCTTTCGTTGAGAAAAGATGCCATTGTCTCTGTTCGACAAAATGTACTCTCTCTACAAATTACTACACACCATCAACGAGTATCATTATCGTCATCATCACCGGTAACAATAACATGAAATTAAGAGAGAGACAGCGAGAATGCGCGCATAGCCAGAAAAAAAACAGCGCACAATATCAAACACATCAAAATAACCATTACGGCAATAGCAGTAGGTAACCACAAATAGTGGAAACATACGAACATTTATACACACATCACAGCTAAGAAATGAACTCTCCAACATAAAATGATGGCGCTCGAATCCGGGGCCTTTGATGGCCGTCGACTGCGATTTCACTTGGTTCCCCTTCTCCCAACCAGTGCTTGTCCACCTTGCACAAAACCAACTCAATTCCGTTGAATGCTGCCTGTATCCCACTGTCGTTTGCTTTTTAATGCGTGTCGGTCATTTTATTTTAATTCAGCTAGATTTGCGGTTGTTTGATTTGTTTGATTCGCCTCTCACCGAAATTGAAGCAATTATTTTGCAATCATAATTAATGTCCCATCGCTTGCTCGCAGCTCGCACACATAAATTCGTTTGGATGTGATTCAAACGTAGGACCCTAATGACAATGGCGGTATACTGAGAAAGACTGCAGTTGTTCTTTTTTTGCGTTGAACAGGCTTGACTAAAGAGGTGAAAGCCATGCTGCGATAGCATCTTCCGAAATGCAGGGCACAGAGAACATGCCAATTTCAAGGACGTGCCATTTTCCTTTGCTCTAATTTGGGAAAAAGGATTTTTAAGTCCTCAATCAGGTAGCTGAATTCCAACGTCAGGGTGACACAGAAAAGGCTAGTATGTACATTATGGCAAAACAAATGCCCTCGGATTTCTGTGAGGTTCAAGACCTTTGCTGATTCTGCTTGGACAGAGGGTTCAAATGGTCGTTCAAAAATAACATAAGAAATATTTTCCAAATACATGACTTAGTCCCAAGTCCACGGTCGTGAAATTGAAAGAAATATCCAAAGCATCCTATTCCAATTCATGTTTTAACGTAATTTTTGAGTGTCCCAGATAAATTTTCCATCAATTTCTTACATGCTGTGAATGAAATAAGCATTGAAAATATCGTGAGTCATATCGTGATCACATCAAACAGGATGATTGATTTCTTAATTCATAATCAGGTATTTCTGGTTTGGTGTGGGTATGGATCTTGAATTTTTGGAATTGACCTAGACACAGGCGAAGAGCGAATAAGATAAATGCTTCAACCATTTTTGACACGTTAAGACATGTGCCATGAATTTATTAAAAAAGAACGATCAACGATTATCGTTGCTGCTTGGAAGGCGATGGTGATCTCATAGAAATGATACGTTGTTCGCTTCATCAGTTCCAAATAAGCACCAATGCAGTTGGCCGCGAAAACCGATCGAAATTTCATAAGCACTTTTTTTAGTTTAGCGAATGTAATGATACCATTTACTGTAATTATATCAAACATCATAATCATCGCCACAGAGCCTCCATTCCATCAAACAGCTTTGCACCAACAAAAAGAGTAGGTATGATTATCAACATTATAATCATCATCAACATGAGCAGCTTTGGTTCCGATGGTCCCGTTGAAAACGTTTATAATATCATTATTCATCCCAATGCTGTTCCTATCTGTTGGCTTCTTGAATGCCTTCATTTCGCGTCCATCTTATTCTTGCAACTACTCACCGGCTCAGCCGCAGCCGGCCATCATCATCGGGGAAGTACAACTTTTCAATTTTTCTGACTTGAAACTCTTCGAAAAGTTTCCTCCCGATCCCGAACAGATTCTGCTCTTTACTCCCTCTCGTGCTCCGAGTGTGCACTTGTACAGCAATTTCATCAAAAATTAAGACATTAAAATTTAATTTCTAGCCATTTATCGTATCTGGGATTTGCTGTTGTTTCTTCCTCCGACGTTTGTTTCGTTGCATTGGTGTTTCCTGTCGTTTTCAGTGAAATAAGTAATTTATTTTAATAGTTGCTATATTGAAAACTTTTTGTAGAATTTTTGTTTTGAAGGCTCCCAAGCTTTAACATCTTGAGGCCATGATGACTTTTGTGATACTGATAACAAACTAGTCAGATTTTTGTTGTAAGAAAAATTTCATGTGTAACATCATTGGGGAAATCTCAGATTGTATTACTGGTTGCATTAAAGTATAGATTTCACCACATATTAATTGTGCCTTAGGTTATCAGGGTAATAATTGATTGAATGTAGTGAAGTTTCACATTTTGCAAAAATATCTTCCACTTACTTCTCATTGTACAATAAGTCTGATGCAGATATTAAATTTGGTTCATGAAAGTGTATTCCTGAGAAAATCATCGGCAAGCACAGTACTAGGCCTTTTTGTGCAGTGTTCCGTGAGTACTGCTTAGCGGTGTCTAGTCCGATACTATCCGGGTCATCACTGGAGTGAGGTAAGTATATTTACTATCACCGATACTGTTCCTTATCATAATCGACGAGATCCTGATAGGTGCGATTGATCGTAAACAAAATCGTGGGTTGCTGTGGCAGCCCATTAACATGGGGCACCTAAATGACTTCGAACTGGCTGATGACGTTGCCCTCTTAGCTCAACGGCGATCTGATATGCAGAGTAGGCTCAATGACCATGCCGATCGCTCCTCGGCAGCAGGTCTCAACATCAACGTCAACAAGACCAAATCGTTGGGTGTAAACACGGTTAAGCTTTCCAGCTTTACGGTAGCTGGGCAAGCAGTAGAGAATGTTGAAAGCTTCCATTATCTTGGTAGCCAAAATGGCGGCCGATGGTGGCACCAAGACCGATATAGGTGCACAAGAAGGCGAGGGCTGCCTTTGCGAGATCTCCGTGGAGCTCCAACGTTGATGTCATCAAAAGCCGATAGCGACAGAAATTCGGGAGCGAGAGTGTTGGTAAGTCGGCCACACTCTACGCAAGGGCGGGAATGAAATCTTCAAGCAAGCCCAGAAGCTCATTGCGGCGTGGCCTCATCAAAGAACTGCAGAAAATCGACAGCAATTTGACCACAAATCAACGCGATGGCGAGCAATCGCCTAGGATGAAGATCTTTCAATTCGACCCTCTGCACCAACATGGGTGTTCAGGACTACAGTGATAGATATTCGTTTAGCCGAGGCCAAAAATTTATCAAAAAAGTGTCTGGAAACTCATACAAAAGATTTTATGATAGACCTTTTTATCGTAGTAATAGTATATTTAGTACTGCTTTATAAAAATGTGATACATCACACTTACATATACACTGAAACAAAAAACGAGGGTAAAACCCTTCAAATGTAATTTTTTGCCTAGACATTCGTTTAGCCGAGGTAAATGAAAAATAGGTTTTCAATAGATTTTTTTGCAGTTTCGTGAGTATATTTCGGGGATATATCCCAAGGCATTTAGTTTATGACGTGTTGGCAAGATAATTGACCTTAAAAGTTTATTTATTTGGGAAATTCAGAGAAATGTTATAAAAAAATGTCCCGATGAGGAGAAGCGATGATAAACAAATTTATTTAAGAAAAATGATGTCTGTAAACACTCAAACGTAAGCTAGATTAGCAGTTCTGAAAATATGGTATAGAATTATTGCTAGAAATGTTCAAATTATTGCTTAAAATGTCATGAAAATATCAAGTATATTGGTTTTTGGTTGGTTGAACCTTAAAATGGGATTGATAAAAGCTACAATAAATAGTCCTGCGTTGATATGAAGACGTGCTCTAATGCCTGTGGAGTATACCTGTGTGATACTAGCAATACCAAATGAGTTAGAAGACTTCTAAGTGAGAGAACTGCATGAAGTGTCAGAATTTTTGTACCCTGTTTATTTAAAAGCTCAAAGATGCTCATACAAAAATGCATGATATGGTCAAACAATCGGCTTATTTCATTCAATTTGAAGAAATATATTATAAATGAGTCTTAGTTTTGAACCACATTCACTTTTAACATGATTTATTCGAAAAGAAAGTCTAAATTATGAAGAAAGTAGTTCATGCTAGAAATTTGAATACTTTCGGAGCCATTTCTCGAAATGTGAGCCGTCCAATGTATGTTATTTCAGCCAGAATACAGTCTAGAAGATATTGGGAGCTATTAGAAGACGCTGTAAATGCTGTGATTTATGCAAGTGAAACAATACTTAAATACGTGATTTTTTTATGGTTTGCGTTATTTTTTTCTGTTAAAAACATTGTTTTTCGTGAATTTTCAACCTGCACTCGTCATGAAACTTTCATTAGATTCTTTTGAAGCACTTCCGATAAAAATAACTACATCAAATCTCAATTTGGAAACATTTACAATATTATGACATATTTTTATGAGATGCATGTAAAGTTAATATGGCAACACTTCCGAAAACGATCAAATTCATGATTTACAAGCCGAACTATAATGCAGGTCACCATACAAAATGATTTTGTTGGATATTTTTCGAAATGTGTTAGTTGTTTAATATGGAATTCCAAAAATTGTACAATTTGGCTAAACGAATGCCTAGGCAAAAAAATACATTTGAAGGGTTTTTACCCTCGTTTTTGTTTCAGTGTATATGTAAGTGTGATGTATCACATTTTTAAAAAGCAGTACTAGATATACTATTACTACGATAAAAAAAAATTATCATAAATTTTATTGTATGAGTTTCCTGACATTTTTTTGATTTTTTTTTGGCCTCGGCTAAACGAATGTCTATCACTGTAGAAGTATTCTGGAACCTCCAAAAAGATAATGAGTCGGGACTCCGTAAAAAGATTTTTAATTTAAATGGATTCAGTTAATTACCTAAATGGGTTTCAAGGTTGCCAAGAAGTTCAAAGAGGGCAGGCTAGAGTTTTTAAAGAGGGGTCATGCGGACTTTCAGAGTGCTTGCAAAAGAGTTTCAGGGAGAGGGTGGAGGTGTCAGAGACATCTCAATTCGTATTAAGGCGTATCAGGGCGTTTCAGGGCCTTTGAGAAGCATTCAGAGGGGTCTTAGGGAGCTTCACAGTCTCTCAAATGAGTTTCACGAGGTTTTCGTGGTGGATTGAGAGGCATTTCGAGGCATTACAAGATGATTTCAGGACGATTCAGGAGGTCCTTCAGATGAGCTTCACGAGGGTTTCAGGGTTACCGAATGGTAAGTTTGTGCTTGTGATGGGGGTGTAGGGATACATAATATTCCAGCTAGCTCAACTGTCACTTCAAATAAGTGAGTGACAATCGTGTTCTGTTCAGGTGAAAACAGTGGTGAATTTAGACAGGGAGGGGGTGAAATTATTACAAAGATGAAAATTGGGAGAGAACATCGTTTGACGATTCTGCCCGATAGATGATCGAGGAGAAAACGAGGAGTCAACAAGTGAAAGCACGAGAAGACAGATGTGCGTTGCCACGAAACGAAGACCTGTTTGGAGACTCGAGACAGTGAATGCGAGAAATTTTTGACGATACATGAGTGCAAGTGAATGGGTGCTGAGACCGCAACTGAGACAAAACCCAGCCTAAGCGTCGCATGGAAACTTCGGTCGATCATCAAGTGGACCACGACAGTAGCACGTGGTGCAGGATCGGGGCAATCCAGTACGATATTGCACCCCCCCTCCCTTCCGCAGCTTCGACGATTACGAAAGGGAGCCTCGCTTGAAGAAGGCCTCTCTGAAGTCAACGGTTGCTATCCAGCCTTTACCAAATGCGATGTGCACCTCACACTACAACTGCTATCTTCCGAAGCTGTGGACAAGTCGCCCAGGCTCTCTGCGTACCGTTTGTGAAGCTCCGCCCAATCTTTCGGTGAAACGATTGGCATTCAACACCCTCCGGTTGCCTTCGATGTCCGGTTGGCCTTATTGCGCTTCCAGCCACACTCCAAGTCAAAAACTGAAACTGAACCCGTCACCTCGTCTTGGTAGGGTATGGGGGCGATACCATCAGTTTGGATTCCTTAGGGGAGACTGGGGAGACTTGATCCCTTTTTCATAATTTACCTGAAACTTTAAGAAAAACACAAAACTAGATCCGATTTCCGTACAAAATGGCAGGTAAACATCTATTGCAAGTTAATACACAACAGAACGCCTTTAAATTATTGTTAAAGTTTTCAAAACTGTGTTTTTATGAAGGCATGTCTTATGATGCATTTTTCAAAAATGGGTGACACTTGATCCCCCTTTGAGCACATGGTTTATTTAAAGGGAAAATAATCTCAGAGTCTTCCTATTCATTGTCATTTCGTGTTTTCTTGTATTTTCGATGAATATGGAGTGTTTGAAATTGTAAGATTTCCTTAAAATTTTAAGGATATGCCATATTTTCAAAATGGGGAGACTTGATCCCCCTTTTCTTGGTTTGTACTAAAGTTATAATTATCTGACACATTTTATCGTTGAATAGACTAGAATTCCAAGTAAATAGAGGCTTCCGAATAGGATTTTATTTTTCACATGTATAATGTGTGTGTAATCCTCGAGGGATCAAGTCTCCCCATGTCGCTGTTGTGTATACTAAGCTGGATTAATTAAAATGTGTTAACAACAGCCTTATTTGGATAAATAAGTTTGAAAGTATTTTATTCAAACTATGTGCTGTAAAATTTTGACACGATTTGGTTCAATTTTCACAAAGTTATTGAGATTTTTCGGAATCGCCTAAAAGATTTCTGGAGGACTGAAAACAAACCATCAGCCGTTAAAAAATAATGCAATGTACAATCGGAATCACTTATAGCCAAAACATAGTCGTTTGTCCAGGAGTAGTTTTGGAAAAATTATGCTAGAAGAAAAATGTTTTTGATTCCGAGCAAATATGGGGGGAACAAGTCTCCCCAGGGATCAAGTCTCCTCAGTCTCCCCTACCGTTCCCAGTTATCCATTGCTGTCGTCGTTCACGCGTCCCGTAAATCAACAGGACGAAAGCCGACAACATCTCCACTACGATCATCACCATATATACGATGACCAACCAATAGATAACCACGCTTAAAAGGTAATTTTCACTCTTTGCTTTAGGACCACACTACCGGATGTGGGAGTTCCACATCCGCAAAACGCCCTGGGACTTGGGAGGCCTTGCGAGCCCACCGTGAAAGCTGTCGTTGGCTAGACCAACAGCTCGGGGCTCAGGCGATTCCATTCTGGGCCAGCGCGATTGACTCCTGGGGTCAAAAGTGGTTTCAGAGGTGTTTCCAGGAGTTGTAAGGCATTTAAAGATATTTCAGGACGTTTCTGGAGGTCCTTCAGGTGAGCTTCACGAGGGATTTAGAAGTACCTATTTCAAGGCGATTCAAAGCATTCCAGAAGGTTTTAGGGGCCTTTTAGAGGGAGCTTCACGGGGGTTTTGGGGGGAGTTTCAGAGGTGTTTCAAGGCGTTTGAAGGCGTTGTAGAGTGTACCAGGAGGTATCAGAGGGGTCTTAAGAGGCTTCATAGCCTCTCAGCTAATCTTCACGGGGATTTCAGCTGATCTTCAGTCCAGGGGATTTCAAATGCGTTTCGATGCTTTCCAAGGGTGCATTTCAAGACGTTCCAGAAGCTTTGAGTTGTGTTTTAGGGTGCTTCCAGGTGAGTTTTGCAGGGGCATTTCAGGAAATTTTAGGGAGTTTAAGGATGTTTTACGTATTTACAGGTTTTACAATTTAGGGATCTTCACAGGCTCACAGGTGTGTTTCTCAGAGGTTTTGAAACGTTTCAGGGTGTTTCAATGCGTTTCAGAGCGATTCAGAAGGTTTGAGAGGCTTCATAGGCTCTCAGGTGATGTTATCAAGGGGAGGCTAGGCGTTTCTAGGTGTTTCGAGGTGTTTTATGGCGCTTCAGAGCGTTTCGACATGATTCAGAGTGGCTTCATAGACTCTAATGTGAGCATAAAGGGGGTTTCAGGGGGATTTCAGAGGCGTTTAAGGACTTTTCAGACGATCCAGACTATTTACGCTTGTAGATTCAATGACCAGTAAAATAGTTCTTGGAGATTCTCAAACGGACATTGAACTCACTACTTGTCAGCACAAAGTTACATGAGGCTATTTAATAGACCACCCCTCATTTTGCAAAAAAATGGAGCTGTTCACAGTTCTATACTGGAAAATGATCGTCTTAGCTAAAAAAAAAACAAAATTATCCACCTAGCGGTGATGGTACCTTTCTTGGGCCTTGAAAAATCTAGAAAGCTCAAGTCATTTGGGATTTTCTGGTCATCATTTATGGACACCGAATATCTTCCCAAACTACTTAAGGACAGACTTGTTAGAATCCCAACATGGCCGCCACAATGGCCGACTTTGGCACCTACTCACGATTTCGAGGGCACAAATCTCGTCGTAAGCAAAACCAGCGCACCTGATCTTCTTATTTTAGACTTATTACAAGTGAGCAAGAACAGAATAATAGAATACTTTGTTGTGTGAAGCTTGCTTCTTGAGATTTGTGCGTTTGAAGTTTTGATGCACTGTTAAAGCGGGATGTTAAGAAGTTTGTCCTTAAGCGATCCACTCATTTTTGAACTTCGTGCGTATTTCTCATGCTAAATATACCCATATTGCTTGGTTTTAACACCTAAAATTACAAAAAACAGTCGCCATATTGAATTTGGCACGCCATCTAGGATTTTCTGGTTACCAGCTTTAGACGGAGTCCGGCACTCTTCGATGTACAAATAAAAAAAAAGATTGAATTTTATGATTACAAATTTTGAATTCTATACATTGTGAAGTTTCAAAACCTTACAAGATAGGCTCTAACTTGAGAGATGTGTCTTCATCTTGGATTTTGGACCGCCATTTTTGTACTACGAACATCTTCCCTATACCGAATACACTCCATCTTGCATAGTTTTGCCGTCATCTTGTATCTCGAACCGCTTCAATACATACTCAGTTTTATTTCCCGAGCTCGGCTGTGCAATTCTCGGTTTCTGAATTTTAACCGAGACTCAGCTATCAAGACGGTACACAGATAAAAATAATGAGATTTACACGTCATGTAAACTTCAGTTTAGTCATGTAAACTTAGTGTTGTGATGGTTTACATGATATGTCATGTAAATTTATGTTAAATGTCATGTAAACACATAGAGTCATGCCAAATTACATGACATATAATGGAAGTTTACATGATATTTTATGACTTTTACATGATATGTCATGAAAAAATCTGTGATATCCCACGCTCCAATCATGTGCATCATATGTCACAGAATTTTACACTCTTTTTTCGATCTGTGTAGGATACTTGGCAACAGGGCGTGTTATACTGATATTCGGCATTTGTAAGCTGAGATCTCATCAAAACATTTAACTGACTATTCGGTTGTGCAAATCTCGGCATTCGTAAACTGAGATTAGGCATTCCAAATTAAGTGTGTACATTCTTTGGTATTATTTATTGGACTCCGAACATCTTTCCTTTACCAAACATACACAATACACATATTGCATAGTTTAAGAGCTAAGAACTTCACAAACCAACCACCATCTTGAAGTTTTGTCCACCATGTTGGATTTTCTGGTCACGATTTTTAATCTCCGAACATTTACCCTAGGGTGGCCCACACTTATATGAAAAACAAAAATTTCGTAAAATACCAAGTCTTACCTCCTAAATCAGTTGTTTTGGACTCCCAGAAGCTACGTTCAAAATTTGAGTAAAATCGGTTGAGCCTAAGGGGGCGCTCAAAACGCATGAAGTTTGTATGGGAAAACTTGGCCAAATGTATGCAGAAATTTTAAGTTTCCGAATTTTGCCGCTAGGTGGCGCTGTAAGCGTTCAATAATCAAACCCTTTGGTATTATTGTAGGTGACTATATGCCAAAGAACTTTGTCGAAGACCGCGAAGTGATCCGAATGATGTGAAAAAAGTTATACCCTAGGCAAATGTGTATTCAATTCGGTTGATCACTTCCATTTATTCTACCTGGATTAAGAGCTTGTTCCGGCAGGTTTGTTTTAACAATTGAAAAGTGTTTAACCTACCGTTCCTACCGTTCCTAGGAACCTTCTAACCATCTTTGATCAAACCCAAACAGCCCCAGTTTGGTTTTGTAGAATACCCGTTTATTTACCGCTAGAAATATATGATACTTAGAGATAATAATTATTGCTTAAATTTCGTGAAAAACCTCATTCATGCAGAAATTATAATGATTTTCATAGAATAGACTTAAATGTTAGACAGTGTCGAGAAAAATGTGAGACACCTTCGAGAAACAGAAGAAAAAAATCAAATCATATTTCCCCGTCGTCCCAAGAGACTGAATTGTTTTTCCGGAAAAGGAACCAGGGGATGGAAATTCCTACCGGCGATAGCCCCGGTCCGTACACAGGAAGAAAAAGAAAACGGAAAATGAAAATGCGTGGGTGACAGAAGCATCAATCAAACGAGGGATGATGAATGATAAGCCATCAACCATTGTATACATTTTAAGTGTATTTTGTTCCACCATTTTTCTTCCCGTTCAGTCGTATTGTGTGTGGATTTTCCGTCCCATTCCAAAATTTCTGTTTTCTTTTTTTTTTTTTGTTTTGTGGAATCTACTGTCGTTCGCATCGTTCCTGCTGCTGTTCCTAATGAAACCATTCGACAACTTTCTTCCATCGCAATGGGATGGCTTTCTCTAATGCTTTCTTCCTGATTCCCATTGGTGGTTGGGATGGTGACTGTTGTTTTGTTTCCTTGAACTACCAGAGGAAGATGAAGGCCTTTTCGTGCTACTGTGCATAATGATGAAGCTGTTTTATATGTTTGCTTACCATTCAAAAATTACATAACATCATAGATAATATAGATAGTTTTGGAAATTATCACATTTGAACTTAAATTATGAATATGGATTATAAGTTTAAATATTTGAAAGAAGCGGCCAAATATTTTCCCACTAGTTCGTAAAATAAAATAAATCTTTTGCATAAACGGCAATACCTTGCAACCAATTTCGCAATATAACTTTGCCCTCCAAAAGGACATATGATCCAATGCGGATTCTCTGGTGGTTGTCTCCTCGTGCATACTAATAATGTTGCTATAGGGTCACATCCATATGCGAAGTGTAGCGTTTGCCATCAGTGTGTTCGTTTATAAAACCCATGTTGGCTGCGTTGTTCTCGGATCGCAACCACAATATTGCGCTCTTTGACGATGCTCTCTGCTGCGCTGCGCTTTCCTGGTTCCAAAGCAACTGCAGCTTGTGTTCAAATCTCGAGAGCACTGCTTGCATGATTCATTTCAGAGTTATATATGAGAACGTTGCATAAAATGTAACTTTTAATTTCCGGCACATGGTACCACTACTGAATGTAACACCGTCTAGCGAATTATCATTTAAAACGTTCATTTTTGTGGCTACCATCTGACCCAACTGACGACGGTTGAACTTCTTCGTTTAGATATCATCCGCCATGCCGGATGGCATCTTACAACGATCGAGTCAAAACTGTCAATCATAGTCCAACACGCAAACATTGTGACATACAGAAATCATTGTTCCGCTAGACGAGTCCTTGAATTTTGATTTATTACTGTGACCACATAACAGGCAAAGCGTGTCAAAAGGAGCAAGACATGGGTAGCCTGAAGTCAGAAAAGAACAATTTATGGTCTAATTTAAATATGGAAGACAGTCATCCCTTTTCCATGGTCCCTTTCAAATGGTCATTTGGCACAATGGACACTGGTCAAGGTTTTCCATCGGTCGGAATTGGTAATTCGCAAAGGATTGTAACAGAAAACAAAGATAAGCCGCAATCCATAAAGGATTCATTGGAATTTTTCGCTACAAAGGTGTTCTTGCACTTTACCTTCGTTTGCTAAAATCAATGCAAAAATACGTACAAGGTCAAGAAGCAGCGGGTTCTTAAACTAATGATTGATCGTTTCCAAGGTCGGAAGAAATTCTCCTCAATAAATCAGAATTTCAGTCGTCACACGTACATATGGCTTAAGTCGTTTTAATTTATGGACAAATAAATCGTCTCAAATCAAAACAATATTTACTTTTGATGATAATAATCATATACACATTTCTAACTGGGTTTGCCTCGGTGGCAGTCAGGTTTAAGACCAGAGCCAGACGTTTGGCTTATTTTTCACCAGCGTGTCTCAGCTTCTGCGACGGTCTGAGCGGGAGAGAACGAATAAGCTGCCATCAATAAATTTTGCCTATGCCGTTTGCAGCAGATACACTTCTCTCGAGTGCGCTCCTCCAACGCGTCCCACTGCCTTGCTTGCTCGTGGCTCATCATTATTATTGACTGCACCTCCCAGTTTCTGACACTGCTTCTGCTGGTGCTGCTGCTGCTGCTCCGTTTTTATTTTACTCATTTTTTGAAAAACTGCCACATCGTTAAATTTAATATGAAACTCATTTAGTTAAAGTGCTGCCGATTTATTTATTTATATGAATGCCTTTTTTCATTCTCACTGTTTTCCCTTTCTGGCGTTGGCGGTTGTAAAAACGTCTTCCCGCTGAAAAGCTTTCCATCGTTGTCACGTTGCACCTAACCATAAGCCCGTCGATGTTCATTCATTGAATTTATGCAACATATCCCTCCCAGCTGCAGTAGGTAGCATTAAGTGACCAGACCATCTAAGCGATCTAGGGCTCGTTGTAGTTGATAGCTTTGGTGTCGTTGCCGTTTGGAAATGATTAAGATGTTCAACTGCAATACTGTCCAACAGAGTTCACCAAGTGCTTGGATGATTACTGAATCACGTTCAGTTAGTTTAAATATATGCCTTAAAATGCACGTAGTCCAAACTTTTTAAACATTCAATATTTAATACTATTTCAAAGAAGTCAAAACATGTTACATTTAAGTTTTTGAATTTATGTCAATTACGCCCTTACATATATTCTATCATTATTATTTCACCAATAAAAAAAAACTTTTAAAAAGAGTAAACAATCCGTAGCTCTACGGATTTGTCAAATCGTTTTTTAAAGATTTGAGGTTTTGATAAATGTTTATCGAGCTGCTCCCTCAGAATGTACAGCTCTCCTAACTTCGAGTTGCGTTTATTTTTGGCTTTCAAACAGTACCCCCTCGGCGGTCTAGAAAGGTTCTTCGAGCCACCATAAAGCCAAAATAAAAGGTATTCGGTTTTGTTACGGTTATAAAAATTTCTACAAGACTAATTGGTCATACAAATGTTACTTGGGTACATAATCGCTATGATTTGGATGTTATTATGATACAAATTACTAAAAAATAGTTATCTAGTTCCGCGAATTATTCGCTAATATAAATAAACTAGCTTGAAAAGTTCATAGATCCAAAAAAAAGGAAAGGGTAGACGAAATGTTGATATGAAGTTTATGCCAGCATTTAACATTTTATATTATGTAAGTCAACTTTTTGACTTACTAGCTCAAACAATTATGTCCATTAAAGGTAAAAGAGGGATATGGTATATTCAATCAGTTGACCCGATTTTCGAGATGAATTGACATCAAATTGTTTAACGTGACATTGTTTGATTGTAGTACAGTAGTCAGGGGTGTAATTGCTCGACGAGATGCGGATGATCACTCTCAGACCCAGTTTTATCAACCACTACAGACGAAACAAGTGTACTGGCCATGGAATTCAATTTTGTGATTCAATATCATCAAAAATGTGATAATTTGTGTTACAATCATGTAAAAAAATCGTTTTTTTAAATAATAATAAAGGTCGATGAAGAACTGTCTGTCGAATAATTGTATCAAACTAAAGCCATGTTTTCCGTCCATCATTGTCTGAGAGATAAAAATCAAATGCCAAGAAAATGAACAAACTTAACATTTTTTAAAAATTTTGTACAATTCCATAAACTGTGGAGATGTTTAAAAACAAAAAATATAAAAATGTAAAACTTGCTCATTGTCGTGGTGTGAGACGTTTTCTCCCTCAGCAAACGATGGACCTGAAAAAGGACGGAGTAGGGGTAGGCGGGGCAATATGGACACCCTAAGGTTTTTGCCAACTTTACCTGGCAAGATGTCAAAAAAGTTTAGTTTTTTGGTACATATATCATTTTAAAGTCTATTTAGCATCTATTGCATAAGAATGCTCACGAAGAAAAATGATTTATCCACTTCAAAAAATGTTATGAAAAATGTTAGTTTTTCATGACCGTTTTCAAGCATACGAGGCAATATGGACACCATGAGACTTTTACGAATTTCGTACATTATTTACACCTATAAAGTCATTTCATTACTAAACAACTATTATGGATGAATAATACGCCGAAGTAGTTCATTTTTGTTCAGTTAATTTAAATTCAGGCTGTTTTGGATAAAGCTTCGTTTTTGTCGGCATGTACAGCTGTGCCTAGAGCAACTATTTTCCACTGCTGCCGTTTTTTGACCAATTTGTTTCACCCTATGTCTACTATAGTGAACATTTCCGAAAATATACTGAAATCGAAGAATTTGGTTGGTTTGTGATTTAGGTTATATTTTTCCTTGCCGCTTCTTTCAAAAAGGTGAGTGTCCATTTTGCCCCGGCAGCAGAAGATATTTCCAAACTTGATTTTTGATATAATAAAGAAGAAAATATAAACATGTTAAGCATGTAGATACAGCAAAACTACTTGCATGTGTTCTAGAAATATCAGGTTTTAATCGATCTGCAATAAATTAATCACTAAATCTTATTTTAGATGGTGTGAAAATTATAATTTCCATGCACAAAAAACGGAGGACGCAACTTTTTCGTGTAAAATCAAGTATAATTTTAATTTCTAATGTTCCTGAAACTACGTTTTAGACAAATGGACTATATTCTCTATTCATTAAAAGTTCAAAAAAGTTCGCATATTTCAAAATATTGAGGGTGTCCATTCTGCTCCGGGTGTCCATATTGCCCCGCCTACCCCTAGGGAATCGCGCCGCTTGGGCGGTGGCTTTTATATTCGTCTGTTTTCTACTATAACTCAGTCAAATTTGAACCAATTGACACAACTTTTGGAATGTGGTGAGATAGGTATATTATCTACCCGTGTACAACATTTCAAGTCAATTGGTTCAAAATTGACTGAGTTATAGTGGAAAATAGACGAATATAGAAGCCACCGCCCAAGTGGCGCGATACCCTATATGCGATGCCTTACTAAACTGTCACGAAGTTTTATACCGATATTTATGTGGTTCTGTTAGTCTCAGTATATATTACCATTTCTGCTCCCCCAGAGAACCTGTTCCGGAATGGCCACTCCTGGGTCAACTCGCCTCATAGTCCTCAAAGAGTGAAATATTGGCTCTGTAGGTAATTTCACGATATTGCTGGAAATGGTGTTAGTAATTGCCGATATTGCTGTGGTTCTGTTAGTCTCAGAATTTTGGCTCCCCAAGGGAACCTGTTCCGGAATGACCACTCCTGGGTCAGCGCACCGGATACTCCTCAAATGGTCAAATATTGGCTCAGTAAGCAATTTCATGAAGTTTGATACTCATATTGGTAGGATTCTGTCAAAGTCTATAATTGACCGTTTTCGGTTTCACGGTGAACCATGGAGTCCAACGGGGAATCTGTTCTGAATTGGTCGATTTTCGGAACATCCAACGAATGGTCTAAAGACGTGTCGGAAATGAATTCTGAGGCATTGACAAGTGGTTTGATGTCCATATAGTGAAAAAATGCTAAAATTTCTTTGTATCATCAATGTTTCAAGACAAGTCCTATGAAATCCGGATTTCCCGGGAACCGTACGGGTCCAGTTGATCCATTTCGTTCACAAACCGAAAATGTATGAGTTCCTGAATCGTTTGGTACTAAAAAAATCCAAATCGGTCGGAATACACTCATAATTTTTATTGCTCCCGCTCCCACTTGCTTCAGAAGCATGTATGGCAATGAATATACTTGGTTTTTATCCCGTAATTGCAGTGAAAATAACATAAAATCGCATTATATCGATTATAAAAGTGACGCCTATCATTCTCTTACGGACAAATTCATTGTTTTTACACGTTTTGAAGCACGCGTTTCCGAAAACGAACTGAACCAACAACTCGAATTCTGATCACGATGCATCCTTGGACGATCTGAAGACTGCTGGACGGCTGAATCACCAATCTTCTTGGAATGTTCGGCCCAACTTTCGTTTATGTGAAGCATAACTGAATTCAGAACGGAATTCTTCAGCAGCGAACATTTCTGACGTTACAGGTATAAACTTGATGTGGAATCACTAATAACGGCTTGAACATCAGCTTTCATCTGTATAGAAGCAATGACATATTCCTCGTCGCCTCGTTCAAGGCACTTCATCAATTTTGAAAGCAAGTCAGCATGTCCGAATTCCTCAGTTTTCACAAATTCGATGCCGAAGTTGTAGAGTATCAGTGTTAGAACCCAACGTTGAAGTCGGTTGCCAGTATATACAGGAATGACATTGAAAAAAGATGCATTATAACTTCGCCTACGTCATCTTTTGATGCATCTCTTGCGACAATGATATCCTTGTTTGGGTCAAAATGGGTCAGCATCAGATCTGATTTCGGCAGCGTTTTGAACTTCTCGAACGATTTCTGGCTGCTATCCGTCCATTCCCACTTAACGTTCTTCTTCAGCAAGTAGAAGTCCATGGGTGCTTCTTCATGGGTAGAAGGGGGTCTTCATGAGTAGATCATTCTTCCATGGATAGATACTTCATTTGCTTGACGAAACGTCCATAAGAATTGATGGCTCCAAGGTATGATCGAAGCTGCGACATGTTCTTGGGAGCTGGCATCTGCGAAAAAACACTTGTCTTCGCTGGATCTGGTCGTAAGCCGTTTTGGTCGATGATGTGTTATAGGAACTTGATTTGTGAGAAACCAAAGTGGCATTTATCCATCCTCAAATGAAATCCGTATGGAACTCATGGAGAAATGCCAATACAAGTTTCTGGAGAAATCCCATGAGGAAGTCCTGGGTAAATCCTTGAAGAAAACTCTGGAAGAATCCCCGAAGGGTTTTCTGGAAATATCCCAGGTAGATTGCCCGGAAGAATTCCAGCAGGAATGCTAGAAGAAATATCTAGAAGAATCCCTAGTTAAAGTCCTGAAGGTATCACTGTTAGAATTTCTGGAGGAGTTCTAGGAGAAATTGCTGAAAGAACCGCAGCAGCAGTTGCTTGAGGAATCCCAGCAAGAAATTCCGGAAAGGATAGTTTCCACGAGCAATTTTCCGAGGAAACACAAAATCTCTGAAGGAATTTCTGGAAAATCACCTAAGGAACTTCTGGAGGAACCCATGGAAGATCTTGATTAATCTTGATTAATCTCACCAGGAATTCCTGAAGGAATCCCAACATTAATTTCTAGATGAATTCCTAGAAGAATTTTGAGAAGTATCAGTTGCCAGAGGAATTTGCAGAAACTTTCAAAGGAAACCAAAAGAAGTTCATTAATGAAATACCTCGATGAATCCAAATATCGTTTTGTATAACGCAAAAATCAGCTCAGAATGATGTATCTTGAAAAATCAAGAGATATGAGGTACCGCTTGAAGAAAAATGAATCCTGGAACCACCGGAACTGGTTTCCGGGAGATCCATATATCGACTCCATGAGGGGATCATCAAGGGGCGTTTTCCGCGTCATGATCGTAGTCCTCGACCTCCTTTCATAGGACAGCCGGAGACTGGGGCTGGCGATGAGGAGAGGGTCACCGATGTGGAACTTGCGGGGATAGCAAAGTCCCTTAGCGTAGGTAAGGCCCCAGGTCCGGACGGAGTTCTGAACCTGGCCTTAGAAGTAGCTATTGCAGAGGCTCCCGAGGGTGTTTTCCCAAAAGCTTGGAAGAGGCAGAGCCTGGTACTATTACCACAGGCGGGGAAACCACCCGGAGACCCGTCAGCATATACACCAAGATGCTTGATAGACACTGCGGGGAAGGTGCTCGAAAAGATCATCCTCAATAGAATGTTGTGGTTCACCGAGGACGAAAATGGTCTTTCGAGTAACCAGTACGGCTTCCAGAAGGGGAGGTCCACCGTAGACGCTAACTTGTCGGTTACAAAAACCGCCGAGAAAGCACTCGGGCCTAAGAGGAGGGGAATTCGTTTCTGAGCGGTAGTGACTCTGGATGTAAGGAATGCGTTTAATAGCGCCAGCTGATCTGCAGCAGGGGTACCTGTACAAGTTCCTCGAAAGTTACTTTCAGAAAGGAGTACTAGTTTACAACACGGAAGTGAGTCCGAAGTGCTTTCACATAACCTCAGGAGTCCCGCAAGGTTCCATCCTGGGTCCGGTCTTATAGAATGTCATGTACGACGAGGTGTTGAGGTTCGATTATGCCTGTAAAAGAGCCTCCACAGCTATTGCGGCACTGTCCCGGATGATGTCCAATAGCTCTGCGGTGTACGCCAGCAAGCGCAAGCTTCTGGCTAGTGTTGCTACGTCCATACATAGGTATGGCGGCCCGGCGTGGGGCACCGCGCTAAGTACTGAATGCTACCGACGGAAGCTGGAAAGTACTTACAGGCTTATGTGCCTGCGGGTTGCGAGCGCGTACCGTACCGTGTCACACGACGCTCTCTGCGTCATTACTGGTATGGTGCCTATCAGCATTCTTATCAGTGAGGACATGGAGTGCTTCGAAATGCGCGGCACAAGAGGCATACGCAGGACTGCCTGGATGGCCTCTGTGGTCATATGGCAGCGCGTGTGGAGCAGTTCCACCAAAGGAAGGTGGACCCATAGGTTGATACCGAGGGTAGATAGTTGGATTAATAGGCGCCATGGGGAAGTTACATTCCACCTGACACAGGTCCTTACAGTCATGGTTGCTTCCGACAGTATCTATACCGTTTCGGGCATGCGGATTCTCCCGAATGCCCAAGTGTGCAATGGTTTAGAGGAAATGGCGGAACACGTTTTGATCGTGTGCCCGCGTTTTCGCACAATGCGTGACCGCATGCTTGCCACATGCGGGGAGGACACAATTCCGGACAATTTGGTCCAGAGGATGTGTAGGGATGAGGTTAGCTGGAACGCCGTTTCAACGGCTATCACCCATATCGTCTGGGAACTACAGAGGAGGTGGTGCGTGGACTCAGAGAATGGCTAGTTCAGATGCGGTACAAAAGGTGGTCCAGAGGTTCGGAGTCGGCTTCGTAGGTCATACCGGTGCCCTGCGGTCGAGATCGACCCTTACAGCGATTAAGTGGTCGCGTATAGGAAGTCCCGGTAGCGGTGCTGTCGTGGCGTCGGTCTATTGGGTTGGATCCGAGCCCGTTGTTGGAAAGGGGTCCCTGGCATGGGTCGGGGTAGGTGAGGGGTAGTGTGGGGTTAAGGCTGTCTTCTCGAACAATAGTAAAAGCCAGGACTCAAATGAGTTGCATTAAAAAAAAAAACTCGTGCTGAAAAAAAATCAACTTTTTGCAACTCGTCACATAAATAACTATTGTAATATCCAGGTGCGTATTTTTGGCGATGTTTCCACTTTCGAACGTAATTTCACTCGTTTACATCGTTTTCCAACAATTATCACACTTATCATGTACACTGGAAAGTGTCCACAAACCCGGTCCAGCAGATACCTAGAAGCAGTATCATGATGGTAGATGATAAAACCTTCTAACTCGGTGAAATAGCCGAGAGGTTAGGAATGTGCCTCACAATCAACAGATCAGTATTCGAATCCATGCCGATATATGATTCATTTATCGATCCGGTTCTAGCGATTGCTAGGCCCACTTTCAAGCTACGGCGACTAGTTTGCTGTGTGGAAAGCATGTAATTAGTACATCACATTTTCGACGCGACTGATTTTCGACAGCAAAAATGATGTGATATCTCAAGATTTTTTTTTGCTGTGTATGGTTTAGAAGGAAAAAAAATAAATGGGCAGAAGTATTTCAGACAACGTAAAGCTAGCACATAATGATTTTGAAAACCGCGATGTTTGAACCATTTTCAAAACTAATCGGTTAACCGATTCCAAAATGGTCAAATGTATACTAAGTGACCAGTCATCGTGATAAAATGCTATAATTTTTTTTCTTTAATTTTTGGGAAGCGCCTACGGGTTAATGGGATTACGAGCATTTCAGGGGCGTTTCAACAGTATTAAGGGGAGGTTTAGGGACATTTCGAAGCGACTCATACCGTTTCTCAGAATCCTTTAAAAGACGTTACAATGCATTTCAGAGAGTTTCAGAGCATTTCAAGAAGGTTGTAAGGGCGTTCCGAGAGGTTTTAGGAGCATAAAATTTCTGGGGTGTTTCACGATGGTTTCGGGTTAGTTTCAGAGGGTTCTGGAGCCTTTTGAAGGTGTTTCAAGGGGTATGAGGAGCATTTTCAATTGATTGTGATGATTTCAAGGGCGTTTCAATAAGATAATGAAATGTTCATAGGCGTTTCAAGGCCTTTCAGAACACAGTCGTTTCAAGGGATTTCAGGAGCACCCAAGGGGTTTCAGGGGCATTTCGAATGGAAAACGTACCTGTAACGCCTGTAAAACTCAAACTCGCCAAAAATTTTCTTGAAATCTTGCAATGTCTCCAAAATCCCCCTAATACTCTCACGGATTCCATATGCACTGAAAAATCTTTAAATGCCTCCGAGCGACGTCAGAGGCGCGTTCTCGTCCATTTGAGAATTTTTTGCCATACATGGCACCGATGGTGTAGTGGTAAGCATGATTGCCTTTCTCTCACCCCAATCAGTTTAGGTTCAATCCTAGTCAACGCCGTCGATAATAAACAAATGAGACAAAAACATTTGCTCACGCCATAGCTTGGATAGGAAGTAAAGCGGTAGGTCCCAGCCTATGTGTTGATGGGTATATGAAGTTCACTGCATGATTCAATTAAAATTAAGCTACCTCTAAAAGATGTGCATAATGGAGATCCCAACTAACATTTTTGCTGTATAGGAGCTTAAGCGAGCTTTCTTCCATGGGCGTTTGCTCCATAAGCTGTTAGGCAGCTACTTTTGTTAGTAGGGATGTCTGGAGCGATCTCTTCAACTTCCACGGCAGCGCATGTAGTTCTCTTTGACATTGCTTTCATTCACAAAAAAAGCATTTTCGTAAACTTACCGTCTACGGGTGCTCGGTCTACTTGAGGAAACTCATGTGAACCGCAGATCAACACCCACTCCGTTGTTTCCACTTTTCGTGAATTGGGACAAAGTGGTCCGTGCTCCATGTGATCTTACAGTTGCTTGTAATTCTCCATGTAGGACATTTTCCACGAAATTCCCTTCCCGGGAAGAGTGGACATCTGGTCAACTGCAGAGAAGAATTTCAGACGGCATTGCATGTTACACTCGAAGGACGAGCAGGCGCTGGTATCCACTCTCGTGAGCTAAGGCTACATAAGTCTTACTCATTTGGTAGACACTACACTGCGCCGTTCTCAGGCCTTGCTCTTATGTGCGGAGTGCAATCAGCACTTCAGCAGCACGTAATCAGTAAAGTAGTATACTTCTGTTCAGATAGCCAGGCTGCTATTAAAACACTTGCTTCGGCCAACTCAGGAGCTGAATTCAGAAAACGCTGTTCACCTCGTATGGGTACTTGGCCATTCTTCCATCATCGCTGGAAATGATTTGGTAGATGAACTAGCTCATACTGGAGCATCACATGACTTCATTGGCCCTGAGCCAGCTTTTCCGGTATCAAAGTGCTAGATAAAGCATCAGACTGACATCTGGGCTGCCTCTCAACACAAACAATACTGGAATAGGGTAACAATGGGTATTATCGGCAGGTTTGTTCTCTTCGTCATGGGGGGTTTTTGTCAGCCAAATTGCCTGAAACTTGGCCATATAATTCAGCTTAGTTGGGAAGGATTTATAACCAACTCTGAGTTCAATAAGTTTCACAAAACCCCCAAAGACGAAGAGAACAAAACGGCCAAGAATAGGTAATTTCCCCTAGTTCGGAATCATGTCGGAAAACAAAATTTTACTATACTGCGCCGTTGAATAAATATACGACTCGCGCTGTAAAGTTTTCATTTTACAACTCATTGCATAAATAACTATTTCAAATGGATCCAACCCATTACCCCGAATAGGCCACTACCCAGGCCACTAATAATTTGAAAATGTCTGGAATGTTGTTAGTCTAAGATTTCAGATCAATCAACAGGAAAGGCCAATGTAACTACAATGTATCAATATAGTTAGGACTCAAAAAAGTTTGAAGATGAAGAGTGACTATTACTACAATTTAAGTGATGACTGTATGATTGTAATAACTGTATCTTTTTGAAAGATACAATCTCCCGTCGTACCTTTGACTAAAAATTACCTTGTAGTTTTGCTGGCCAGCATATTAAACGAAAAGAGCATTTCAGTAGATTTTGTTTGTCGCAAGTTGAATTAATCATTTCACAACTTCGTCGTCATAGTAGGAGGTGGCGACAGTCAGTGGCGTTTATTGTAATCAACTGTTAGAGTTTTAATATTAATCATATCTACAATTATTTCAATTAACAAAAAACCTCTTCTGGCTGGTTGTGAGAAACCGCCTCTTCAAAACGGTGATATTTGATAAGCTAATTCTAGCCTTTCATTGTACCTACCGACAAAAGCAGCTTCAAAATGCAGGGGTTTGTAAACTTTTCCCCGTGAACGCGGCCTTCGCTCGCTATCTCGATCATTATTTATTCAGGAACGTAGCTAATGAAAATCACTCGTCACTAAACCCAAAAGAAAACTCTCGTATTTATTGTATTTTCCTTAGGGGTGATGACGAACAGGCGCGCTGCTGTGTGGCGGACGGAATTGCCTGTGATTGGTTTCCTCGGCAGTTAAATATACTGACACGCACAGGACAGGACCCTCCGTTCAAGTTGATGGATTTCCGTCACAGAAAATGCCTTCAGCCTCAGACGCCATCAAGGGACTCGAATTTTGTTATCATTGTACATTACGACAGGCGAAACGATGGGCGATGGGTGAATGAATAGATGGATGGATGGATGGATGGATGGATGGATAACTCCGCCGTGGGTTTGCTAGAAGAGGGTGATGAAGATTTTTCCTCCGTTCCAAATGCCCAACCATCATGGTTGGAAAAAAAATTTGATCGAAGGGAAAACCAAGGCAAAAGAATTATTCTATATTATAGAAAATACATAGTAACATTTTTTCTCTTTGACATTGATGGATTGAAAAGAACGGAAAGCGAAAAACTGAAAATGTCATTCGGATTAATGCTGTTGGGGCTGGGTGTATATTTTATTTTGCACTTTTCCACTCCCAGTGAGTATACCGGAGGCGGCGGATGGAGTGAAAAAAGTCATCTTCTTGCTTGACTCATTTTTTCTCGCTTCACCTTTTCTCTTCCTATATATCGTTAACGCTGCCTGGTATGGTCCGGGTCGGTTACGCTCAGTGAGTTCGCCATCTCAATAGTGGGATGACGACGATGGGAATGTCAGAACCAGAACCATCCGCATCCAAACGCTCTGTGAGTCTCCTCTGGCTTCAGCAGCTACCGAGGGAAGAGCGTATAGTGGCCAGAATGTAACGAGAAAAATGTTTCAGAAGAAAGTTTTCCGCTTTGGATATCGCTCAAGAGACCTGCATGAGATAAATAGGGACGAACGGTGGAAAGCTCTGGTGGCAGCAAAAAACACAGAGCCAACGCGAAAAATTCTCATTGGAGTGCTAGGAAATGAAAACAAATAGAAAAAAGTTTAGCTGGACCGGAATGCTCTGCCAACTACTGGATGATCTTTTTCAGGGAAAAAATAGGCACTGCGAAATAGAATTAAACTATGGAACCAGTAGAGGGACATTTTATTGTAAATAATTTAGAGTAATAAGGAACAACAGTTTATCTACATTCAGAAATGAATATTTATGATTTTTGTAGAAAATAGTCCGTTAAATGCATTACATTGAATTTTTTTATACATTCAAATATTCAAACAATTTTCGTAAAAGTCACTAGGAATCAGTAACGATCTGCAATTTTTACTTATTTTCGAAACAATCCTAAAAAGTGTTAAAGAATGAAAGTCCTAGTTATATTAATTGATCAAATGAGTCAAATACGATAATTAGAATATAGAAAATGTATAAATTATGCAAATGTATTTTATTTCCATAACTTCTGTTCAATTCGTTCAATTTCATATGATTTCAAAATAGATGGCCACCTTGAATTCTTCTCAAAATTTTAAATGAATAAATTTCGAGATTCGCTGAAACGCCACATTGAGAATCATACTTTGCTTTTTAAAAATTTTAACATTTTTTGCCGGCTAACCAGCCGTGTGAAAGTTTCGTTTAACTCCAAAAACAATACTTTACAAGTACCGCAATTTACAACTAGGTGAATTCTAGTTTGTTATGACATCATTTCAAAAAGCAATCAAAGAAGTTTAAATGTGTAGGTAGGTCAAAGACAATAGTAAGTAACTGAGAGTGAATATTCAGTCGTTTGCTCAATTTTGTCCCAAAACAACGAGTAGAGACCTGGCCTGGTTTAAAAAATCACAGCAAAAAAACTTTCCGAAAAATTGACGTGAGACTGAAATTCACGTTCTTTGTATATGGTAGTCCAACTTTCAGCAATATGAGCAATTAAGACACGGGTGTTTTTTTAGGTCACGGACTCGTTTAATGCTTCCAGTGATCTATTAACTCTTCGAAGGAAGCATAACCGAAAACTTTTCCTGACAGCTGCGGCGGGAATCGAACCTTGGTAACACTATCCGCATGACCACGAAGCCAAGCAGTGTTAAGCTTGAGAACTGTGTGATAGGGGAAAGGTGCCCAAAATATGTAGAAGCCCTACCGAAATGGTCAAACTTTCCTAGACAAAACTGAATCAACAATTCCACACTACACATTTAGATTTGCTGGTTCTCTTTATTCACACTCGCTATATTACTAGCGACTTGGTCAACACCTTTTGTTCGCTGTGCTTTTCGTGTTTTTGTACCATCCGGATTTCTTGAGAACACAATCTTTGCAGGGTTGCCGTTCAGCATTCTAGCTACATGCCCTGTTCATCGTATGCTTCCGGCTTTGGCATGCAAAGTTCGCCATAGAGTGCAGCTAGTGTGAACAATTCAAGTGCCAGCAAGTTCTGCTAGAGCTTGGCCCAAGTCTTATGTCCGCAGAGGACCACCGGTCTCATTTGCGTTCTGTACATGGAGCATTTTGGGGTGATTCTTTTTATTTACCGCAGTTTCTTCTGATGCATATAGTAGGCATGACTTCCGTTGATTATGCGTCTTCATATTTTACGGCTCACGTTGTTGTCAATGTTCAGCAAGGAACCGAAATAAACAAATTCCTCCACCACCTCTAAAGTATCCCCGTCTATCGTAACACTGATGCCGAGGCTTGTTCTGTCTTGCTTAGTTTCATCTACAAGCATGTACTTCATTTTTGACTCATTCACCACCAGTCCTACCTGTGGAGCGGACCTGGTGTGATGGTTAGATAGAATCCCACTCCCGACAAACTAACAAAATGTGAGTTTTTCCTTCGGAAGGGAAGTTAAGCGTGGGTCCCGAGATGAACTAGCCTAGGGCTAAAAATCTCGTTAATACAGATAAAAAAACCAGTCCTACCTTTGCTGTTTCGCGTTCCAGACGATTACAGCTCTTTCGCCGTTCTATATGTTATGGTGTTAATGTCAATGTCCAGATGTCCATGCAAAGCAAATAAATTGGCCAGATTGGTTGAAAATCGAGATATAATTTCCCAAATAGAAAGTTTCCTGTAGAAATAAGTAAGCTGTGCAAAAAAAAGCGATTCCGGTTGATCCTTAGGGTTAAAGTTGAATTTATTCTAAGCCCACCATTCAAAAACATTTCAAATTAACTATTCAAACATAACTTTTATAAGGACGAACGGGACGATCGAGGAAATATCCGCCATTGCTCTGTTGCTACTAAGATGGTAATCTCAGATTCTACTTCATATTTTGCAACAAAAACCTATCATTGTGTATGCTCACTTGCAGTGCATATGCTGATTATTTTTGAACATCTTCATTGCGATAGAACTCGAGATTACCATCTTTAAAATCGCGAGCCAATTGTTGGAAAGAGAGGGAAGATAGGAAAAATAACACGACGTCCCGTTTCACCCTAAACTAAATTGGTGATTCTAGAACCATTAGGCCCAAATTTGGCCTTACCTCTATTGGTTTCCGTCCAATTTTAATATCCAACCTAACAGAATGAGTTGAGCTTCTGGTCTAGGCATCGTTTCTTCTGCCAAAAAGGATCTGCTGCTTCCGCTTCCATGTGTAACGTCTCACGTTCTACCGCGTTCGATGCTGCAGTCCATTTAAGATTCCGTATGCTGATCTCCAGCCGTATCGATATGGAAGGCAATGTTAGAAGAAGGTGGATGAGTCCCGGCTGTTTTTATTCGGCTTGGTCAGCGGTCGTGCTTACGTTCGAGCTACGCATAAAATCGTCTTTAGATAGTCAGTACTTCTTGGGTAGGGCTGTGTACGTTGATTGTACTGAAGTTTAAGAATCGACTCTTTCGTTGATCAACCACCAATCAATCACGCGTTTCTGCATATTGCCCGTCGCGATGAAAGTTGTTCCCAGTTTACGTGTGTATCTGCAGGTCTGCTAGATGGTATGATGACCTCTGAACGTTTGCACCACCATTTATCCAAAAAACTAAGACTTTTAATGATTTTAGAAAAAAAAAAATAGGTTGCTAGTTCAACCACAGAGAAACAGACGTAACACTTAGAACAAATTTCATTAAAACATCGTTACGAAAACGCAACCGCCCAATGCTAATGTACTGTATTTGGCCAAACCACCACCAGGTGGCGGTAGTAAGAAAACATTTGTAAAAACGATACCAGCGGTCAATCGTCTTTTGAATCAACCGTTAAAAAGGTGTTCGATGGAAGGCGAGCGGAGTGTGACGTCTGTTTCTCTGTGATTCAATCCTCAAGTTGAGGGCCAAGTTAAGCATAAACATGCTTGAGTTTACCATGAGAATAAGCGAGCTGTCTGACCATACATATTGTTGATGTAAGCATAATATGGTTGAATTAACCCTATTTCTTGTTCTAATCAAATCTTCAATTCGGTTTAATTCAAGCTTCTATTACTCTTCGACTTATTGTATTATGCGTGATACAATCTCAAAAAAGGATTATATAAAAATCAGTGCACAAATATGCTTGTTTGGAAGCGTAATATGATTGACATAACGTATATGTGAAACCTAAGAGCTTAACTGTTATAAAAAACAAGGATACATTTATGACTCGTGCTGAAAAAAAATACATCATTTTGAAACTGGTTGCATAAATAACTATTAAACGACAGTGGAAGAATGAGACATTGTTCAGGAATAGTAGTTTACGCAACAAGGTGCAGAATGACGATTTTTTCAGCACGAGTCGTACAATTAGCCAACGAGGCTTGCTCAAATTCTGTAGGAATGCTCTTATCAAAAATAGTTAGAACCGTAACTTTTTGTTTCGCGATTAGGGTGATTTTATGATAAAGTGATCCAAAAAATCAAAATTTTTCAAAGCTCAAATTAAAAAAAAACTTTTGCACCAAGACCGATTTGCAATCTTTTTTCACAAATGAAAGGATTTTTGATTCTAGAAAAAAAAAATATCGCGAACAAACTTCGGTAAGTGTCAATATTCAAAAATGGTCTAAATATCAGTTTTTATGATTTTCACAATGTTGGAACACAACGAACTTATTTTTTTAACGACTATTTTTACATAACATAACAAAAAAATAGAAATATTCTTCAAGCCGTTTTGAGCTGTATTTAAAAAAAAAACAATTTTTGTGCTCATATTTGCATGGAATGACCATACGTCTCCATCACTTTCAAGTAACCGGTACTTTTATTCTGTTTTTTTTTTTTAATTTTTTTAAATATTCTGCAACAGTTATGGGCTACTGTCGAACTTCAGTTAGTAAAAACATACCAGCGAATTCGCCTGCAACAGAGTGATAATCCTCCATGAGTTTCTTCAGACATTCCTTCAGAAGTACCTTGTGAATTATTCTTTAAATTCCTCCTTATTTTCTTAACGACATTTCTTCACAAATTCCTCCTAGAGTTCTTTCAAAGATTCATTTAGGAGATTGATCTAAAAGTTCATTCTAATATTTCTCCGAAGGTTCCTTCGAGGGATCCCCAGTAATTCCTACTGAAATTTCTTCTGGGGTTCCTCCAGAAATTGATTCTGGGAATCCTCAGGAAGTTTCTTCCACAATAGTCAAGAAGTTCCTTAGGATTTCCTTTTTTTGAGAATTCCTTCAACACTTCCTTCTTGGATTTCTTCAAAAGTTTCTTCTGTGATCTCTCGGGGAGTTCTTTTAGAGATTTCTCATGGTGTTTCTGGGAGTCTTTTTTGGATTCCTGCGGAAGCTCATTCAAGGATTACCTCAGGAGTTCCTTTTCGAATACCTCCCGGAGTTCCTTTTGGGATTCCTCCAAGATTTTCCAAGAATGAATAGGAGTTGCTTCTGGGAATCATCCAAGTTTTTCTTCAAAAATTCCTCCTTCTGGTAATTTCAACCGTGATTTCTACGGGTATTCCTCCAAAAGTTCCGTCCTTTTAGGATTTCTACAAGTCTTCTGGGATTTTTCAAGTAGTTTCTTCTGAGATTCCGGAGAAGTTCCGGATTGACTCTGTCCTGTCTATTTCAGGATTCCTTTAGAAGTTCGCTATGCGGTTCTCCAGGAGTTTTGTTTCTGAGATTTCTAAAGAGGTTCCGTCTGGCGTGCATCCAGGAGTACCAGAAATCCTCTAGAAATGATTTATGTGATCCCACCAGCATTTTCTTCTGGAATTTCTATAAATTTGGAATGTCTTCAGAAGTACTGTTTCTGGAATTCCCAGAAGGAATAAGACACAATAAGTTAAGTACATACTAGATTTGGAGCAATGAGCTGTTTTTTTTTGTATGGTGAGATGCTAAACTTTTTTTTCTGCATTGAAACGGTGCAAATTCATGGATATGATGATGCCTAGACTAGTCTGATGCTGCTTGAGCAAAAGTTTGGGATACTGTGTTGTTGAAGTCTCAATAAATGAAGAATACAACAACACAGTTACCCAAATTTTTTGCTCAAACAGAATCAAATTGGGTAAAATTCATAAGACCCTTGCTTTTTGCACTATTTCATTGCAGTAACGGAGATTTTACTTTCTCACCATACAAAAATTCAGCTAATTACTACAAATCTATTACAATTTCATAAACAAAATGTTGGAGAATGGAGCAGGAACGCCGTTAGGTTTTTCCTAAGAAATCCCGGCTGGAGTTCCTAAAATTATTCCGGAATAAATGCTAGGAAGAATCCCCCAAGAAGTTTTTCCTGGATAAAATCAAGAAAGAATTCCTTGAATTTCTGAAGGAATGCCTGGGAGAAACTTTTTTCTAAAAAGAACTTCTGGAGGAAATTTGAAAAACAAAACAGAGTGAAATTCCTAAAGGGATCTCACAAGGAACTTCTTGTGTGATTTCCGGAGAAAATACTGAAGAAATTTCAGAAGAAAGTATGGGAGAAAATAATGAATGAATTCAGAAAGAAACTCCTGAGAGAATTTTCGAAGGACCTTCTGGAGGAATCCAAGAAAAACTCATTGAAAAATCACAGAAGAAACTTTTGAACAATTCCTAGAAAAAGGAAATCCTTAGGAACTTCTTGACGAATTGTGGAAGAAATTCTTGAAGATTCCCAGTATTAATTTCTGGAGGAACACCAGAACAACTAGCTGGAGTTTTTTTTTATTCCTTGTTGGGTATATAAGTCACTGCGACCAGTTTTTAGATCTATTGTGACTAGCTGGAGTTATCTCAGTAGGAACTCCTGGGGTCCCTCGATGGAACCTCCGGAGAAATCTTGGAAAAGATTTTGGATCAATCTCTGAAGGCACTCCTGGAGGATTTCCAGAAGCAGCTCCTAAATTAATCTCTGAAAGAACTCTAGGAGGAATCAGAGAAGAAATTTCCGTAGGAAAATAAAAAGGAATTTGTGGAGGAATGCCTGAAGAAACTCATGGAGGATTATCACTCTGTAGCAGGCGAATTTTCTGGTATTTTTACTAACTGAAGTTCACCTAGAAGCCCATGACTGTTACAGTAATCAAATTCTTCGATTATGCGATGAAATGGTGCAAAAAGCGTGGGTGTTATGATTCCTAATTTATGTTGTTTGAGTGAAAGTTTGGGTAACTGTTTTGTTGTTTTCTACATTTCTTGCCTCTTCAAAAATAGAGTCATCCAAAGTTTTGCTCAAATGTCATAAAGTTAGGCGAGGGATCATAATACCCACACGATTTTTCCCCTTTTTATTGCAGAATCGGAGAATTTTCCTAAGTAACATTTTTTAGTCAAATAGACTGGAAGAGGTTTTTAAAACCATCATAAAACCAAAATAAAAAGTATGAAGTTTTCATAAAGCCTAATAGCGGTTTTCAAAACCTCTAGAAAACTAAACAAAATGTTTCTTTTAACTTCATGTCAGAATCCTTCAACATGTAATGATCATGTTTATGTATAATTCTAATATTTATAAAGAAAAAAGTAATAGATTTTTTTGCAATTTCTCATCGTAATAGGCTGTTTTACCTCACGCAAATCTGACAGGAAAAGGCCTACTTTCCCACATCTAATTAACAGTGCTGTAATGGTTCATTACAGCACTGATTTGCGTTGCGTAATGAACCATTACAACACTGTTTTCAGTTTTGATCAACTTCTTGATATTTATGAACTTGCAAAAAACGTTGGATAAATGTACGACTCGTGCTGTAAAAATCGCCATTCTGCACCTTGTTACGTAAACTACTATTACAAAGTTTCAATTGTAATGAATTGAATTTAAGTTTGCCGAAAAACAAATAAACCAAACGAAATGCATGGAAAATTCACATCCAACTTATGTTGGTGTCCCGTCCTTATCCCAAGCTGTGGGAAGAAAGGTGGAAGGGATAATAAGCATAGAGGAGATTGAATGATACGCACACGGAGCGAATGTGTGGGGAAAAGAAAATCGCTTGTGCACCATAATGCTTTTTTAATTGCAACTTGATACTGGAGATAAAAAATGGACACTGTTTGCGGCCTCCAGTCAGGCTAATTAAAATGTCATTTATACGCGCGCAGTATTTGTAAATATGAACTCGACTCAAAATGGTTCGTGTGTCGTCATTGCATTGGGTGATGATGACCATGGCAGGGAAAATAATGAATCAACCTTTTCCACGATGGCTTACCAACATTGCACTGCAGCTATCATCAATAGAGCGGATGAGGAATCGTTTCTTCTTCAAGTGTTTTACTTGAGTAGGTATATGTCCGACGGTCACGTTTGAGAAATCGCTCGGTTGCATTTCTATATGCTTTATTATTTTGATTAAATTTCATAACACATATAATCCCGGATTTAAAATAAAAGTGCTCAAATGCAAACTCACTTGAACGTAAATTACAATTACGAAGCGTACGACTTTCAACACCTATTTTATGATGAGCTAATAAAGTTTGAACGAAAAAAACTATTACTTTGTTGAGGCTCACAAATCCAATTGTTGGAGAACCTCACTAAGTATTCATTAAACTCTATTTAACAATTTTCTACTTACCGGTTTTGAATTATATGGAAAGCGAACCAACTGCAAGCAAAATAAGGAATGGAAATGTATTTTCATGATTGACTTGTACCACTTTTTATCAATATACCTTTGCTGTATCAAAATTATACCAATTTACAGCTTTGCGTTGGTTTTGTGTGCGTCTAATTTTTCAAATCACTGAACAGAAATAACAAAAATTACTGTTTTTAGTCCCAAAACCACTTGAAACGATCGAAGGTAGTAGATAGCAGTAATCTGATGTGATTTTGCAAGCTTCGGCGACGGCGGTAAAGATGATGCTGGTGATGGGCTGTGAAATTACGAGTCTTGGTTCGATGGAAACATTCGATTTGGAGGAAAAAAAAAACTTTCGTCACCGCACGTTCACTTTTACCCAACGAAAAGTAATAACACAATCGCTTGAACTTGACGTAAATATCAAAAATCGGTGCACTTTCTTAATATCTTATACGTTGATGGAGAAATTGTACGCGAATAGTCAAAATTAAAACACAGGGACAAAGTTTCACTTGTGAATAGAACATTAAGAAGATGTCACAAAAAGTGTACGGTGCGTTGTTGTTGTTGCGGTATTTGCTGAAAAAGACTACATTGTTTAGAGCGCTTCTGGCACTTGAAAACGCTATGCAGAAGGGCCGGGCCACATCGCGTAAGAGAAGCGAGAGACAAAATACGAATCGAACGGGGACCGAAGCGAGAGAGATATAGGTCTCGTCGAAGCATGTGCTTTTGGTAACAAGTGATCGTGGCATGCGAAGCCTAGATCGATTCGGTCGTCGTTGTAAGTGTTGCTTTCGGTTGCTTTTCTTCTGCTTCGAAACTTGGAACACCCTGGGAAGCCCATGCCGCATGCAATCATGCACGGAAGAACCGAGCACGCGTCGCTTGTCAATTCCTTTTTCGATACCGCATGTTGAGGTGTTTATGTTGCTCATGCTTTCTACCGGGTCCTGGTCGGGCTCGCTCGTCGTGTGTGGAGTGGTGATGCGTTGGTGCACAGAAGGAAGAGTGGTAGAAAAAAGGCACGATTAGGCGGGCACAAACTTGGATAGATCCCACTTCATAATGGCCCCCAGTTGTGCATATTTTGAGTGAAGAGTTCAAATCTATAATTTGGAAACTAGTGACCTCTCGCTCATGAATCACAACTACAAGGACATGTAGGACCCCGAGCGGTTCGGTGTGTTCGTGGTGCCGAATGTTTTATTGTGTGAAAATCGACGAAATGGTCAAATTAGAGTCGACGAAGAATGGCTGTTGAATGTTCACTGATATACGGTCAATAACGCGAACACTACGCATCGTTTATAATTTTATCATTCTGTTTATTATTTTTCCATTCTGTGAGGATTTGGTATTTACAAATTTTATTACAGTGTATTATCTCATAATCAAATATCTTGGGATCTCATGTACTCATAACATATTTGTGTTGCCTTTTTAACGAGATAATTTTTTTTATTTTATATATGTCTTACTGCTGAAGTTTATCCCTTACCGTTTATGGTTAAATATATATTTTACGTACATCGTTATCATCATCATTTGTTGTTGCTTTTTACTGTCTAGTTACTTAAAATTTTTGGGACTTGCATCTTTCATACTATCTGTATTTTCAGTAATTACACAATCCTTAAAGGCTAATGTCATGAGTTTACCTCTTACGTATATTCTATTTTCATCAGTGAATTAGACTTGTATAAATTATAAATATTCGACTCACCTTGTTTTGTTTACGTATTTTCGGTTTCCTCTCTAAATTTTGATGCATCTTTTCGGTTTCTTTTTTGTTATTTGCCTGTTTCCCAAAATAGCAGGCAACACAACAGAACAATCACATTAGTTCGCTTAAGTGTCCTATTCTTCTTTCAATTTCCCAATAAATGCAATCGCACATTGTATTGATTCACTATAACCAGTTTTAATCTGCCAAACGGAAATTTGGATGACAATGTGTAGCAGGTTTATTGAAAATATTTCTAAATATTATTTTCCATACTATCAGTATTCTACAAGAGTCGTATACCTCATTTTCGTATATATGTGTGTGTGTGTATTCGATCAATTTGATTTTCTGAACTACTAGGAGCGCCTGATTGTACCAATTCATGTACTTATCCAACTCAAGGTGAAAATAGAACTTCCATCACTGGGGTCATGACTGCTTTATTTTTCTGTAAACTATTATACAGATGACGAGAAATCGGTCCTCTAATATAGTTTCATAGAGTTTATGGGCACGTACGAATGAGTAACAACAGTGAAATATTCAAATAAATTACGATTGCTGCCTCCATGTGAGATTTTCATTAAATAATAAATGGACGCAGAATGAAAATGAACTGCAATAATTAAATTATTCTATTGCCTTTGGTATAGTTTGTTTGGATATTATCTCTCTTTTCTGCTCTTTGCCTCGTTTGAGGTTCAAACATCCTCTCTGCTGTTTGTTTGGAGAAATTATGGTGGAAACAGAAATCAATAGCAAAATGGATTATTTTATGATGTGTGATTATCTCGAGTACTGCACGAAATGAGTTTCCGAATTATGCATGTGTTCGAACATTTATTTTCTGGGCCGACCGTCACGAAATACCTTGTGTTTGAATATTGAAGCACTTTTGTACGTATATTATTAGAATATCTATTTATCCTTCCACAAATAGTTTCCCTTTTATCTAAAATGGATAAAAGATTTTTCTCGCATTGCACATTTTTACTTACTTTCTGTTTCCATCAATCTGCTATCAGATTTTTGAATTCTTGGATCATGTATTTCTAAATTAACATTAGTTTTGAGGTCACATGAGTTGTTTGCTTTTTTTTCGTTTTGCTAGCGTAATAAATTATTTACCATTGGGTTGTGTCTGCAGCAAACTGTCCACTACGAAGGTATTTTGTTTTTTATTTTTGTTTTTGATAATAAAGTACGCTCAATGGGTATAACAAATTTTGTTTTCCAAAATCTTTATGCTTTTATTCGTAGGTCTGCAATTGAAATGTACAAAACCTGTAGTATCGAAACAAATTCGGTGAATTTTTGTTATGAAATTAAAAACTTGGACTGTGTAGTGATTCTACTAAACCGAAGAAGAAAATTCAATATTACAAAAGTCACTAACATCATTCATTCAAGCTATGTTGGCCGGTAGATGGACACCGAGAGTACACCGATTTACGCCGGGGACTGCGGTGGTGTCATGTCGTTCTCGTCACCCGATCCCGGTTCGCCCTTGGTCTTGTTTTCCTTTTTCCACTTCATTCGCCGATTCTGGAACCAGATTTTGATTTGGCGCTCCGTCAGACACAGGGCATGTGCGATCTCGATCCTCCGCCGCCTGGTAAGGTAGCGATTGAAGTGAAACTCCTTCTCCAGCTCCAGCGTTTGGTATCGGGTGTACGTCTGGCGACCACGTTTTCGTTCTGGAAGAAAACACAAACAACCAATTATTGACTTGGAATCGATAAGCTTACGATAGGATGATGTTTTTTTTTTGACGAGGATTCAAAGGGCCCATCGTCAGGCATTGTTAGTGAAGACTTGTAGCTAGAAGTACTATAAATTGAACGTACGTATCTATCAATTATTTTCTTTTTCTTCGCGGCGTAAAGACATGCGTTTGAATCAAATGTCCTTTGAGCATTTCAACAGTTGTTGATTTGATTAGTAACTTCGTTTTGACAAATTCACTATTTAAACATTCACTTTACGTTTACATACACTTAAAACCAGGGTTAATCCAAAAGATGAAATTCTATGCTCTGGAGGACTTTAATTCAAACGAGTATCCAGCACTTTCTGTCACTTTTGATCTAACTTTGTACGAAAGATACAATTTCCAGTGCGCATTGTCTGTGGAATTGATTACTTTGATTGTTAACGTCCAGCAAATGAGTGCATAAGAAAGCCAAGATTAAAATCTTAACAATCGATTTAAAAATGCTTCTAAAGAAACTTCTGCAGGGATTGATCAAAATCTTCCAAAATATAGTTTAAGCGGTCCATTTGAATTTTCTCTAAAAATAACAGCTTTAGACTCTGTATTCTAGAGATTCTAGAAACTTTTTTTTTGAACCCCATATTTCCTCAGAATCTGGTTATTTATCAAGCTTCAAGCTTCATGGAATTCACCAGAAAATTCGAGGAATTCTGAGAGGTGGTTTGGTTTCCAAAAGGAAGTTTTGAATGATTCTTGTTAGGGAATTTTTAATTGTAACAGAAAATCCTCAATGAATTCAAATTCTATAAATTTCCCAATGGCCACTTCCTCGGGTGACTCCATATTCCTCAAACTACCGCCAATTTGTCCATTGATTTGCAAAACGATGAAGATTGATATGTCGCAAGTCATATTTCATAATTGTTTGAGAAATGGTCACTTCGTCGGATCACTTCATGTATTTATGATGGTGGCCAACCTCTGAATTATCATGTAACATAAAAAAGACGCGGACATCGTCTTTAGCCAGAGGCTGTATAGACTGAATGAAACTTAACACTAGACAAGGGGCACACAGAGCATGCACCAGTGGATATGGAGAAGAAACTATCCTCACGAAAAGTTTCATCACCTGGAGCGGGAATCGAACCCTCATCCCATAGCATGGTGCGATTAGAAGCTTGGTAACCCTAATCGCACGACTACGAGGCTCCACAATTGCAAAATAATGTAGAATAAACCATAACAATACTGGTTTTCGAATTATGCAAAAACAAATATCAGGTGTCACGAACGTACGAAAAGTGTCCACTGAACGCATTCCAAACGTAACCAGGAACATCCGGAAGCAGAAACAAGCAGTTCTGATTAACTCAAATAATGTGTCTCTAAGTAAAAACTGATAATTAAACATGTTTGCAATCATATTGCATGTGTTTCTCATAAGTAATCAATGAGTAAAAGGAAGTTAATCAATTTTTGATCCGATTTGACCCATATAATCCTACTCAAATCACAAGGACCAAAATATTATTTTACTGTTCTTTTTTTTTCAAACAACCAGTGCTGTCATGATAAAACTAAAGCTGGTCGCTCAAGATTTCCAAATTTCAACGCCCCTGTGAAAATGAATTCAGAATTGTGATTTAAATCTGGATGATAATCTTTTAGTAGAGGCATAAACACCGTCAAGTGAAACTTATTTCTCCTAAGTGCATTTTGTTAAAGGAGCGTACAATCAGTCCAAGTTGGCTCCTCACCTTCGAAAAATAAGTCTTGTTCTCATAACAAAACAACAAATATCTCCCAATAAAAAAATAAACTCATCAAAACTTAAAAAAATTCTGAAGGAATTTCTCAAAGATTTTCATAATTTTCAGAACTTTCAAATTGCCGACTTAAATACCTGCACAAACTTTTATAATGGTTGAGGAGTCTTCGGAGAAATTTAAGAAGGAATTCCTGGCAGGATTCTAATAAATTTCTGAAGAAATCTTTCAATGAATCCCTGAAGGAATTCACTACGAAATCTCTGGAGGAATTCTTGTAAGTATCCCTGGAGATATATCTGAAGGAATCTTAGAGAAAGTCTTGGAGAAGTTAAAAGAGGATTTTCTGAACATATTCAGAGAGAAATACCTAAATAACTCATTCGAAAACCTCTGTTGGAATTGCTAAAAAATCTCTGAAGAAATTTTGGAAGATTTTCATAAGAAATCCCTTAAGGATTCCCTGAAAGAATATCTGGACAATCACTTGATTTTTTTTTAGGAATTTCATGCAGACATTTGTAGCAAATTTTCTAAACATGTTTTGAATTAATTATTGAGGGTATATTTTGGGGAAATATTGGAGAACCTCTTTATGAATGTATGCAAGAATTATGAATTTTTTTTACTATCTCTTTATGAATGCATACAAGAATCTGTGGAGTAATCCCTGAAAAAAAAATCCTGTATATATTCATATTTATATCCATTTCCAATGGAAACGCTGGAGATATACCCGAAGGAATATGTGTATGAAATCGTGAAGGAATCCCTGAAAAAATTTTTGAAGAAACCGAAACAGCGGCTTTTAAAACAAGCATTGAAACCAACTCTTATAAAATGCTAAAGAAATTTCTTGAGAAATTTCTGAAGGAATCGTTAGAGGATGTTCCGAACACATCCCTAGAAGATTTTCTGAAAGATTTCAACTAGAAATTTCTGAAGAAATCCATTGAAGACATTCTCAATAAATTCTTGGACAAAACTGTGAAGACGGAATACCTGAAGTTTCTTAAGAAATCATACTAAGAAATTCTAAAGTAATCGCTGGAGGAATTTCTTAAATAAACCGTAGAGTATTTAATGAAGTTATGAAGGAATTACTCAAGTTAATGCTGAAAGAATTAATTGAACTTTTTTAGGAATTCTTGGAGAAGACTGTGAAGACGGAATACCTAGAATCATTATAGAAGAAACTGCTAGAACAAACCAAAAGAAACCTTGAGAAAAATCTCAATAAATCACTAAAAAAGTTTCTGAAGGATTTTTTGGAAAATGTTCAGAACGAACTCCTGGAAAAATTTATGAAGCAAGTCGCTGAACATTTTCGTTATAAATTCTTGAAGAAATCTGTGAAGACATAATTTCTAGGGGAGTTTCTTAAATAATCCCTCAAACTATTTCTGAAGAACAACTGGAGGGATTTCTGAGAAAAAATATCTTGGACAATTTTATGAAGTTATGTAAGTATACTGGAGCAATTTCTGAAGGAATCCGTGTAAGATTTTGTGACAGAATCCCAGGAGGAATTTCTGCTGGAATCCATAAACAATTTTAGAGGACATTTATGAACAATTTTCTTAACTTTCTTTTTTTTTGAATAACTTGCAATGCAATCTATGGTGATTTTTTTAGGAATCAATGGAAGAAAGTATGAAAAAAATTGGAGAAATTTCTGAGGAAATTCTAAATTTCTGATTCCTAGACGGAATCACTGGCGGTGCAGGGACTTTTGAAAGAATGCATCGAGTAATTTATGAGGGAATTCATAGAATACTTTCTAAAGGAATATTTAGAGAAAATACTTATGGAATATTTCTGGAAAAAAATCATAAGAAAATGTGAAGATTGTTTTTGAAGAATTTCACGGTGGAACTTCTGAATCTATCCATGCAAGATTTTCATCAAGAATCCATTAAGAATTGTCTGAAGAAATCACTACAGAATTTACTGAGGAAATTAGTGGAAAGTTTTTGCAGGAACTCATTGGAGATTTCTTCTAGAGAAATCTCCAGAGGGATTTCTAAACAAATAACATCGAGAATTACGTTGAGCGATTTCTGAAGAAATCACTGGGAAATTTCCCAAAAGACATCTCTGAGGAATTTCTGAAACAACACATGGAAGAAATAAAAATCTAAAAGAATCCTTGGTGGAAATTCATAAGTTATCCATGGTACGTTTTGCTATGGTATACTATGGATTTTTTTTTGAGGAAGCTTAAGACTTTTTTTTTTTCTAAAGAAATCCGTGAAGGGGTTTCTAAAGCAAACCATGGAAGCAATTCTGGAGGAATTTTCTGGTGGTGCTTTTTGTATATTTGAAATGAGTGATATAAAATAGAAATTATGATTCTGAATCGCATAACAAAATTTCAACTATATAACCCGTATGAAAACAAATTTCAAATTGAAGTAAAAACCACTCTAGTGACTTAATGCATACGATATTCTATGATATCGGTAAAGTGCCCAAAATGAGCTCTAACTCTGTTATTTTTTACATGTTTAGATACTGTAAGCATCTAATTGCGTAAAAAACTATGTCATTGGGCACAAAACTGACTAAGCTAGAACGCAAAGTGCTCAAAATAGTCGCCCCTTGCAAAGGTCCTAAACCCTGTTATGAAAAATTCGGGAAAAAACTTGAAAACCTAAAAAAATGTGTTAATGTTAGCCCAGATTACGGTACTAAGAAATGGAATAATCAGCTGGTAAGGATGGTATCGCAGCTGAACTCATCAAGATGGGCCCAAAAAAGTTGACAACCTGTCTGCATCGGCAGTTAGTCAGGATCTGGGAAACCGAAAAGCTAGCGGAGGAGTGGAAGGAAGGGATAATCTGCCCCATTAACAAGTAAGGCGACCCTTCTGAATGTAAGAACTTCAGGACGATCACTATTTTGAATGCTATCTACAAAGTGCTATCCCAGATAATATTCCGTCATCTGTCATCTAAAACGAATGAGTTTGTGGGAAGTTATCAAGCCGGCATCATCGACGGCCGGTCGACAACGGACCAGATCTTCACCGTACGGCAAATCCTCCAGAAATGCCATGAATACCAGGTCCCAACGCATTACCTGTTCATCGATTTCAAGGCAGCATACTGTCGATACTGTCGACCGCGCAGAGCTATGGAGAATCATGGACGAAAACGGCTTTCCTGGGAAGCTGACTAGACTGATGGACGGTGTGCAAAACTGCGTAAGGGTTTCGGGTGAACTATCCAGTTCATTCGAATCTCGCCGGGGACTGCGACAAGGTGATGGACTTTCATGCCTACTCTTCAACATCGCTCTGTAAGATGTGACGCGACGAGCCTGGTCCAAAAGCCGGGGAACGATTTTCACAAAATCCGGTCAATTTGTGTGCTTTGCGGACAACATAAACATAACCCGGTTAGCACAACAAGGTGTGGAGCGCAGAGACCACGATGGGCACAACCGAGGATGGAGAGCGGCAGCCACAAATCCAGTATTGTGGCGTACTATTGTTGATTATGTCTTGTCTTAAATGTGATGTTGAACAAACAAATGTATAAGGAATAATCTTACATTACAGAAAAATTAACTATAAGAATGATCTCAAAGGATTAATCGTTCCTCAATTGCGTCTTTAAACTTAACAGAACATATTCTAAAAGGACAGCGTACCATGCACCGTCAATAGTCAAGAGTATTTTTTTGTTCTCCAGTATTATGAATTGAGTTTATAACGGAATAACAGGTTAGAATGAAACACACACTTATTGCTCTTTGTTTCCTAAATTATTCACTACCGCAACAACCCAAGTTCAGGTACCTGCCCGCTTGCTTGTGGAATGAGTTTGTAATGTTTATTCATCATTGGAAGCGGCATTTCAAATAGTTCAAAACCCCTAAGACGCTGCGCTCTGAATTTCAAATCAACTTTTTCTCCATTTTCGAACATGGCCGAGCAGACTGAGAGAGGGTAGCAGCAGGATCATCATCAGCGGAGAACACATTTTTATTCATCACAAAATTGGCTTCAATCTAGTTGGCAACCCAAGATCAGTCCCACCGAGCAGGAAAAAAAAAAGTTTCTGAAGGAATCCCTCATCCTGTCTCAAAGTTTTCCCCCTCTCTGCGGAGTTGCTTGCTTGGGATTCTTCTTTTTCGATTATCTACAACCGCGTCCAAGCCGAACCCGTAGTCCGTGTATTGGCTTCATGGCGGTGCTTTTTTTCCTGCTGTCGTCGTTTCCTCCCAGCCAGCGCAAAGAAGAGTGGGATGGCTGTTCATGTTCCAGTCAGCTGTCAAATCTTTTGACATGGGTGCTCAAGGCTTGCTTTTTTTCGGTTTCCTTTCTCCCCGGGCCCGGTGACTGAGGAGGAGCCCACACTTTCTTTTTCGTCCTAGAGTGGCAGAAGCCTATGATCCTGCTGCGACTTATCGAACGAGAATTCGAATAATTATTCATCTGTAAATATCCTCCTTGGTTCGGAAACCAATATTATGTGCATTTATTTTCATAGAATTTATCCCTATCTATAGAATATTCAAATTATCAATTAATCAAGTATTCAAATATTGAGATTTTTGAAACTTTATGAGCATAGAGAACAACAAACATGTCCTCAAAACTATAAATAGGGAAGTGCTCAAAAGATACCCTTTTAATTCCAAATGATTTCAATTCTCATATTGAGCTCAACCGAAAAGTATTCTAGGTTGAATTCAATGACCTACGTTCGTTAGCATCGCACAGACCAGGTCTTGTTGGTCCCGGGTGATGTTAATAAAGTCGATTGCAATTATTGTTAATGTTATTATTATTATTACGCGTCTCACTAAGGTGTACTACGCTGTACCTATGGTTGAAACAGCATCTTAGTTCAGCAACCATTGATATCTTCAGCGGTGTGCTGCGGAAGAATAAATGCTCTGTCGTTTAGTTATTTATTTATAGGTACTGGCCAAGCGCAGGAAATTCTGTACATACAGAACCAGATTAAATTGAGCGCGTATCAATTATGGATTCACCTAGCAGACCGAACACATTTTACTTTCTTAATGCATCACGTTTGGAATAGCTCGCTGGCGTAGTGCACGGTTTGGGTCAAAAATGACCCCAATGCACAAGGAGGGTTAACTAATCAGGAAGAAAAACGAAATTTCTTCTGGAACTTCCGGTTTCCACTCCTGAGCGTAATTCCTATTATTTATGTAATCTCTGACCAGTAACAGATAGAGTTCCCCTCTCTCTGATAAGGTTTTTTTTTTAAATAAATTAACACACGCCTAGGAGGGACGAAAGAAGCTGAAGCGGGCAATATAAAGGATTTTGTCTTAAAGAAAATGTCAACCGTTGGACACATAAGTGCTCATAAGAGGGAAAGAAGTGCTCATAGACCACTAGGCTCAGAAACATACTTTGTGTCAGTTGGGTTGGGACGTTACGCCAAGCGAGCGATTATAACAACTTTTTTGTGTGCCATACAAAATTCGGTTAGTTCTGTACACGAAGCTAAAACAACTACAAAGAAACGCTTCTAGTCAAAATAGAAAACTTCTTGTAACGACAGTGGTTTTTCGACTTGTCACCACTCACAAAAATTTACGGTATTCATTTGGTTTTAAAAACATTGCGATATCAGTATAAAATAGCACAGTCCAGTAGAACTGTTAAAAATATTTAAACTACAACTCATAAATTTTACAATCAACCAAAAAAATGCTTTCATTTTCCCAAATTCACGGTTTCGACCATTTTACAGTATATTGTTTTTTTTTCGAAAATTTACTATATTTTATTTGGAAATATAAGATCAAAATGTTACACATTTTGAATATTTATGACGAACATAAAGAGCCTTGAATTCGATTCGTTTCAAATCAGCCTATCATCGCATTCAATTGTTAAATTAAAAAAAAAAAAGAAAAACTCAAAAGTTGATCTGAATATTGGCTAACACTGGTATTTTTTTTTTTTGCTAATTCTAATGACTAATTGAAAAAAAAAACATTCATACTTTAAAGATGACTTAAATGATGACACTGACTTAAAACCAGTGAGGGTACTTTGATGGGTTTTCAAACTTATTGCAATTGGGAATAAAAGCACACTGTATTTGTAGATCTGAAATCACGCGACAATATGAATATGAAAACTTTGTTTTTTTTTTTTAAATATTTACCCTTTAAAACCCAAATTTTTGATTTTGATCGAAAATGATTTTTCGTCATCTAAAATTGATTAAAACATGTTTTGGAAGACGATTCTTTTAAATTCTCGATTTTGTGTATTTCGGTTTGATTTTTTTTTTTATGAATATCTGTGTAGAATTAGCATAAGTTAAAATACACAGAAATAAAAATTGAAAAAAAAAATGTTTGAATGCGAACTCCTCAATCGCATTCAAACTTTTTTTTTCAATTTTTATTTCTGTGTATTTTAACTTATGCTAATTCTACACTTCGCATTCAAACACTTAACGGAGTAATAGTTTTGAACTTATCAAATACGTCATTAGAAAAAAAAAATACTCAGGGTTGAATTTCTAGTATCCAATGAATTTTCACAGATTTTTTATTCAAGAGTGTTAAAATTGTCATTATACTGTAGTGAAAAAACTCGTCCTTCAGAAACTCCTATTTTTTTATATCCAAAATACAAGATGTTTTTTAGAAATTTTAAATACAGTGATGACCAGATTTCGGGGTAGAAACCACTTCTGGTAGAAAATATTCCTTCAAGAATACCGATTGTTACAGAAATAAGCCTCGGCTATGCAGAAAATTTTCTGCTAGTATTGTTTCAGGAGATTTCTCGGAGGATTTTTTTTTTGAGATTTCAATATAAGTTCTTCTGGGGATTGCTCCCGGAATGCCGTTTGGAAACTCTTCAGGAATTCTTTCGGGAATTTGATTAGGATTCCCTTCAGATATGTCCCTAAGATTTTTTCCAGGTATACTTTCTGGGATAGCTTTAACATATTTCTTCAGAAACTTTTACTAGCATGTCTCCAAAAATTCTTACTGATATTCCTGCAGGGCTTTTCTCAGGGATTTCAATAATAATTTCTTCAAAAATATCACCTAAAAGTACACCGTGGATTCATCCAGATGATTATTTTGGAGATTATTCTAAAGTTTCCTCTCGAAATGCCTTCCGAAATTCTGTCAATGATTTATGAATTTTAAATGAAAACCATGTATACCTTCTGTCATTTCTCCAGAAATTATTCAAACAATGTATCCAGAAACTCCTCAGCAATATCTTCAGGATTCCTTCGTAGATTTCTGTATAGAATTTCTTTTATGGATTTACCGGGAATTTATCTTGTGATTCCTTCGGGTTTTTTTTTTTTGGTTTTCTCTTGGTTTTGTAGGAATATCTCTTGGTATTGCTTTAAGGATTCCTCTTATGATTTCTACTGATATTTCAGCTTAGATTCTTGTAAAACTTCTAGCTGCTAATTCTCCTGAAATGCAAGCCAGAAATTTTCAAGCCATCTGAGAAAACATTAAGGATTTTGATCAGTTTTTTTTTCATTTCGATCTATAATTTCTGCAGGAATTCTTCCAAGGATTCCTGAGATTACACCATGGTTTTCTTAGAGGTACCTCTATGGATTCTTTCACAAAGATTTATCCCGGCATCAAAGATAGCACAAGGAAATCAAGGCTACGATGTTTCACTACAAATTGCAGTGATGCCTATCAAAAAGTTTGATTAAAGTGTAGAATTAGCCTAAGTTAAAATAAACGTAAATAGAAATTGAAAAAATCTTGAACAAAGATTTTTATTCTGGTTTAAAATTATTGATTCGTCCGATTTGATTGCAGTCTTAACCCTCTAGGGTACTTGGGGAAATGATATGGTCGATTGAATGAAAAACATCATTTTCCCATAAAAACTAGAAAGGGCTTGTGCAGTCTCAATTTTCAACCAAATCAGCTAAAATTTTGATACAAGGCATAGTTTCTGGTTATGAATCCAATAAGTGGTGTGGAGCAAAAACGATTTTTTGAACCAAGCTAGTGTCATAGGAATTTAAAGCGGGCAGGCAGCGGAAGTAGAGTCAGCTGCGCAAATAGGTTCCACTTCCGCTGCCATCTAGTCTTGTGTAAATCACAATTACTGTAAGCTGCAGGAAGGCTGTGTCTCAGAAGGGATGTCATGACAAGAAGAAGAAGCAAGATATTTAAACCAAAAAATATTTCTTTCACTGCCCCTGTTTCTCTGCCCTCAACACCCACTTCAATTTATAAAAACAAAGTACAGCTCCCATCTATTTCCAGAGCCCCACACTCGATGCAATTATGTTAGATTAGCTCAGCACCATTTTTTTAATAATAAAAAAAAATGGCTCAATTGTTCCGATTTTGTCAGTCACAAACACTACCAGGGGCTGGCAAAATCGGTTCCTCGTAGAAGTGTAGTTGAGCCTCCAGCTAATGATTTTCAATACTTTATGTAACAGAATTCTTGGCAGTTCTGCTTGAGTTCTGCTGGACTCCGAAGATTCTCCAAATAATAACTTTTGCTAGGAACATCTTATGAGATTTTCGTAGGATGGTCCTAAGAGTCACACCATCAAATTTTAAATAAGTATTATTCTTCTTTGTTTGGCATTGGAACTTGGCATGTTCCTCTTCAACTTAGTGTTCTTTGAGCACTTCCACAGTTATGAATTGAAGGGCTTTCTTTGCCTGCCATTGCATGAATTTGTACATTGTATGGCAAGTACAATGATACTCTATGTCCAGGGAGCCGGGAAAATTTTCCCGACCGGATCGGAAATCGAAGCCACCGTTTCCGGATTGGCGATCCATAGCCTTAACCACTGTGCTTCACCTGTGAAATCACCTCTGAGCTGGGAAGTTCTTCTATAGCAGTAAGGGCAACAAAGGGTTGTCTTCAAGGAGGAGTCCTCTCACCACTAATGTTATCCTTAGTTGTAGACGATCGTCTAAGAAGTTTGAAGGAAAGAGGTTTCGAAGTTGTGGGCTTTGCAGACGATATAGTCATAATAGTGAGAGGAAAATATGACGAAACTGTTTCGAAGAGAATGCAAAGGGCCCTAAACTATACACATTTAAGGTGTATTAAGGAGGGCCTTAGCATCAACCCGTCAAAAGTCGTAACTGTCCCTTTCACTAGGAGAAGGGAGTGAGGTTTTCGGCTTGGAGGGATACAAATTCATCCTAGTGATCGAGTCAAATACTTAGGTTTGATTCTGGATGCCAAACTGAACGGAAATGCTCAAATTGAGTCTGTGATCGATAAGGCAACAAGTGCGTTCTCGTTATGCTCCAAAACTATTGGCAGGAAGTGGGGCTTTAAACCAAGAATGATAATGTGGATTTATACTGCTATAATCCGCCCAAAAGTGACGTATGCTTCGTCTCAATCTCAATCAAAGCTTGCGAAAATTCAACGTCTTGCGTCCATTGCTGTTACAGGAGCAATACGCAGTACTCCATCAAAAGCTTTAGATGCGATTCTCAATCTGATGCCTTTGCACGAGTACGTGCAATTAGAAGCAGAACATGAATTGCTGAGAATTAAACGAGTTGAAAAGTTTATGCCAGGTGATTTTGTTGGTCAAATAGGTCAGTAATGAAAATCATTAAAGACTGGATGAAACCTGTGGAGAACCATGATGTTCCCTACAAGTTTCACGAAACAACTCGCGCAAATTGAGTCAAGGGTCAATCAAATTCTTTACAGATCACTGAAAAGTTGGAATAAAAGCGGGAGCAGCCTAAGTAACGTTTTTTAGTCAAATACACTAGAAGAGGTTCTTATAACCATCATAAAACCAAAATCATAGATATTAGGTTTTGTGACGGTTCTAAAGACCTCTATAAGATTAATTGGCCATCGAAATGTTACTTGGGAGGAATCTACGGTCCTGGAATACAAACTTCGGTGGCGATGGGAAACTATCCTACGGTGTATCAAGCAGAGATTCTTGCTTTTTTTGAAATGCGCAAATATATGCCTTGAGAAAAAATACAGATATGCAAATATTTGTACGTTTTTAGATAGTTAAGCTGCACTAAAAGCATTGTGCGCCTTCAAATGTACTTCAAAGCTTATCTGGGAATGCATTCTTTCACTGCGCAGGCTGTGCCAAGAGAATTCAGTAAACTTATACTGGGTTCCAGGTCACTGTGGCATTGAAGGGAATGAAATGGCAGACGAGCTTGCTAAAAGTGGTTCCAATTTACAGTTTGCTGGCCCAGAACCATACTGTGCTATATCACACTATACAATAAAAATGGAGCTGAAACGCTGGGCTGAGCAGAGGGTGATATCCAATTGGATGGATGTCAAAAATTGCAATCAGTCAAAACGATTTAGAACACCAAATGCTTATAAAACCAAAAAGCTTTCAGTGCTCAACAAAAGAGCTCTATGTCACTGGCCTAGTAACTGGAAACTGCCCGAGTTTTTGCAGAAACCATTTTTAAACAAAATTTCACAAAATAATGGTTTTGCAAAAACGAAAAAAAATTTCCACCTGGGAAAAATTCAGGAGATACCTTGATCCATACTCTACATGTGCACGAAAATCGATTTTGAAAATATTGCTTCGTTATTTTATGAAAAATCAAAAACCAAAACAATGAGGAAATGCTTCCAGTTTCGCCTTAAACCTCCTGTCATAAAATTTCCTAAATTCAGACTTTTGTCGTCAGTGTATTAAAGGCTATCTAACTAATATAATTGAAGCAAAGTATACACATCATAAAAAAGTATAACCAAGGAGCAATGAGTAAATAGAAGTAATTAGTAGTATATTTGTGGTTGAGCGAAATCAATTTTTAGTTAAATATGCAGCAGAATTCCACACTTATGAGGAAGTAAGTGAGGCGCTATATGAAGCTGAAACCCGTAGAGAAAAAAAAAACAAAAATAGACGGATGTTGATATCGAGGGTTGCTTCCAATTACCGTCTTAGATAAGCACCACACAGCGTTTAATCAAATAGTTTAATAAATGCGTTACTGAATGTGTTGGAAGCGATGAAGGAATGACGTGTTAATTGTTTTCTTGGAACTGTTGTTGATGGAAACATTTTTTTTCTACAAATCGTCTAAATAGAGCTTGTATCTTTGAAATTTAGAATACGATCAGCTGGACGCAAGATTTTATATGGCAATGTGTGCTCTAATGGTATTCATGCTACTATAGCTAGCTTTTGAAAGAATCGACAAGAATTCTCATAGTGTTAAAACTCTTCATAATTGTTCATGATCCGCAATTACTTGATGAAATCTCAATATCGAAGATAAACATTTTATTTCACTTTTAGAGAATTTACGAAAATCTAAAGAAAAGCCTAGTAGCTTGAATAGTAATAACAATAGACTTGGTTATACATCATGCAGACACAACCTGGCTCCATCTGGTAAACTGCAATACTTTTCCAGCGCTCTCATTACAATCGAGAAAAAGTGATCAAGTTTGCAGGAAAAATTGACTCTTGAATAAGAAATAAATAAAGTATTCTCTCCGCCAGTGTGTAACCAGAAGGTGTAGTAAGCAATGGGATAAGTCTGGAGTCCAAAGTCAAGGAGTGTGGTGTGCGTACGAGATTGAGTGCGCTCCATGTATGCTACTAATGATTGCAATCAATTTTACTTTACATCTCAATTTCTCGCGACTTTTTATGTTCTCGTTGCCCCAGTCGCTGGTATAGTGTTATTTTGTATGGCTTGTAGGATTTGCTTTCTAAATGTATTAATTGGTACAGTTTAAGTACTAGAGCACCAATCAGATCAATATGAAGAACTGTCTTTGCGTATAGAATAACGAAGTAAAAATCAACAATTTTATGAAAATTCCAAAAAATGTAGATTTATGGTTTCACAAAGCATTATTTCATATCGATATGTACTATGGTTTTTCGAAAATAACTCTTCCAACAAACAGTATACTCACATGTTTTTCTATTGACAAAGTGATTTCGTTTTAAAAAGCAAATTTTCATGAATAGGAAGAAAGACATTTAGTTGAATTAATGAAACCCATCATTTTAAATTGTTTTAAATATAAGTTAGTCGTGAATACTAGAAATCATATAATTTCGAATTAAGCCTCCTTCCTTGTTTTCGAAAATATGTAAAATGGTAAAGTTCATAAAAATAAACAATGTTAATCCTGAACTGGGAACCACAAGGAAAAAAAAGACAGACAGCTCGTGCAAAATTTATCAACCAACTTCGGTGCCCAGAACGTTTGCTTGATGATTAATTTCGATATCGATCAGCAACATTTAAATTATTATTCATTTGACCGTGTCAGCCAACGTTAGTATGGCATCAGTTTTGTTTGACGGTAATGGGAGTTGGGGCAGCAGCACACGATAGGACCGAGCGGTAAGTCATTGCTTCGAAAATGGGCGCGGAGGTGTGTCACGAGAGAATCGGCTCCGGTAAAAGTGAATATCAGAAGAAAAAGTAAACAACACAAACTATTCCCCAGCAACGACAACGCAGCGACATGAACGAACAACATTGCGTTCGGCCAAAGCTACACTGCTGGCTCCGGCCGGAGCTTGGTGAATGGAGAATTCTATATAAAAAATCTCTAAATAATATGATAATGTTGGAATTGAAATTAAGACATTTTTCAAACTGTCTCTTAGCGTAATTTTTCATCCGTGTCTGTATCGTGGAGCTGGTTGTGGGAGCAAGGGAATTATATCCATCCATGTCCCTGTGTCTTTTTTGAACGCAAGAACTGAGCTGCAGTAAGCCTCCTGCGGTTCCAGCAACGACCAGCAATCCTCGTGGGCTGACTGACTCCGTGTCTACTATTTTCTCTTTCATTTCCATTCTTGGAATTAAGTTTATCGAAACGTGAAAAATCATCTTCGAAAAACGCTGATAAGGAAATCTTGTGTAGACATTTTTCTATACTACTCGTTTGCCTGGATCAACATTCCATCTAGGAGGAATTAATGATTATTATAAATTGAAATTTTATTCCACCACCAAAAGGCGATTTGGCGATTAGGAAACGATGAATGAGTAAATATGAGAAAAAGTATTTTTTGGGATTCAGTTTTAATCTCTTAATTCAATAGCGTTTGGCCATTCCTAGCCATGATGTGGAATCGCAGGTTTGGATGCGGGAATTAATGGCTCATAATTTGAATACAATTTGAGGAAAATGTGTCCGATCAATCAAAAGCTGCTTGGGGCAGAAACGAAAACATGTATATGTTGTCATTGTAAAAGTATTTCAATTTCCAAACCTCTTGCCAGAAGATTGTCAGCAAATTACTATCAGCATAATCTCTATCGAGCAAAAGTACCGCATCAACAAGTGGCTCGTAATTTTCGAACAACTGGCATTTTCCTCCCCACACTTTCAATTTGTATCTTGGTTTTGTTCTGCAAGCAGTAGCAACGAAGAAAATTTCTTACGCTTTTGTCTTCAGTCGTTGGCGCTAGTCAGCTTGCTGAAATTTTAAACGCGATGGGAAAAGATAACGATCAATAATAAATTTCGCTGCGGCGTCCTCGTGGCCTGTCTCTGACACATTGCGTTTTTTTTCAATTGCAAAGCAATTAATATCTTTGATCTACCTGATTCTGAATGAACTCAGTATGGGTTCACTGACGAACTCTATTTTTACCAAAAGAAGCATAAAAAAATACAAAAGCGTATTCAAGGCCACTGACTAAACCAAAATAAACGTTCGGAAATTTCATTTGAAAAATGGTTTCATCCAAACGACACGTGGAAGGAAAAGCGTAATTTTTCAAATATTTTCTCGCTTCTCCGCTTCCACTAGAACGAAAATCTGAATTTATCTCATTGTTTATCTCATTTTCCGCTTTCATCATCTTTTCCGTGACATGGAAATGCGTGAGACTTCGCCGCTGCCGCTGCCGCCGCCGTTGGGCTTACTTAAAGCAGCAGCGAGAAAAACGGAAAAGCGTGCTTAAACTGCTCAACAGCTATCTTCAATGGTGTTTCCATTCATTTTGACGGTGTTCTCTCAGCGGTGAAAAATTGTCCCAAAGATTACAGTAGTGTTTTCACTAACACAAATCGCACGCATTGTGGTCTGTGCTATGAATCAAGGTACACAACCACTCAAACACAACTTGATACTTTTAATCACAACATATTTGATAATTGTTTTTGAAGAAAAGTAATTATAATTTAAGGCAAATCATTGTTTTAATTTATGCTTTGGTAATATTTCCGTAAATCGTTTTGCAAATGTAAAATACAAAATTATAAAAAAATAACACTTTTTAAACTTTATAGTTTTTGCTCACTTCGTAATACTAGTTATCACAATCGCAATATTCCAGGCTTCACTTCATACGAGTAAAGTGGGTGTGAGTTAGAAAAATATCTTTTCCCGCACAAGTGGCCCTCCGGTATACACTCTTCGGAAAATTACGCATCCTGGTGCGATAGATACTTGTCCTAGATACTTACTCATCGAAATGGGGGATCGATATGGGATTTGTTCTTTCTTCTTTGTCGGATTCGGCGCCTCTCCTTTTATGACAGTTATGTATAACCCATACGCAAGGCCCTCATTTATCAGCCTCCGAAACACAATCAAAAGATATTTTTCACGCTTTTTCCCGTTCGGATGTTTGACACTTTCTTCTTGGGCTCGGCTAAGGGAGACCGAAGACACTTTGACACTACATGGCTTAGGGTTGCAGGCGTTAGATGATATCGGTTGTATTCGCAAGGTGCGTTAAATGCAATATTAATCTACATCGATTATGGTATGGAAGCTGGACATAGCCTCATGCTACGATGAGCCATAAACTTGCGTAGCGTTGTTTCTTAGACCGTCTTGCACTAATCTTCAAATGAATGGCCAGGATTGGCGACACACCTTGATGATTTGTTCGACACATTTTAATTGTAAGAACACCGCGTTTCAGAGCAATCTATGCGTACCGTTCGTGATAGCGTCAGAGACATTACTAACATCACGATTTGCATAGTTTTGTTTCGCACAAATATTTTGAAGCAAAAATGCAAACAAAGTCACATTCGAAAGGCTGAAACTCGGAAAGATGCTGTAAATTACGCCATAAATTACGCACAATGCAACCATTTTCGCAACAACCGGTTTCTCGTCCCATTTGCAACAGAAAGTGAGGGCAGACAATTTATGACCCATTTTTCAGCAATAATCAAGAATGACGTTGCCAAAACCGAACAGATTTCGATTATTCAAAATTCGGGTGGGTCACAACCACCGCAAGGGGTCTTTCTGTTGCAGAAAACGAAAGCAATTGCCGCAGGAAACTAGAGCAACATTTTGCGGAACGGCTACATGTGGAGTGGGCCTGTACCCTTTTTGACGGCAGGCTGCTGACGACGAAAGGATGATGGAATGCAAAGAAAAGAATGTAACACGGCCAGTTACCTACTATTTAGAAGGAAATTCCACTGGCTGGACATTAGACAATGCATTTTTAGGCATGTCCACATACTCATTCTAGTCGTGCATGGGTTCCCTAGAACTTTTTTTGGACTGGACCTAGAAGGTCTGAGTCAAGGGCTCATGAATGTTAGATAGGAAGACATATTTTCATTCCTAAGGTATGTACATTGGGAAGTATGAATAAAAAGTAGCGAAATTCAATACTTGGGGGCCATGTATAAAATACGTCGCGCTCATGGGTGGGTAAACTCTGAATAACATTCTAGCTGCCAATATGATCATCAGAAATATTTTCTTCCTACAGTTATAGGCTATTCTTTCTAGTTTTACCATAAAGGCAATGGTTGGCGTTGAAACTGAGAATATTTTTTGTCAGAGATGTTTCCTTCTTTGAATCCTAGGCTATTCTTTCGAGTTATACTGATATAGGATACAGTGGCATGATCACAAAAGTTCATCATACCTTTTTCGGCCAAATGACACCCGGCCAAACGGCGTTCGCCAAATGACCCTTTCGGCCGACCCAGAACCCATAGACAGGAAGGGGAACTCTCGAAAGTGTGACCCTGCCTAGCAAGCGAGAACAGGTCTTGCTCCTGGGCATTTGAGATGGGACTAAGGGATTCCAGGAAGTTCCCAGAGAGTCCAAAAAAGGGGCCTCTTGGCTTCAAGGGCGTTTCAGAGGGTTGTTTCTATGGATTACTTTTAAGAGCATTCCGCCAGGTAGCCGTTTTAACGGAATTACGGGGATATCAGGGGCGTTTCAATATTGAGAGGCTTTCAGCGATCTTTCAAACGTTTTTAAGGGTGATTCAAGAGGATCTCAGAAGCCCTTGAAGGGCGTTAAAGGAGGTATAAGGGGTGTTTCAGAGGGTTTCAGAAACTTTTTCAGGGCGTTACTAGAGGTTTTCGGAGTTCTCATACCATTTCTGAGCCTTTTAAGAGGTTACATACCTTGCTAGGATCAATCATCTTCACAGAAGCCCTAAAAGCTTTATAATTCGATTGTAATACTCTTGAAATGCCTCGAAACGCCCTAGAAATCATCATAATAAACTTGAAATGCCCCTGAACCTCTTGAAATGCTCCTTAACTTCTTGATCCCCGTAAGGTATGTTATCCCTTAAAATGTCCTGAAATGGTATCAAACGCTCCTTAAACCTTTAGTAACTCTCTGAAAATGTGTCTGAAATCCCCTGTAACTCTTTTAAATACTTTGAAACACTCCTGATACCCCAATTTCAATGGATATTTCAATGGTATTTAAAGGTTTTAGGGGTATTTCAAGGAGTTTTACACCGTGTCCAATAAGTTCTCATACAAATTACAAACTTAGAAAATATAATTTTATTTCACATCTATGATTCATATTTTTAAAATAAATGTATGTATTGAAGGGCCACAAAATACTGATTAAATAAAGCATACAGTTAAGAATAACATTATTTTCTATTTGTTTTTATAAGCCTAGGAGTACACCTCCGTATTCTGAAATCCGTTTGCTCCGGCACGCAAGTAAAATGTTCGAAAAGTTTTTTATTCTACGGTAGCTAAATTGTGCCCATAAGGTTAAATTTTGGGTTTTTATCTCAAGTATTGTACCAAATGGATAAAACAAAGCTAAAACAATACAATTTAAGTGAAGTTATTGTAAGAAATTTGCTAGTAAGCTCAACTTGGGCTGATTTCCTTGAAAATGACCGTTATATTAAAGATAAACATCATAAAACGTAAATTTTGGACAAAATTGTCCTTAATAGGGATGCAAGCATGTTTTAGAAATGAAAATGGTGTTAATCAACAAGATAAGATACACCCATGCTTCTTTAACACAACAAATCCCATCAAAACAGGTAAATAGACATTTTTGTTTAATTCACGTTTTATTTTGTACAAAATAAAATGGCCTCGTACTCCACCAATACAGAGCCTCATATTTTTTTTCTTCTGGTCATAGTTACTACTAGCAATGGTGAGTACAGAAACCTAACTTATTTCAACTTTAAACCATTACTCGTTAAAATGTAACGAAACACCTAAGAAATGGCGTGCGTGCCGGCTGAAACGGACTTACGACACATAAGCGATCAGCAGAGAAGGATAAAGGACAGTTAATTCCAAAACATATGCTGCATTTGATGAGTGTTAGTTGGCCTTTCAATAAATACATTTACTTTGAAAATCCTAGTTACAGATGTAAAATGAATTCAATTTGATTTTGTATGAGAACTTATTGGACACGGTGTAAGGGATACTGTGAAGATGAATTTGAAAACTGCTCTGAAACATCCTGAAATGCCACCAAATTTTTTCTAAAACCCCTCATGCCCCATGTAACGCATCTGAGACCCTTCGAAATCTCCGAAAACACTTTCGTGACACCTCCAAAACCCGCTAACAACGCTCGGAAACTTAAGGTGTCATGATGCATCACGGAGCTTGCAAAGGAATCATTGACTTTTTGCTTTTCAATGATTGTTTGTCTCGCGTTTTTGAAGTGATAAAAAAAAAATCGATAATTCTGTAGCAACGCAGCTGAAAAAGTATCATCGCTATCACTGCGAGTGAGCATATAGGATGATACTTTTTCATACAAATATTCACTTTTGTGGCTGAGAATTATCACTTCGAAATATAGAACCACTGTGGCTCAGCCACATATTAAACATGGCTGCTGATGCTGATGATGCCGTGAAAAGCCTTAACGAAATGCCCCCGAAATTCCCCGATATCTCCTGGTACTCTGAAATGCCCCTGGAACCCCCTGAATTTCTCCTGAGAATCGCTTAAACTTCCCTAGACCCCGGTGATATCCCTTGAAGCGCCCCTAAAATCCCTTGGAGCCAGGTATGGAAAATGTCGCGGAATTTCATGAAAAAATGTCATGACATTTTTTTTTATTTACATTAATTTCGGTGTAAATATCTGTTTGTACGCATCACCAGGCCATAACGCTGATTAGTTATGGATAATCAATTATGTCGTCGATTAACAGTTCCGACTACGTGCAGTAAAATTAGCAAATAACAAAATGACATTTTTATGCCATTTCCCATCCCTGCCTGGAACCCCATGAGCCCCCTGAAACGTCCTGAATTCTCCTGAAGCCCCCTGAAAGATTCATGAAACCCCCTAATCTCCCCTGATATCTCCTAGTGCTCCGTTGAAAGCCCTTGGGATCTCCTGAAACGCCCCTGCAATCTCCCTTTGCTGTACCCTAAGTCCTCTGATAGCCGTTGTAATAGTTACCGTCATTATTACATTTTCCTATAAACAATTTGGTGCTGAGTAGCTCTTCCTCTTTTTATGCAAAGCGTAAAAAATGTGCATAAAAATAACCTGCTTAAAAATAGAATAGAGATTTGTCAGGAAACATGAAGTATCTACTCAAAAATAAAGTCTACAGAGTTTACTATGTTGTTTGTATGAATAATAAAAAAAATCGAATATGTAGTATTTACTTTTTTCGAACACGAGCTTTAAGTACATGAGTGTAGTACTGAACTGTTTAAACAGAATTGTGATAATAGGAAAAACAAGCTCAAACCAGAGGTAATAAGGTAATAAAGATAACCGGGCTAGGGGAACGAGAGAAGGACTGATAAATGAAAGCTTTTCGTTGTGGAACTCTGTTGGATATCGCATGAAATGCTTTCCAGGATTGCTCGCGTTTTCTTAGTATTTCTGCTTGAATTCCTACCAAAAGTTCTTCTGGATTCATATCGACTCTCTGAACTCTGAACTCTCTGAAATTTAAACATTTATTCCGGCAATTCCTACATGGAAAGCTTCCAAGATTCTTAAATATAAACCGATTCATTCCAAATTTCCACCCTCGTTCACATGTCTGTGGCCCTTTACAGGCTTGTGCCAATTTGCTGGTAGGGTATGTGTGCCATCAATAATCTCACGCTCCCATATTTATCCTATTCGAAAACAAGCGATTACGGCACAGATTGATTCCGTTCTTTTTGTTTTCATGCGTGCTTACTTCTAACAAAAAATACAAAAATATGAAACAAAACAAACAACGCTTCAATCCTTTGTTTTTCGTAGGATGAAAATGGGAGCCACATGCTTAATAAGGGAACCAATACCCTATGTTGAATCGTTGTTGATATTTAAACAATTTAGTATGAAATTGTGAAAAAAAAATCGCGTCCTGGTGGGATTCGAACCCGAATCCGTATTCATTAGACCGGCGCTTTAACCAACTAAGCCAAAGAACAAGTAACGATTCTGCGGAATAGAAAGCCAAACTGTCTCCAAGCCCACGCCATGAACACTCACAATTCCATCTCTCTTTTGGCTTAGATGTCAACCTCTCAACACTCTCGTGGTTCATGTCTCAATTTGCCAATTAATTAAAATTCTGTGTCTTTCTATTTTCAGTTACTCCCGCGTTTTCTCCAAAATAATCAACCAGAGATTAGCCTGGGATCTTTCTTCAGGAGTTTCCCCAGGATGTTTGTAGATGTTATCACAGGATTTCTTCTAGAGTTTCTCTAGGAATTCCTTTTCAATTATATTCCGCATTTACTTTCGGCGTTCTTCCTGGGCTTTTCCCAGAAGTTCTCGAAGTTCCTACAAAAAATATTCCTGAGATTTCTACTGAAGTTCCTACCACGATGTCTTCAGAAGATTTTAATGTGATTTCTGCAGAAGCTCCGGACTTTCGGAATTTATCAGGAGGTTTTCTTGACATTGCTTCCAGAGTACGTCAAGCGAATTCTCCTGGAGGAACAGTAATTCCATCAATAAATTATCGTGAGCCTTCGTCCAGAGTTGCTTCCGGGAGTTATACAGGAGTTTATCCTGGGATATTTGTTTAAGTTCTCTCGTGATTTCTCTTGAAATTTCACTTGAAATTTCTCTCTGAGTTTCCCCCAGAACTTATCTTGAAAGACCTTCCGCTGTTGCTACCGTAATATCTATCAGAAGGATCAGTTGATTCCGGGTTTTCTTGCTGCGATCCTTCTGAGATCTCTCTTAAAGATTTTCCAGAGATAACTCCCAGTGTCTCGACCGAAATTTGGATTGGGATTCCTTTCAGATTGGAATTATTTATTTGTTTATTGTTTTTAACTATAAATTTCAGATTTGAATTGGATTTCTCAATTAGCTTCTTCCGGAGTTCTTGCTGAATTTTACCAAGAGTTTAACTCAAAATATCTCCTGGGATGGTTCTACGAAAATCTTTCTGAGAAACTCCCACAAAAATAACTAGGAACTCCGTGATCAATTGTAGAAGAAATAACAAGATGAACTTTGGAAGAAATTTCTGGGGGACCTTTTAATAGTTGTGGAACTCCAAGAGAAATCCTGGGAAACTCTTTGGAATAAACCACAGGAATAATTCCTAATGAAGTCCAGCAAAAATCTTTGGAGAAACTGTTGGAAAGCCTACTCGGAAAACTCAGTAAAAGAAAACCCTGAAAAAAAACTTTGGGAGAAGTTTGCAAGGATCTCCAAAAAGAATGCTCCAAATAACTCTAAGGACTCGTGCTGAAATCCAGTGAAAAACTCCTGCAGGAATACTAGGAAGAATTCTGGTTGAAATCCCAGGAATATCACTCAGAAATCCTGGAATAAAAACTGGAAAAACCTCTGGGAGCAAGTCCGGGAAATCCCTTGGATGAAATCTTGGGACAAACTCCTGGAAAAATTCAGAAAGAAACTCTAGTAAACCTCCAGGCAACATCTCTAGACGAATTCAAAGAAGAACTCCGGAAGAAATCGCAAAAAAAAATCTGGTAGAAACTGTGTAAGAGTTTGAAAACCGAATTTTAGCAGATATCCTAGGAGAAATTCCGGAAATAATACAAGGAATAATTTCCAAGTATATCCCTAACTTTGTGGATCCGGGATTTTTGTCCCGGGAAATCCCGGACAAGACTCTCAAGTGAAGATATTTTGGATTTTTGGATCAGTTTAGTAGACCAGGTTTTTTAATTCAGGACCGCTGTTTCGTGGAGTGCTTAGAAACATTTAGATCGCATGAGATTTTGGAGAATCTTAAAAATATAAAGCATGCAACTTTTGATTCTACATGAGTACGACAAAAGGAAGCTTGGGCTGAGCTTGAGCTTCATTGATCATCTGTGAATGCTGCTCTAGTATCGCCAGACCAGCTACACTCACACAAGCATCCAAAAAGATATCCGCCAGGGACTGAACGGGTATCTTCAGTGTGTGAGTGTTGGTGGTCTTTTATGTTTAGGCAACAATGGCGCCTTCGACATCAGATTGCAGGTCAATGTGGGGAAGGGGAAGGAAGTGATGATTGCAATCGTTTGTAACCACAACAGACCGAATATACCTCTGCGTCTGCACAAGTTACGCGGGTGTTGAAGTGTTGGTGGAATATGGTTGGCAGAAGATTCACACATTTCATTGCTGCGTGGATGCCAGGCGTAAGGTGATAAAATTGAGTTTTTTTTTATTATTCGTAATATGCGTAGAACAATTAGCTTGATTGCATACCTCGTAGGCGTTATATGATAAATTGACACTATGGCAGAATTCTCATGAAAACCTTTGATGAAACCGCTAGAGGGACATTTAATAGTAGATATAGTTTTTTTTTAAATGAATTTTGAGACAAACTTATGGTCGAAAATCTACATAATTCTTTTTCTGTTGCACTATTGGGGAGCTAAATAAAAAAATGTGAAAATCGTACGGGAAAGCAGGAAGAAGAGTTTTTTTTTCGTAAATATATAAAAATTTCATCGCGGTATTGGCTTAACCCTTTGGAGCCGGAGGGGTCAATATGACCCCGGTGATGAAACCGAGCATTACAAACATAGTGGAGACCAGCGAGGTTTCGGTAGCAGTGGCGAAATTATCCGGCTCCAAAGGGTTAAAATGCTGTTTCAACTCACCCACAATAATATACGATCGTGAAAAATTCTTTTTGAAAATTTATTTCAAACATATACAAATAACATGAAATTATAAGACTATTGATAATTATTTTTAATGATATATCTTTAAGATTTTTGCCAGAAATTTCACCCTAAGTTATCAGCTAAGCTATTCAATTTCAGTCCTGTCAGTTGATTAATAATAATGCACTACCTTCTTTATTTCTGGAGGCTGATCAATGAATATCGAGGCGATAACGATAGGCAACAACATCACTATTATTGCAAATGTTTTGAGTACCGTAAACCGGGGTCAAATTGATCTTCGGGTTGCAATTGATCAACCGTTTTTCCGTTAGAAAAAGAATATTTTTAATAGCTTGCTTTCAAGTATCGTACTGTTGGAATCTGATGCTAAACGATATTTGCAAGGAAACTATTCAAAAAAAATTTTTCCGAACATGAAAAACGACTGATCAATTTCAACCCGAAGATCAATTTGACCCCGGTTTACGGTACATACATACATTAAAACAACAATAAAATCAATCGATATTAAAATGCAATTGCGGAGACCTGGAAAATCGATTCCATGACCAACCCCACCAACCAATGGAGTGTACCATTCATCTTTTCCATATCTCAATTTCTCGACAAACCATATCTCAATTAGGTGATTATTGACCATTTCTGATCACTCATTGGCCTGGCAAAAGAAGCTACCGATATCGAACGTTTCATTAATCTTAATGATAGAATCGTTAACCTTGATTCATGAAGCCACGCCAGCAAATCTAAAAACACCAATCGTAAAACTAAATACCCGCAAATGATTGATGACGTTTCGGCAGTTAACAAGTGAATAACTAGTGCAATCATGAACCTGAACCTGTCAATCAAAAGGAAATCTCGAAATCTGATGGCCGATTCTTTGTGCTACTCTTTCCGTGCCATCAAGATGGGTTCGATCCCGAATGCTACCACCACGCCAATCTCCTCCATCGTCTGTTGGTTGGTTGGTTGGCTGGCTGGATTACTTTGAACCCATCGGACCCACGGAACTGGAATCGACCGCCCGTCCGAGAAGATGAGTGGTTTGGAAACCTTAAAATTAAAAAAGCATTAGGAAGCCATTTTAGTTTTACGTTCTCCGTCCGCGGCGATGTTCGTACATTTCCTCAGGTGAATTAAAAGCGTGAGTGAAGGGCAATGAAATTTCCACATCCGCCGTATTATTATCGCAAGCGCATGAGTCCAGATTCTCATGGTGCGACGACGGGGGAAAGTTATGTTAATTTAAAAATAATTTCATTTCGAGTCTGCCGGAAAGTAATCATCAAGAGCCTTTCTGATTTGCTGCGTGGTTATTATCTTCTGATTACCAGACACGTGTGAATTATCTACTACTAGAGCGAGCAAGAAACGTTGAAAAGATCTAGTTATTCTACGCCATCGAATGTGGCTTTCGAAATCACACAAAAAAACTGATTTAGTTCCATTCAGAGTTAGATGGGTAGGAAAGGTGCAAATTTTTAGTTATTTTTTAAAAGCGTGAAGCCTGCGCGGACGACGATGGTTTGAAATTAAAATTAATATCGTTCCATTTATCTTCAGTCCAGTTTCTTGAATTGTACTGTTGCTGTTGGTGGTGGTGCTGCTGCTGCTGTTGCTCTCTTTTAGGTTGCCGTTGTCAAAAAGAAAAATACTCTTCCGCGTCGGGTAGGTATTCGTGGCAGGAAAGGCAGAGGAAAAAAATATTCGATCGTAACAACGGCCAAAGAACTAAGTCAAGAATTAAAACGAAATTAACCCGGCAAAAGAAAAATATCTCGAGAAGTTTTTTTACGTCTACTCGATGTGGACAGCGCCTTATTAGGGAGCATCGAAGCATATGGAAAGCTTTGAAGTGTTGTGCCAATGTCAAAAACAATCCGCAGAAAAAAAAAATTATTTGAGCGTATTGTTTTCCGAACTAACTTTTTAGTAATAGTTACAGTTCTAGAAGGAAGCACCGTTTTTATCACAACCAATGTTTTGATAACTAATAAATTTCTAACGGTATACATATGCAGATTTGTATGGATTTGGTGGCTGCTAGTATCAATGCCAACAGGTAGGGTTTCGTGATGGTCACACTGAAAGTCATAACGACTTCATCTGCATTTGTTGAAAAGGGAAAGCCTGCTTGATGGCTGATAAAACACAACGACATAGAGAGTGAACAACAAGAGCCACCCGGAGACGATCGTGACCCAACTTAAACTTGATAGCTAACTTGCATACAACACTGTTCAGTAAAGTAAGACCAAAACGACTGTTGGCCAAATTATTTTTGCGACGAAAAAGATAATAGTATAATACGTGTTTTTAATTAAGTGCTTTGTGTCGGTAATTGTGCTAATTTTAGAAGATTGTTCGGATGTTTGTATGTTCTGTGACTACTGCTCAGCAACAAGAGCCACCTGATAAAAAAGCTAAAGTTTCTGTAAGTTTTGTAAAATTTCCTTGACCATATAACGTTAATGTTTAAATTTGTAATAATTATAGAATCCTTGAAAAAGATGTTAAATATATCGAAACGTCGGACATAGAAACAAATTACTTTTTGATTTGTGTAAAGACTGCTACGCCGTTAACATATCATTGCTTTAATTTTCTTCTTTTGTTACAGTGCCCGTTGACTCATGAAGGGGGGAGCAGCAAATAATAAATGTTTTTCATGAAAAAAAAAAAAATACCGAACAGTTAGGCAAAATAGTTAAACTCATCGGATTTGTTTTGAAGTTTTTGGGCGACACTTATTTCACCTTTCACCAATTCCTCTTCATATTTGACTGGAAATCATCATCTTTTTTTTTATTTCCGAAGAAATTGCGCCTGGGTTTTCTCAAGGAATTTGTGGTGGGAATCCTCCAAGAAGTATTGCTGGGATTCCACAAGCAATTCCTGCTGGAAATATTCCAGGAATTTCTAGAGGACGCCCAAGAGCAATAACTGCAAAGATACCATCTGAAAATGCTTGAGATATCGCAGCAAAAATGTTTGGAATAATCCAAGGAATCCCTGAAGGAATCTCAGCAAGAATTCCTGAAGGTATTCCATGAGGAATTCATAGAGCAACTCCCTAAACCATCAGATCAGATTCCAAGAGGTTTTCTCAAAAGATGTCTCCAGCAATTTCTCTTGGAATTCCTCTTGGGATGCTTATTGAGTCTCCTAAGTGGAGGAATCCCATCAGGCATTCCTGGAACGCTTCCAAGAGGTTTTCTCAAAAGATTTTTCCAGTAATTTCTGAGATTCCTGCAGGGTGTCTTCTTGAAGTTTTTCCAGAAATTCATGCTATGATTCCTTCAGAGATTTTATCAAGGATTTCTCTTAAAGTTCCTCTTGAAATACATCCAGTAATTACTGCTGGAATTTCTCCAGGAAGGCGTACTAGAATTTCCACGGGAATGTCCTCTAGGAATTCCTGGAAACCCAAAAAATCCTAAACATGTGTAGGAAATCCCTGTTGCAGTCCTGGAGAAATCTTAGTAGTAGCTCCTAAAATGATCTCAAGAGGATTCCCAGTAGGAATATCAAATTTCTGAAGAAATTCATGAATAAATTACAGCAGCATTTGCTGAAACAAAAATTAAAACTTGCATTTGCGGAGATTTCATCATCAGAATCATATTGAAATTGGACGAAAACAACATTTTCATCATTTTCTACAAGTTACAAGCCAATTTTATGAGAAAATTCAAGAATTTACGTTCGTTGATCAGGTAGATTTGAGGTAAGGGAATCGCCACTGATGGTAACAGAAGATTCTTGGACGAATCCTTGCAGAAATTTCTGGAGGAATCCAAAGAGAATTCCTGAAAGAATCTTTCAAAAAATCTCTGAAGGAACCGATGAACAAATTTCTGGAGGAATCCATGGAGAAATCCGATGTAATAAGAAAAAAATCTGGAAGAATCTCAATGAGCATTCCATGTGGATTTCTTAATATACTTTTGTACCTGATGATATTGTTGGAAATATTGTGGAAATTTTCGGAAAAAAATCATGGGGGAATTCATGAAGGATGCCTTTGGAAAAATCCCTGGACGAGTCAAAGGAGGAATTTATGGAGGAACTTTAAGTGCACAGATAAAAATAATGACATTTACACGTCATGTAAACTTTATTTTAGTCATGTAAACTTAGTGTAATGATGGTTTATATGATATATCATGTAAATTTGTGTTATATGTCATGTAAACTCTCAGAGTCATGCTGATTTACATAACATATAATGGAAGTTTACATGATATTCCATGACTTTTACATGATATGTCATGTAAACTTCTGTGATATCCCACGCTCCAATCATGTGCATTAAATGTCACAGAACTTTACACTCTTTTTTGATATGTATGGACACCCTGGCAAGGGCCCATATAGCCGAGGCGGTAAACGCACGGGTATTCAGCATGACCATGCTGAGGGTGACGGGTTCGATTCCCAGTCGGTCCAGGATCTTTTCGTAAAGGAAATTTCCTTGACTTCCTTGGGCATAGAGTATCTTCGTGCCTGCCACACGATATACGCATGTAAAATGGTCATTGGCAGAGGAAGCTCTCAGTTAATAACTGTGGAAGTGCTCATAGAACACTAAGCTGAGAAGCAGGCTTTGTCCCAGTGAGGACGTTACGCCAAGAAGAGGAGAGGAGAGGAGGACACCCTGGAGGAGTCCCAGCAGAAATTTCTGTGGGAATTCTTGAAGGTATTTCTTCTTCAATCCCAGCAGGAATTTCAAGAGAATACCATTAGACATTCCTGGGGAAATTCCAAGAGAAATCATTGGAGAAATTCTTTTAGAATTCCTCTACAAATGCCTGTTGTGATTCCTCTAAAAACTCTTATTGGTGTTGCGTTAGAGGTTTCTCCCAGTAGACCTATGCATATCCTTCCTGTGATTCTATCGAGGATTCCTTCAAAGATTCCTCCAAAGATTGCTATAGATTTTTTTTTCCGATTCCTCCAAAGATTTCTCATAGAGTATCAGCAGATATTCCAACAAGGATTTCTCCAAGAATTCTTGCTAGCATTTCTCGAGCATTTTGAGCTAGAACTTCTGGGATTCCCAGCAAAACTTTCTTGGGGATTCTACCCAAAATTTCTGAATAAATTCCAGCAGCATTCCTGGATCCCAGCGGAATTGCATATGGTTGTTCAACAGGAACTACTGGGAAAATTCTAAGAAAATTTCAGAAGTAATCCTTGTAGAAATCCATGAAGAAATCACAGAAGGATTTTTTGAAGGAATTTCAGCGGTAATCAGTAGTAATCACCTACCTGCGCTATTTTTTTTTATTCTTACTCATTCTTCTAAACAAACACGAGAAAGATAAAGATGGGAGAGGGTATATTTGCCCCCTCTTTCATCCTTCTCTTGTGTTTATTAAGGATAATGAGTGAAAAAAAATAAAAAGCTGCCTACGCCTGTGGCATGAAACAAATATTTCTACAGGAATCCTATGTTCCACCCAGAAATATTTTCAAAATTCTTGGAATTCTCGGAAAAACAAGGATGTTGTCAGAAGGTCGCCATGAGCCTCTCAAGAACTCATAAATCATTTTACAACTGAAACTCTTGAAGGTACGCATAAAATTCTGACTAGAGGTCCTCTTAAAATTGTTCCAATAGTTCTGAGGTTTCTTTGGAATAGGTCGTAAGTTTTCAAAGTAAAATCAAACCATGGGATTCCAAAACTCTTCTCAATTCCATTAAGAATCGCCGTGGAAAGAGTATGGAATTAGCTTAAGTTAAAATACACATAAATAAAAACCAAAAAAAAAACTCCGTGAAAAATTCTTCGAAAGTTACTGGTCGAAAAAAGAGCAAGAATTCCGTAGAGAATTCTTCAAAATATATATTCAAAAATTTTTCGATGGGATCAAACATGAATATTCAGCAGATACTTTTTGACTCTCCGTGCTACAGAGTATTGGAGTTTCTCCAGAAGTTTGACAAAGATTTTCTCCTGAATTTCTGGTAAAGTATCGCGTGCAATTTCTCAAGACTGTAACGTTAAAATAAAAAAAAAATGACAATAAGTTTTGGAGCAAGTTTAGCAGCTTGACTGTAATTTGATTCTGTTAATACGTAAGTAGTGTTAATGCATAATCAATAATTTAATCTTAGTTAATAACTTCCCAGACAACCAGTAATCGTATAGGATGTTACATAAGATGATAAAGTGGAGGCCATATGCGTGCATGCCTCGATTTAGGCGCATGTAAAATGTACGCATATTGCCTCCACTTTAACATCTTATTCAACATCTTATACGATCGCTGGTTGACTGGGTTATGGCTGAGAATATTCGAACATCGTTAAGCTTAATCACAATACATAGTCCATCTTTAACAGAGCTAAACTGTGCTCCAGTGAGTAGAATTTGCAGAAACTTTTTTTGGATCATTATTCATAATTTTCCGACACAAATGCGTGTCAGATAAAGTGTTCATGAAATAATAATTTTCTTTTTAATTAATCATTTATACTCAGGTGTCAATCCACAAAATAGATTGTGCATATTATCCTGTTTTTCAAAGGCATATTTTGAGCAAAAGCTCTGAGTTTCCTATTAAAGAAACGAAACTAATAATAACTTTGAAACGTTTTAGTTTAGAAGCTCTCTATTCTTCTACACCAGAGCAACCGCAGTTTCCCTAGGCATCCGGTAACTTGACCGCAAACGCGGAGAGCGAAAGAAAGTAGAAAAGGCCGTGGAAATGAAAAACAATTATTAATTAAGATCAAATTTTCCTTTTTTCGTCGGTGCGTCGTTTCCGTTCGCTTCGTCCGAATAGAGTGTGCTGTGTATACGTCAGTGTGTAACCTAAAGTAATTTTTGCTCTCCTCTCTAATTCAAAGTATTGTTGTGGAATTCTAATGACTAATAACGCCGTGCCAAGTGATGTGGCATAATAAATTGATAGCCGTTAATCTTGTATGGCGCTTAAAAGCAAAACTCACCGAACTGACTCCTCATCCATGGGTAGAGTGGCGACTGAAGGCCCGAGTTGGAATTTTGACTGTTTGGCGGTGGTTGCTGTCCTTGGTGAAGCTGTGGAGGTTGTTGGTGCATCATATTTGGTGGTTGCTGTGGTACAACGCCGGGAGGACCACCACCCGTATTAGTGTACATGCCCATGTGCTGTGGATTCTGGTGCACCTGATCGGGGGGAAAACAATCCTAATATCAACGGTATTATCTAGCTGCTTTTTGGAGTTCTGTACACGTTCCGGTTGAGTCCTGAATTCGCGTTCTAACTTACCTGACCCTGTGCGTGTCCCATGTGATGCTGAGGTATTGTCATTTGTGCGGTGTTCATATGATGGCCCATCTGCTCTAACGGAGGGGATCCATTTTCAGCACCGTAGGTTCCTAGACCGTTTGGGCCATTACCTACCGCGGCCTGCAATTTACAGCTAGCGTAAACAATCGGTTGCTGCTGTTGAGGTTGTACTTGCGTTTGCTGTAAGGGATTGCCATTCGTTTGCTGAGGTATCACTCCACCCACCTGACTCGAAGGGCTATCGGCTCGCGCGTATCCGGCAGGATCCATATTTTGCTGATAGTACCCCATCCGGTCGTAGGGCGGAAAGCGTGGATACGGAGGCATGTTTCCCTGGCTGGCGTGGCTCTGACTGTGGTGGTACATCTGTTGACTCGTATCCAAACCATCCACTCCAGTCCCAGGGTAATGGCCGTGCATGTCTGAATTCATATAGGAATTTGTAAAGTATGACGTCATACTTTCACAATTATTTGTACTCATTGTCATTTTGAAAGGTTTGGTTTGGGCGCTTAAGCTTAGCTATCGGTTTGCAGAATTGTTGCTTGAAAAGCTGACAAGGATGCTCCAAAATCAACACTCAGCTCCAGATCTATCGAGGAGATTAGTGATCAATCATCTGTCTCGTATGCGATCGATGAATATCGTGTCAAATCCATGAATTTTAATACAACTTGGATAATACGTGGTCGTATGACGGTGGTTGCTTCACTGGTACCGTTTCAAATTTCACACTTTCACTTAATACTTTTACTATTTCCTTACCTAGGTAGTAGACTTAATTTGTAAAACTATCACAAAAGCTTTTCTTATTGTGTATTGACTTTTCTCTTGACGATTTATGCCTGGCATGCGTGAATTTTTCGTGAGGATGATATTTTATACAACGTGGTGATGAATACTAGGATGCTTCGAGCAACTTTTGCTTTCACTGTAATTTTTATGGCAAAACACAACAAATCGTATGCACTGACTCAAACGAAGCGCAATTGAAAACTTGCTCACATACGACGCACACAAATACACGTGCACACTTATACACACTTAGGTATCCTCTAGCCAGCAGATGGAGTTGTATCGGGGATGGATGATGATCGGTGGTGTTTGCTGTGATTAATCCAAAAGACAAAATGCCGTTGAAACCAAACTAAGAAAAAGCTGCTCTCAAGTTGGATCACGATTCATCGATGCTGGGCCAGTATGATATCAGTACGGTTCTGGTCGGTTGAAGGGTTATCCTGCGGGAAGAGAAAACGGATTTCGTGTTAGACGTCTGATCATTTTGATGTGAAGTAGTAAACTGTGGAATATGTGTTAAAATATTTTTTGGGGAGACATTTTTCGTCGATGAACGAAAATTTTATGCATGTGTGATTATGAAAAAGAAGGCGAATTTTTATGCTCTGACGTGCGAAAGACTGCTTCTTCTCCTGCGCATTGTTGAGTGTTTGATTCTTTTTAGAAAATTAATACGGTATGCTCATCAAACAACTCGGAAACGTTGGTTAGGGATGTAAAACGAAATGCTGTAAAGTGTTTCAAACCATTTTATTTTATTTCAAACCGATTTTGGATGTAAACTGGGACTAAGGCTATGTTCATTCATATTTAGTACCAAAGAATCACTTGAATAACTCAACCCTAGCCTAGAAGGATGTTGTGGTCAATATGACCCAGAGAGTGCACTAAGTGCACTACGTCAACGAGGTGCGCCTAGCTTAACATCTTAGGGGGGTTAAATTGAGGAAAAACTTTAAATCGAACTGGGTGTCAAGTGCCATACAATTTAGGGTCAAGTTTGAGGTTATATGGCTGCCCAAACCATTCATGATGGAGAGAACAAAACTGTCGAAAATACCCAAAGCCACCCTACTACTATTCGAAATAAGAAAACGAAAACTTAAAATCCATCAGCTTTATATTTTTAGATAGTGGATACATTTTTGTAGCTAATAATTCGAAATTCAAAGAGCTCAAAATAGACAGATGTTGTTTTTTCATAAATTTTTGCATCATACAAATTAAGTTGTTTTTCTTAGGCTGAAAGTCTCTTTAATAAAGACAAATCAATTGTTTTTCTTATTTTAAAATCCTAAATGTCATTTGAAATAAATCTTACTTTTATCCAAGTATATGATTCTCCGATTCAGTTTCATTTCTTTCAAAACCACGACACATTTACAAAACTTTTGCATGTTTTCTGCCAAAGTGAATTATAAACACTCGAAAGGCACAAAGAGATGAGTGCACGAGATCTAAGGGGAAACACCGTCGTCACGTCATCCTATACCAGTAGTCCCAGCCAGCGGCGTGGTGATGCTTCTCGGTGTAGCAGCGCAGACGTTCCGGTGTGTCAAAGTTTTTCAGAAAATACCATCAGCGGAAAGTCTGCCGGTTTATTTTGAAAATGAATAATTTGATTTCATGCTATTTTCAAAATTAGTTACCAACGTGAGACTGTGAGAGTGCCAGAGATGCGGTCGTCATGATCTGCGCAAAGCGTGTAATCATAATTAGTCGATGCTCTCAAGTGCGCGAAAATCGTTCTTGGCGCTTTTCCGAAAGCGAGATCATCAGCCAGGCAGCGGACGTCGTCGGCGGAAAATTTCTTTGCGCGTCTACCGATGGAAAATCCATCGGTGAGAAGCAGCAAGATTATTACCGCCATGATAAATTGGCAAGCAGATCTTTCGGCTTGTAAACACAACAGCAGAATGGCATCTTCGGTATAGGGAACTTTTTGTCCAACAATTGCCATTTTACTATTTTCTTAGTCCGCCAACGTGTCTTGCTTACTTTTGTTTTGCTATTTTTTTTTGCACAGGGAATCAACGAAACGTATCTCTGTCTTTTTGAAGCGGTGAAAAACAACTTCTGTTGCCAAACGTAATTAATTTTTATGTCTCGGTGTTAATCCTCGGAGAGTAGCTGGCTGGGTAGTATGAGAACAAAAAGTCTCAAAAAGATGCAAAGAGGAAGTAGGAGGAGGTAATCCAGAGAGGACACGTCACCTACCCATGAAGACCGAATCCATTGCGCAAAAATTCTGTGTTGGTTGATACCTACGAACGACGTCGGCGACGATGACTGTAGAACAAGAAATAAACGAAGTTGTTTCAAATAAGCTATTAATTATTCTGCGTTTCGCTGACTTGCTCTTGGCGAATGGGTTTATGAATTATGAAATACTTGTTCCCCGGTTTTGCACAAAGTGGTTGACCATCATCGAAATTCTCTCGTCTCCGATGGTATTTTCTTGGCATCGAACGCTCACCCAGACGGCATGGCTGAGGAATTGGTGATTTTTTTTAACAACTGTTGACCTTTGCCAGTTGAGTTGGATGGAGAGAAAGCATATGGGGTTTTGTAGTGTTCGCTGGTTAGCTGAGGTCACGCATGCTTGACTGACAAACGCGCGGTGAGCTATAAATCAACATTAATCGTTTCTGATTATGTTCAAAACAATAGAATCGAGCCATCCTTCTTGTCGCACTGAACTGTCTGCGGGGATCGACCCGTATGACAATGGTATCAAAACTAAAAATCTCTCTCTTTCCCTCATCATATTTCTTGTATTTGTCTTCAGGGATTAGCTGTCACTGGCATTCCAGTCGCCATCGAGTGGTTCCAGCAGTCTAGTGGATATGAGAGAATTTGCTGAGAATATTACTTCATCGGTTTGCTCTGGAACCACATTCATCATTTGATTTGATTAAATTTAATTGAATTTAAAGCGAGTTGCTTCCACCCAACAATACTATGCGCAAGCACACAATGAACCGCAAACAAGCTGGTAGGTATGAGACGGTGCTCTCAAAAGGGTAAATGTGCCTTATTTGGTTCCGCCCGCAGTACTTCCATTGTCGGAGAACGTTTACCCTATCGAAGGAATGCTGTCAGGTTGCAGCAACCTGTTCTGTCCAATGCGCACACAAACATTCTCGCAGCCACAGGGGGTGGTAGGTGGAAAGCATGAAAATTGTTTCCTTCAGCCGAGTTTTCGGGACCGTTCACACAATAGAACAACTCGAATGGAGCATTTTCCCGTCGTCATCAGATTCTCCGCAATGCAAGGAACAACACAATAATAGGTTTGGTTTTGACGCTGCTAAATCATCATATATTGTATGGTCCTGGCTGCACACTGGGAACGTTTCAGAAGCAGGCGGTTAAAATTATGGATGTGCTTGGTTCTGTGAAATGCACATTCTCGTCAGAATATTTGGAAAGTCTAGAACAGGACGTAGATGTGGTGTCGGAAATTCTAGCCTTATGTCATACACAGTTTTCACCATTCCCCGAAACTATCTATCCCAATGTGCCAAGCATCACAGCTATATAGTCTCCCTCAAACGAGGAGCATAACGACTACGACAACGATGATCGGCCCTCCAATGATGCTTGGTGGTGTTGCTGATGTTGATGCTGGATTTGTATTAGAAAGTTTCTGAGCAAATTCTATCGTTTCACCAAGGAGATTTGCAATCAAGGAAAGAAGGAATGGTGGAACTAGCGAGCGGCAAATGGACGGATTCACTGGAGCTGAACATTGGGTGACTTGGCTACCATCACCCGTATCCGTATCACCATACACATATTTAGGTACACATATTTATTTACACCTCGGACGCCGGTTATGGTAACAATAGAACGCCAGAGTCCTGTGCAATGAAAATGTTATCTGGATTGAATTCCTGCTAAATGGTGTGAATATTTGCCGTTTGATTTGATTAATTTATAACATTTTTGCTTCGAAACTCCAGCAAGCGTAGGCTTTGCAAAGGCGTTGATGAGATCGAGACGGACAGTTGCTCAGCAAATGATGAAATCATGCAAAACTGTACATAATATTTTCTGTTATAATCTTTTGAAAGATTTTGAGTTTTGGAATGAATTTTGATTATGAATCCTTTTTATTTATTTTATATTCTTCTTTAGCCAGATAAGCTTCTCTAACTTAATTTGGAAAAGATTTTTGCTACTAGGCATCTCAGAGGTGGTGGCAGAGGCAGGTGGTGAATTTTGGCGAGGACATTCATGGACCCCGCTTATGAAAAAAGTTCTGTAGCTTATTCACCATTTTTTATGAATTTAAGAAGAGTTTCTCTATTGATCTTTGCCACAAATTTTTAAAATTTATCTACAAAATCTTTTCAAAAGTTCCTCTCGGGCTTGATTCATGTAGATTTTTTTCTGGAAATTCCGGAAATTCACTAGAGGATTTGGTGTGAATTGTACTATGCTGTCATGACAGTTTACAGTCTGTTAATGGAAAATCGTGAAGAATGAGCATTCGCTGGAAATGTATTTTAATTAAATTGCTGTTGTCCTCCACTACAGGTCCTGCTTCGATACTCTGATGGTCCTGGAAGTGGACAAAAAATTGTGAATTGACAACCTGGAAGGAACGCTCTATGTAGATCTATTTCGTACCTCATGGGTCCCTAGTGTAATAGATGTCAAAGACCGCAAATGAGGAATTGTGTGCTTTGCTGGTATTGCCGCCATGGCACTGTTGTTATTCTGACTATCTAAATTGAAAAGGTGCCATAGGTCATATCATAATGTCTACCGCAGTAACGGGTTGCTTACAAAGTTGAAAAAATGTTACATAATCTTTTAACTGTAACAAAAGAACATCATATGGGCACGTGAACGTATGAAGCATGCATTCAATATTCCATAACAAGATTGTTTGATTTAAAATTCAGTGTAATGCTAGAAATTTTACTTCCGGATGTTCGCAAATACTCACCAGGAGGAACACAAAAATCTAAATTTTAGTACTGATTTGTAGTGATTATCGCAGCTCAATACCTGTTTAAATCGATTTCAGAGAAGAGAACGAAAACTGATGTTAGGAGCAAATGTCTTTCTAATGTTTTTAGAAACTTGTGCAATCTTTTTTGCATACATTCTATTGTATTTGTATTACTTGCATTTTCCAAATTCATTCAAACTATTTATAAGAGTTCCAGGGACATTTGTCACTCAATTCTGCTTCCTGGTAGATGTTCAGCTTGCCAGTTCACATTGTCAGAGAGTGCCATTACGCTCACACGGGCATCATGTGAATCCGAGGCATACCTCGGATGTCGTGGAAGTGGTAGGTTCATCACTGTCGTTGTTGGAAATAAAGAAAAATACCAGGGAGATCTTACAATGGAAACATGAAGTATTGGACTTGCAATGACCTTTGCAGAACCACAGGTGAGCATCGAGCAAGTTCTCCAACCAAGAGTTGTTCAACTCTGTTGTTATGTCGTTCTTCAAAAAGGAAACACGCCACAGGTCGTTCTACTTCGTTAGCCGTCGCTATCCTGAAGGTCACCATACTGGAGAATACTGTCCTCTCCGGGATGAAGCCGGAAGCTTTTCCCCAGTAGTCAGTTAGTTGGCGGAACGTTGCCCTTCTTGATTAAGTCAAAGGCGTCTATCTCGATGGCACACGGCGTGTTGTACATATGACCATGTAGGCTTTGGTAGGGCCACGAATTCGAACTTGTCTTCACGTAGAACAGTCCACCGTAGTCGACACCGCACACGGAAAACAGACGCGTCGGCGAAACTGCCGATACCGACAGATTAGCTGTGCTCTGCTGGACTAGAGTGGGTTTGGATCGGAAACAAGTGTGGCATTGATGGAAGACGGACTGTGCCAGGGTTCTGCCACCAAGCATCCAGAATTTCTGACGGAGAGTGGCTAGCAGAAGTTGTGGTACCTGAATGCAGTAGGCTTACGCGTATACACTAATAGCCAGCAGAGCAGACAGGCGATGATTCGCGAACAGAACAACAAGGTGGTTGTTGACGAACGATAGTGTGGCGTTACGCAGGCGAGATCCAACGAGGAAGAACGATAACAGAATGCTACTACTCGGCGTTTGTTGTAGCGGGAATAATGAAAAAACAAATCTCCACAGAATGTTTTTTGCGCGGTGGTCATAATCAAAACTGAGATTTTGCGGCCTTCCTTGGATGTCACAGAAGAGCTAGCTTGGCCGATGATGGTCTTAGGTCAGCAGAACGGCGGGTCGAAGATCTGTTCGTATACGACATCACTTTGCGCTGTGGAGCGGACCTGGTGTGGTGGTTAGAACACAAGACTATCACTCCGAGGACCTGGGATCGAATCCCACTCCCGACATACTCACAAAATGTGGGTCTTCCTTCGGAAGGGAAGTAAAGCGTGGGTCCCGAGATGAACTAGCCTAGGGTTAAAAATCTCGTTAATACAGACAAAAAAGAAAAATCACTTTGCGCTTGTTCAGGATGACTGCGGGGAGAAGTAGTTTTACCTTGAATCAGAGATTTTAGGCCTTTGGACCCCACAAAAGACCGAGCGTGAAGATTGCCTTCTCATCCTGCACGTAGTGAAGCGGTTGGATAGTCAGATATTCAGGTGGAACCTCCTGCAGTACTTCCTGAGCATTCGACGCCCATTTCTTCAGTGTGAACCCAGCGGATCTAAGCATAGTGGTGACTTGCTGTCGGACAGAAGTACCACGTCCGGTTCGCCAGACATAAAATCGTCGACGTAGAAATCTTCCTCGACGGCAGCGGGTACAGTTCCGCTTGATCTTTGGCAATCTGCTGGAGTGTTCTCGTTACAAGATACGGTGCGCTTGCGGTTCCGTAAGTGACAGTTTGCAGCTCGTACGTCTCGTTGGGATCAGATGGACTGGTACGATGGCTATTGATACGGAGGAATGGTAGATCCTCGGGATTATGCAATACTCACCGTTACATCTTCTCCATATCTGCTATGACAGCGATGATTCGCGTTTGGAATCTCAAGTAAGTAGATAGAGTAGAGGTCTTGATAGACAACCGGTTCAAGCAGGAGCATGCCTTTCAAGGAATAGCCGGACGAGGTCTTGAATGCCGCGTTCTAGACTACCGTGACCTTCAAGGTCGTGCATCGAGGAGAGCTCGAGTCTTGTGTGTGTTGCCGTGATCATTCACGATCTTGAGAACAACTGTTTCTATGAGTGGTATTGTTGACTTGACAGGAACCCAAATCTTCCTCAGATTGTGAAGTGGATGGACGCGATTATTCAACCAATGGACCGGCTGGAGCAGCGGGCTTTGATAACACGGTTGACTTTACTGAACTTGTTTGAATGGCTGGAGTAGCGGATACTTGCAATAATGGAGTAGAATCGTGCAGAAGCTAGGGGCGCTTCTCACGATTTAATTTCAAAAATATTTACTGTAACTAGCTAACATCTAAAAAAATCTTGAGAAGCATCATTAGGCATGATTCTACACTACAAATGATCATCAGCTTACCGAGTTCAAAAAATGCTATAATGTAGTTTTTTTTTGTGACTGGCAGGTCAAGTCCAAATTGGCCAAATCTTTGCTGTCTCGATCTTCCTCTAAGTGCTCCTTTGCAGTTTGTGAAAAAATCTCAAAATAGTGATTATTATATCAGGCTTGTAAACATTCGACACTTTTCATTACCTTCATTTCGCTGCCGTGGTCGGGTGTCAGCTTGCTCTGTTACATTCGTGCGCTACCGTTACCTCTTACACACAAACCGAGCGGTAGAGCGAAAATCTATAAACATAAATAAGGATCAAATCAATGTCATCTGACACGATGACATTTGTCCAATTCTAGCTATTCGCATAGATTTCAGCCAATTCCGATTATGAAGGTTAATATTAGTTTATTCTTGCTTGCTAAATTGAATTCAAAACACATATGGCCAAAAAAGGTCCTATTATGGAAGACGACAGGACAAACAAAAGCCGAACCGTCTCCCGAAGCCGCTGTCGTGGTCAGGTGCATTCGTTTGACATTTTTGTTACGTGCGAATGTCGGAATCAAAGGCTGTCGAATATCAATGAAAATGTGTCAATGACTGTGATCTCTGACAAGACTGATTATATGTATATCTATTGTGTTAATCACGACATTTCAGCTTCTTTAAACGAATTAAAAAAATTAGCTATCGATAGATATCATGCTGAACATATCACGATTGTATCATGATTACGACACATCCAAGTGATAATAGACATCTAAGCTATTTTTAATTGCTTTTTAATAAAGTCCACAGCCGTCCACGGGAATCGCCGAGTAATTTACGATTTGCACCAAGAGAGGAGTCCCCATTAGCGGAACACTCCTTGGCTTGTGTCGTGGTCCGTGGATCGAGACTTGCAAAGAAGCTGGGTAGCGATTGAAAAATGAGTATTCATGTGCATCATCCACGCCTGAGCGTCGAATGGAGTCAAGCAGCAGCAGCAACAACAACAACCAGCGTCGAACGATGGCACCGGTTGTTGTCTGAACCAGTAAAACTTGTTTTGCAAGCGGTAGTACTTACACAGCGCAACATTTTTTTGTCTCAAGAGCAAACTTATGTGTCTCCGAAGGTTTTTGGGCCGCTGAATCCGAATCCGGGCTCAGATTTGTTCTAACACGTCACAATTTTGAGCTATACCTCAATTTATAGGGCAAAATATGCGATTTTGGGCTTTTTTGACTGCAAGCCATTAAGCTTGGAAATATTTTTTTTAAGCAATCATAAGGTTAATTGGTCAATTAACATCTAAATTAACGACTTATGCAAAATATTTCGTTTTACCTAATCAAATTTGATAGATTTAAGCATTTTATGTTAGTATGAAAACTTGCATGCAACTTTTGGAGGGTGACTTGTATGGGAAATATCGTACCTAACATAAATCGCTTAAAACTATCAAATTCAATTTGGTAAAACGAAATATTTTGCATGAGTCGTTAGTTTAGATGTTAATTGACCAGTTAACCTTTTGATTGCTTAAAAAAAATATTTCCAAGCTTAATGGCTTGCAGTCAAAAAAGCCCAAAATCGCATATTTTGCCCTATAAATTGAGGTATAGCTCAAAATTGTGACGTGTTAGAGCAAATCTGAGCCCGGATTTGGATTCAGCAGCCCAAAATCCTTCGGAGACACATAAGTTTGCTCTTGAGACAGACAAAAAGTTATTTTTTGTTACGCTGTGTTATGACAACGCATGCAGCAATGGTAACTCTTTTATGCCAAACAATACTCATAGTTGGATCCATTTTAGTATATTCACGAGTTTGTGAATTCGAATTCGACGAATACTCAAGCACTTTACGCAAATTTAGAAAATCCCACACAACCCCAGAAAAAATCCCACACAACCAAGAGAAGATTTTTTCTCAGTAGTGAACTTATATGAACTGTAAAGTGCTTTTTGTGAAGGAAATGATTCAATTTCATAAATATTGATGCCATGTCCGATTTCCAAATACGCATATTAAATCAATATCAGGTTTCTAAAATTTTGTTTTATTCAATTTAAAAGCTTAGCATTTTTATACTGCTACATCTTATCGATCATAAAACGATACAACAGGACAAAAGGAAACTCCTAAATGTAGACTATCAAAAGATCTGAAGCTCCAGCAACAACTAACGCTTGCTTGGTTGCAAATAAGGCATAAAGAGTAATGCGGAAAAAACGCGAAGGAAGTAAAGAGGAACATACAATATGGCTTCGGCTTAAAAGCTTTGAAAGAAACGCAAAAAGCTAACCGAGGAAGAATCAGTAAGACAACTTTGAAACTCTTATTAGAAGGCATCAATTTTCCATATGCATAAATTATGATAAGCAAAAAAAAAACACAACCTACAATGATGTTAGGTACCTACTCTAAATATTTTTCTACAAATTTTCTCATAGAAGCAAGCATGGGGCATCTCAATATTGTGTAACAATCACAACGCTTTCGACGTAGTGCCACGCTATAGCTATATCCAGCAATTTCGAATTTGAAAAAAAATTTAATGAATGTAGGTAAAACATACATATAACCAAGGATGGAATCATTCATTTGCAATCATTTACATTCACTTGCTATTAACTCGCTTCAGAAACATCGCAGCAAAAATCAATGTATGGAACACTTTTTCATTTTGGTTTTCCCTGAATCTTTGTAGAAGAATATATTAGCGTAGAATCAATAATTAAGTCAACAGAAGGCAGCAAACGCAACTCTCCACGGCGTGAATGCCTTCACAGCTCGCTCACGACTTTGGTATGCGTGTGCGACCCCAATATTATTCGGCAAACTTTCAGATAAAACTACAAGGTAAAATTCATCCATACATTGTTTTTCGATAGCATGCTTCTGAACTGAGATAATTCGCCCCCAAAACGACGATTCGACCGCTTGGGAGTGTTGTCGTCGTCGTGATGATGCTTCCCGAAAGCAATGTCAAACTCGTTCGGGGTTTCAAAACATTGGAAAGAAATTCATTATTTTTACAGTCAGGTTGAGATTTATGAGTAAATGAGTGTGATCAGAAGGTATAACTGTTTATTCTGAGCATAACAGTATTTTTTACGGCAGTGAAAACTAATTAGAAGTACGATATTTCTGGGTCTGAAAATCGTTCAGGCGAAGTGGACAGCAAATCTAACCTAGAATCAAGGTTGCAACCATTCATTTGCAAAAATTTACATTCATTTGCTATTATCTCAGTTCAGAAGCATGCTATCGAAAAACAATGTATGGATGAATTCAACCTTGTAGTTTTATCTGAAAGTTCGCCAAATAGCATTAGGGTCGTACACGCATAACAAAGTCGTGAGAGAGCTGTGAAGGCAACTCTCCACGCGGTGAATATAAATTTCATTCACGCTGTGGAAAGTTGCCTTCACAGCTCACTCACGACTTTGGAATGCGTGTGCGACCCTAAAGCCATTCGGCGAACTTTCAGATAAAACTACAAGGTTCAATTCATCCATACATTGTTTTTCGATAGCATGCTTCTGAACTAAGATAATAGAAAATGAATGTAAATTTTTGCAAATGAATGGTTGCACTTTCCTAGAATATCCTGCAATTCTAACCTCAACTCCTCACTTGCACAAGCCGGATCTCATTTTTCACGGAAATGGTGGAACAAAATGCAAAACTAATGTACGTGCGACCGAGGGAATCAAAAGTTCTACCATTCCCACTTAAACAAAAATTGTCGGATGTGGGTTGTAAGTAGGAAAAAATAAAATAATTCCCCCAACAGATTATGTTGATAGGTATGTAAGAAAGGTAAACATCATCAGTTCGGTAGTTGCGCTACCGAAACAAAGATGGGTAACAGTATGTTTTGTTTTGCCCTTGAAAGCCAATAGCAAGTGAATGTAACTCTTTGCAAATGAATGGTCCCATCCCTGCATATAACACATAAAGTATAAGAATTGTGTTTTTATTTTGACTTGAAGTGAGAAAAGTTAAGATGAACAGGAAATATCGCAGTTTAAAAATCAGTGACAAAAATTTTAATTCGTTCTAAACATAGTTTTTAGAAACGTACCAATAATAAAATTTTACAAACTGTGCAGAAATAATGATATTTTAGAGTAGAAATACCAACTTTTCATAACTAACGTAGATGTGTTAGTGGGTCTCGTATATTGACATTTGCGGGAAAATCTTACCTGGATTTTCAGATACGGCAGGAATGCCAGATGAATTTTGGAAAAATTAACATATGAGAAAATCGAAATTTGTGTCAGCCTTATTGATACAAATATTAACTAGCTCATTTCAAACCTTTGATCTTTTATCGATATTCATATGGCAAGCTTTCATATTACCAGGGGGTGTATCGATGCGTATATAAGAGAAAGTAAATCAATTCTCCCAAATTGAAACAAAACAATAAATTTCAATTATATTTTTATTTCTTGTACTCTTGTAAATCAAAAGAGTCTATATTTATCAATCAACATTGAAATCTGAAACATCTAGGAATTTGTTTTATTTATTTATGTGTAATACGTGAAGAGAATGGACTTCTTATTTTAAATTCTACAATTACTAATCCATACCCTTTAGGTCAATAAAAGTTGCTTTGGAAGGTAATTAATATTTAGATCTCAAGAAAGAAATTTAATAACATTCGCATTAGAAGTGACAAACAATGTGAAGGGACAATTAAACTTTTCATTTCCACATCGTTAATCCAATTTCATTCGATTACACTAGTTTACAGCATTTTTGAACTCGGTAAAAATTGGGAATTTTGCTAAAATTTAAGGATATCGTCCCTAAAATACGTCAATATATTGAATTTCATCAATCTGACGCAACACCTGTAATCAGATGATCGAATGGTATTGTATTCAACTTTTGATTTATGGAAAAAGATTTAAAATTGGTTGAACAAAACGCAATATATTTGAATTTTAGTAAATTACATATTTTAAAAAGTTGTAAAACTCGATATTAAGCTAAAACTCAAAAATTGTTCTACTTAAAAAATTTTGAAGGTCGGTTTCGAAATCAGCACTAAATTGTGCTCCAAAAATTTTGGACGTTGACAGAAGTTCACGACTTTCGTTTTATTTTGTAAACTAGTGTTATTTGAACGTGAAAAAGAAATAATAAAAGTAATGCGCTTTTGGCAGCCCCTCGTTTTCACACATATTTCACTAGTCGATAGTAGATGGCAGGGGATTACAGAAAAAGCTTTCAACGCTTTGCTTCACTCACACATTAACGATTTTTTTTTTCGTTTCTCGAAACGAGTGATAGGTGTGTTTTATTCATAGCTAGTCTGAGTTGCATTTCATTAGGAACTGAGAACTATTTTTGACCACAATTCAAATTGTTATCGTGGTGTCGTCGAAACTGCGATTCCTTCATAACTTATTATCGTTTTTCGTCACACGAAAGTGGACTTTATTCGTGTGTAATGTGAGTCAAACAAGGTGCTAAGCAACCAGTTGAGCTTCCATTCAAATTTGTTTTTTCGCATTCCGCCTAGTGCCCCGTTCGCCGGGGTGTTCACACTCATTTCGAGCTACTCGGATTGATGGATGGGCGTAGCTATAAATAATATCTTCCCCCCGTACGCTCTTGCTTGCTCTCGTGTCCGCAACGGTGAACCGCTTCGCCTTCTCTTTCTAGCTCAACGGCAACCATTGAAGCGACGAATTGTAAACGAACGGTGATGGTTGCGGCGGTGCGGTGGCGGGTGACTGCCATTACTACTAGCAACCAGCATAACAACACCATAGTTATGGCAGCATATTTTGGCGACTGTGATTATCTAGTCTTATTGGAAGGAGGCAGGGCGGAATTTGTGGATTGAATTTAATGGTCATAGGTTTGTTCATTCTTGTACTCCGACAGTTTATTATTACTGCCATATCAGGCCAAACATGTCTAAAGGTCCAATCTGCAGAAGAGAGGCTCTCTTTGGTTTCCCTCTCTTTCGTTAATATCTCAGCTGTTTATTTGTATTATGATTGTCTCCTTGCATTGAACGATGGTCAAAACAATCGTTTTTTGATTTGTACTGCAAAAATTGTTGAAAAGCGTACCATTACATATCAATAATTGAAAGAGAAAGTAAACAAAGAGAGCCTCTCAAATGCAGATAGGACCTATTGAAATGTTTGGCCTGATATCAGATAATGTTTTAGAACAATATGGACTTTTTTTAAACTATAGCAGCTTAATCAAATGCAAGCTCTCGTTAGTTTTCCATAAATTTTATTTAATGCATGTAAGAAAATTGAGTCATCTTACCCCTTTTCAATGGAGCTTAATTTGTTCCACATTGATAACAAAGTAAGACAATTAAGTTTTGGTCAAGTTTATTATTACAATTATTCTGAAAATGTGATTATTCTTGAAGGCAATAGGGTAAAAGCTCCCTTAGTGGAGGTAGTACCAATAGTGGTGGTAGTGGCATTTTAGCACTATTTCGACCAAAAAGCTTGCAAATGGAATTTTTAATAGATGCATCGTACCTAATTGATGACATTAATTCAGTTTTGTGTTCAGGATTTGGCGGAAAGCTGGTGCAAGTGATTTATTAGCAAAAATTAAAATAAACAATGGTTTTTACATTTTTCTTAGCAAATTTTAGTGAAAAACTATCGATTAACGTCTTCAGACTTTTTATTTCGTGGTATTATCAATTTTATTCAATTATTTTAGTACGAGGAACTACTAATTGCACCACTATTGATATATTTACCCTACTGGATGCATTTGCCCATTTTTTATATTGATTTGTTATAAAATAACGAAGTAATATTTTTCAAATCGGCTATCATATAGTTAGAAAAAGAATCAAGGTATTGCAGATTTCACCCCAAATTGGACTCTCACACTATTTTTGGTAAGTCTTAAAAAATGTGATAGACGCCCGACAAAATAGAGCCGTTACTATCGAGATTAACTATCCCAGGGCTAAAAATCTCGTTTGTGACAATAATATTGTACAACGCAGTGTTCCGGGAATCATATTCACCAGGGTATGATAGCGTAAGTGAAGAGTTCTTGCAGAAGCTTCTTGTCACGAAGCGGTTAAGATGATTCTTACAACAATTGGGTTTTTAAATTAAAAAAATGTACTGATTTTTTGATTTCATATGAAAAAATCACCTTTTTCTGAGCCACTATGATTTTTTTTTTAGATTTTTAGAACGTATTTTGGTACCTAAAAGCAATTTCAAAAAGATTTTTTGAAATCACCTTTTGACAGCTGGGCAATGCAACGAGGGGTGATTCGACAAATCGCTCCCATACAAACTTCAAACTGATTTTAAAATAGGTTCCCGGGCACCAAAATTCATGAAAATTTGGATTTCGGCTCAGTTTGACATGAAGATTCAGTATATGGAATTATCTCAACACCGCTAAAGAAGCCAATTGTTGTAGTAAAATTTCATAACGTTCTTCTGGAATTCTTACACGAATTGCTCTGGAATGTCTTTCAAACGTTCCCCTGGGACACGTTCCCATGTATTCAGGCGGAAGCTCTTCCAGAAGTTTTTTCAGAAAATCTTTTCGATGTTCTACTGGCATCTCGAACAGCAATTCCTCCGGAAGGGTTTCTCGAACTTCCCCATGAATTCTATTACGAGTTTTACTAGAAACTGTCTCAGCAGTTTGCCATAAATTCTTCCAGCAACTTCACCAGCAGCAATATCACCAGAATCAATATCATGCCGGAGTTCTTCCAGATGTTGTTGTAAGTGTTTCTCGAGCTACTCCTCTAAGAGTTCTTTCATAAATTATTCTAGGAGTTTATCCCAGAGCTTCTAATGAGTTTTCTGAGGGCCTAGATTAATTAGCGGATTTATTTCTAGAGGTTTATCTCTTAGGTGAACTACCAGACGAGCCCCTGAAGGGTTTTCTGGAAGTATTCTTGGAGAAATGTCTGGTAAAATTGTTTGAAAAATTCGAGACGTCTTAAAAGATTTTCTGGAGAAGTTGGTGGACGAGTTCTTGATAAATTTGATAGAACTTTCAGAGGATTTTTTGGAAGAATTCATGAATAAATCCTTAAAGGACTGCCGAAAATTTCTTGAGAAACCTCTACAAGATTGTCTGAACAAATTCTGAGGAAAAAATCCTGGTAGAACTGTTAGATATTCTTTGAAAATTTGAAAACTTTTGGATAAATCCCTGGAAGAATTTGTGGACAAAGTATATGAAGAATTAAGAGGAAGAATTAAGAGAATGGTAGGAAACCCCATTGCAGATTTCTTTAAAAAAAAATACTCTTAAATCCTCATAAGAGCTCATGGATGAAACCTGAGAAGCATTGCAAGAATCCTTGAAGGAATTTCTAGAGAAATCATTGCAATCATATTTGGAAAAATTCTCGGTAGACTATTTTGAGGAATCCTGGAAAAAATCACAAAACTGTCCTTTAAGGAGGGATCGTACATGGCCCCAGAGATGAATCCGAGCATTATAAACTGGTTCGCGGCAGCATTGGCGAAAAAAATAGAGTCCTTATCCTTAGAAGATATACCGGAAGAATAATTAGAAGAATTTCAGTGAAAGAATTTCTGGAGGAATCTTAGAAGAATGTATGAAGCAATTTTTGGAAGAACTGCTGGGGATGTTTTCCAAAAATCCTGGAATAATCCTTGGAAGAACTCCGGAGAAATAAAAAAAATCTTGGATAGATCCTTGGATAAACCTTCTAACAATCGTGCGGTTTATCACCGTTAGCAATGTTGATGTTGTGTACCACAAGCGAATAACCCCTGAAAAAAAACTTCAAATAATGCCGGAGCAATCTTCCGGTAAGTAGTTCTTGAGCAATCATTCATTTAGGAATTGCTGGGATGGTTGTTTGAATATTTTTTGGAGGAATCATTAGACTCATTTCTATAGGTGTTCTTGGAATAATATCAAGAGGAATCGTAAAAAGAATTCCTGAATAAATCCTTGTAATGCGTGTTCCGCATTTTTTTCGATTCATCATAATTCAATAGTAACAATTAACTTAAACTATTCATTTATTTAGTATGTATATTTCTACAAAATTCTTTTAGGTGTTTACAAAAAAAATAAAAAATACCTGCCCAAATCTGTACATAACAGGTGCAATCAACTTTAATTACAGACACCAATTTGTCAGAAATTGTCCACCTGATCTATTTTGTCAATGATTTAATCATGAATCCTCAAAATGTATATTAGACCGTCCCTACTTTTGCAAAAGTTGGAAATGTTGAAAGTTTAATACATATTGCAAAACGATCTTTTTAGCTAAAAAATCACCATGCCAAAATTTAAAGTCCGTATTTCAAGGATAAACCCTTTTTTATCGACGAAAAAAATACTCTTTTCTACTGAAATTTGTGATTATAGAACCCTAAAGAGCCAAAAATGTGCTCAGAATAGGAAGCAATCAGTGAAGTACTAGATTGAAAGTAGTGAGCTGGATTTTTGTATGGTGAGATGATCAATTCTCCATTTCTGCAATGAAATGGCGCAAACAGCGTGGGTTATATGATTTCTTGACTAATTTGATGCTGTTTGAGCAAAAGTTTGGGTAACTGCATTGTTGTATTATTTATTTCTTGCAACTTCAACAACACAGTACCCAAACTTTTGCTCAAACAGCATCAAATTAGTCAATAAATCATATAATCTACGCTGTTTGCGCCATTTCATTGCAGAAATGGAGAATTGATCATCTCACCATACAAAAATCCAGCTCACTACTTTCAATCTAGTACTTCACTGATTGCTTCCTATTGCTATATCTCTTTTCGTTTCTTAGTTTTATTGACGAAAAACTACCTAAGTATGAATATTTTGACCATTTTTTGAATCCCTGAGGAAACCTGCCATATTTTGTCAGATACCTAGCTCAAAAACGAAAAGAGATATCGCAATTCTGAGCACATTTTTGGCGTTTTAGGGTCCTAAAATCACCGATGTTAGTAGAATACGGTATTTTTTTCGTCGAAAAAAATCATGTTTTTGTAACCCCATACAATTTTTGAGAACTTTAGGCGCCGTGGGAGACCACATAGCCTCGATAGACGGACTTCAAATTTTGGCATGATGTTTTTTTAGCTAAAACGATCGTTTTGCAATATTGAACTTTTAACATTTCCAACTTTTGCAAAAATAGGGACGGTCTAATGCATAGTTTTTTTCCTGTTTAATAGTCCGCCAAAAATCCGAGAGTTCTTCAACATTTTACCAGCTCACTGACGTAGTGCACGGTTTGAGTCGAAAATGACCCTAATGCACTAGGAAGGTTAACAAGCGGGTTAAGATTTCCTATCATGCTGGATGAAATCCATTACGGATTTATATCAATCCCACTGATTAACTTGATGATTTTGTGGCTATAGCGGTCTTTTCTACTCAGAGTATAAGGGAGTAGAGATCAAAGTGGATAATGAAATGATAGAAATGATAGTATTCGCTAGATTGCGAACAAGTATGAAAATTTTTATAGAAATTAGGCAAGTTGGTGCATGTGATGTTGCCGGGCCCGTGGCGCAATTGGTCATACGTTTGTTTCATAAGCAGATGGTCATGGGTTTAGATCGCCCTGGCACTTTCGTCAGTTGCTCTTTCCCTCTGAGCGCAGCTGACGCTGACCCTCTTCTGAGCCCATGGCTTAAACAAACCCGGATACATAGACATCGACTCATAACCGACCCCCAATCGAACTGGATAAAGGAACAACTAACAGCCACACATCCTCATCATGTTAGAGTAAAAAGTGAAAGCAGCGCAACAGTAATCAGTTTAGAATTAGAATAGTATACATTTAGGAGCTGTACAAAGTGTAAGTACATCTTCCAATTGAAATCGCTCACGCAGTGCCCTAGTGAACAAAAGAAGGAGTGGGGACCCAATGAATGCTGCACAGTGAGAGTATTAGCTGAAAATAGCTGGTTAATGGAGTCAATGTTCAGCCTGACAGCTGAATATAGTAGGTCTGAAGTATGGCTTGTTCAACCTCTTTAATCAGCAATACATAGATAGCTGACTATCAAGTTGAATAGAACATTATTCATCTGGGTAACTAGCTTTAAAACATATCCCAATATGCAGAATTAATCATCTGTTGTTCAACCTTTAATCAAATAATTTTTGACAGCTGACCCAAGCATATGGTTTTCGTGAAGTCCACACGGCTTCTTCAGTCTCAATACAGACTTATTTCAACTTTTGTTCTTGACCATTCAGACACAACAAGTAATGCTCTTGTTTTCGAGGATATGTATACAATTGTATATGGTGCACGGTGTGTTGAAACAGGATTATTATCGCACTTTCATGAACCTAAAATATTTTTTCGTTATAAGTTAGCCTTAGCTGTATATATTAAGATTCTGGAGGTTAAAAAATCTTTCATCGGGGAAAATTAAAATAAATTTGATTTTTGTATTTTACCACTTTTCCCATATGATATGGTATTACGCAAATCTGATGAACCTTAACTCCGCTAGAAAAAGTCCGCTTTCTAATAATAAATTTGAGACCATTTGGAGAGAAACGAATGCAAAAGTCTTTACAATGAGTTTAAATTTGTTTGGCGTTCGTTTCATGTGTCCAGCCCACTACAGTCTGCCGAAACTCATAAATCATAAAAGTCTACATTCCTTCCATTTGTCTGGCACATAGATATTTGTGATGGAAGTAAACAAATACTTCCCATTAGTGCGACTACATTTGTGCAACATTTGCGGAATCACCATACACCTGTGACTCATAACATTTGCAGCACATAGCCTTCATGTGTAAATTTGCTTGAAATGGCGGGTATTAGTTGCACATACTTTGCATGTCAAACCACATCCACATGGATGTTTGCCAAAAAGTATAAGTCAACTATACTGAGTGTGCGTGATTTATTTGTAAAAGTTCTGCCTCTAATCTGTTCAGGACTTTTGTCCATACAAAATCTTAAAAGTTTCAAAAACTTATAAAATGATACTTTTAGGTTTCAGTGGGCTGTTCAGTCTCAAATAACAAAAAGTTGACAAAAAATACATAAGATTGGCGTTGTCAATTTATGTTAATGCATTCAAAAAAGATTATTCAACATTTGGTTTAAAATAAGGTACACCGGGGCAAGTTGAAACGGGTGGGGTAAGATGAAACAGCGGGTTAACGTGATTTGATCTAGTCATGAAAAGCAATTTCAATGTCATAACATTTTTTTAATCAAACTATCATTTGGTCAAAAATAATTACACAAATTACATTGATTTTTTTTCAAAACATCACAAGTTTTTTTTATTAAGACTTAACCTTACCGAATGCAACGCATGCTTAATATATGGCAATGACATTTTATAGTATAAGCATAAAATATATTGGAAACATATAAATTTGCAAGTAATCTGATAGATTTCAATAATAGTAGTCCCACCTGAATTGTCATTTTTGATTAAAGATTCGTTAATAAATAAACAAACAAACAATAATAGTAGTCTCGTGCAGTGATTTTTTCTATTTTCGTCTGGGTTATCTGTAGTTTTATTTTATAAGACACTTTGGTCTTGATAAAAACATCATCATGTTATGACTGCATAATATAAACATTCTTTTTACCAAGTAAAGTTCCCTTTTTTGCAAAGTGAGTTTGACAACAGATTCAGTATGGTGAGAAATGTCACTTGCCCTTGCAGAGCGTGATAAAAACGAAATGAAAAGCAAAAGTGATAAAGACGACTAGTAATAAAACTGATAAACCACTACACTGTACTTACAAGGTGGAAACTATCCATTAGAGTTGATTTAATAAGTCACCCGTACACTCGATACCTTCCAACCATCTTCTATGTGTTATAACTATTTAGCAATCAAAATTTATTCAATGAATCCGAAATAAGAATAAAATAACTAATAAAAACTTAAAAAGTTGTATTGAAAGCTAAAATTGTGTCAATCTTTCCTCATTTTGCACATCACTGTTTGTTATTTATATATGACATTTCCAGAACATTGACGTCTTCTTAATCTTGATCTACATTTTCAATTTTTATTTATCTGTTAATTTAGTTGAATTTGTCTCAGCATAAACAACAATGAACATATCTAAAACTAAGTTAAAAGAAAATAGAGTTAAGTACTGTTCCTTTTAATTGAACTACCATTTTGCATTCTTTGACAGATACGTATTTCGACCTCAACTGTTAGGTCATCTTCAGTGTCTCGTATTTATTCCGATATACTTTTTACGTACATGTATTCTGCTAACATGTCCAGGTTCATCATCATCATATCTAAAACTGTTTCAATTAAACATTGATTGATTTCACAATAAAAAAAATGATTACATATGCTTACCTTAAAGTACGTGTATCAAGGGCGTGTGTCGAAAGAGTTATTAAAAGCTATTCTCTAAGGGCTGATTTATTCACCTCGAATTAACCGGTAAACCAGGCTTATCCATATAGTTAAACCTGGTTTAACGCTTAATCCAGGGTGAAGAAATCGGCCCTATTCATAGGATAAAGTTTCACTTAGTAAAACATCGAGCCTTGCAAAATTCAGAGCATAATATACAAAAAAGTTATCATTATATTCGAAGAGCTATCAGTATTTCTGCTAAACTAGCTCAAAACAACTTATATTCCAGTTAACATGAATGTTAAAATATACGCGTGATTAAGTCACCATATTTGTTTAGTTATTTCGCAATCAAAGCATCTTTCGTGTCCGTGTGATCGTCGTTTAGGTGTATCGTTACGTGGTTTGGCATGCAAAATATGTGCAACTAATACCCGCCATTTCAGGCAAATTAGCACAAGAGTATGTGGTGCAAAAGAAACGAGTCACAGATGTATGATGCTTCCTTCCAATGTATGAGTCGCATAAGTTCGAAGTATTTGTTTACCTCCATTACAAATATCTATGCGCCAGACAAATGGAAGGAATGTTGACTTTTATGATTTGTGACTTTCGGAAGATTGTAGTGGGCTGGACACATGAAACGAACGCCAAACAAATTTAAACTCGTTGTAAAGATTTTTGCATTAGTTTCTCACTAAATGGTTTCAAATTTATTATTAGAAAGGGGACTTTTTCTAGCGGAGTTAAGGTTTATCAGATTTGCGTAATACCATATTATGTATATGAGAAAAGTGGTAAACTACTCAAATCGAATTTATTTTCATTTTCCCCGATGAAAGATTTTTTAACCTCCAGAATCTTAATATATACAGCTAAGGCTAACTTATAACGAAAAAATATTTTAGGTTCATGAAAGTGCGATAATAATCCTGTTTCAACACACCGTGGGTGTATGTGCTAAGGTGAGTGAATATAAAGTAGGAGGTTCGAGATCAATCCCCAGTTTTCCTACTGATTAATTCATACATTCCTAAACAAATTTTCTGGAAACAGACACAGCTAATGGTAAAAATAGGCTCACGAAAGTGTTTTTATTTTATTTTTACACAATTATTGAATATAATTGATTACTGATTAAGCACATGCCAAGCCTTATCTGCCTTCCAATTAACCTCAAATCAGCTAAAGGTTGAATAAAATCACCAAAATTAGATGTTTAGGAGCTGAATAAAGGATTGTACCTCTTGTGCTAAGCTTTTGTTCAAATGATGGCTGATTTAAAATAGTTAGAGAAACGTTTGTACAGCATCAAATTGTTCTCTGGGGAGGCCTCTAAAAAACAATGAATCAGTGCATCTAAATTTGCCATACTCACGTGAAAACTAGGGCATTGAGCTTGAAAAAGTTGCATTTTCATTTTGGACAATTTTTGAAGAGCTTTGCGCCCCTCACTGCTTGACAAGTTGGCGCCTATGACAATTACTATCAAATAAACCTGATCATTTATAAACATCTAACAGCGTAATACTCAAGGTTATTAGGACAAACTATTAGCAAACATATTCAAAGATATTCAACACTCCAACTCAACAATAAAAATGTGACGCCTGCCTCGTAAACGAATCCCAGGTATATAAATGCAAATTGGCGTAATTTTCACACGAGCAACTTGCGCAGCGCATTTAATTAAGTAATAAAAGTCAATCGACTTCACTGATCTTCATCACTAAGCACACTCCATGAAGGAAGCTGGCTACTACCCACTACGGCTTCGATCCACCAGTGCCAGTGGTCTGGGGAGATGCGTGCGCAATACATAATTTATACAATTGCATACCGGTAGGACAACATCTGAATGCTCGAATCGCTCGAGACGCGATTGATGTTGTGTGCCCGGCGTGGACAGTACAATATTCTCGACTGAAGGGGGAAAAACAGACGTATCGTGGTGTAAAATCATTTATAGCAAATCAATTGAATAAATATTTATTTGCGACCATTGGCAAGCGCAAGCCCCGGCACGCAAGATGAATTGAATTGCATTCCGTTTTCGAAAAGGATCGATCAGAAAGCAAGAAACCAAACAGTTCAATTCAGCGACTTTTTCACGCGACATCACCGAACCAATAAGGAAAGCAGCCAGCAGCGCAGCGTCGCGATTCATGGGCATACGACTTACCCGGCTCGACTCGCACTTAGGCCAGGGCTCCGGATCTGGACAGTATGACAACATGTGTAGAGAGGGTAGAGAAACCGCCAAAAGTAAGTAGACGTACAATTGCAATGCATCGGCGAACTTTAGGAGGTGCATCCGATGAAGATATGCGCATCGAAAATGCAGCGCAGAGAAACGACCAGATACGCCTGTTGAACGCAGTTTCAGTTCATTAATTTGAGTACATACGTGTATACTCTGGGGAATGTTGGGAAAATCAATGAACGGCACAGTGAGTCACATTTTTTTTTTCTGCACCCATCCATGTGTCAAAGATTGCACACTGATTCCGTTGGACAGAATGAACGATAACGGTTTGGGTCTGATGTCTAAATTATTCTCGGCTGGTTAGTCGATGAGTGGTTAGCTAGTTGGAATCAAAATGATTAATTGTTTCAAGCGATTTTGCATTGCTCAATGAATTTCACTTTTTACAACATCAATGAAAAATACTAAAACAAAAAACAAATCAGCAAATACAGCCGCGATCATTATCACTTCCACAATCGGCTCGGTAAGCGCCAGGCAAACGTCACAGAAACGAAGGAAAGGAGAATCCGCGGGAGCAAGCTCGAAATTAAATTCGAAGTAATTCAATTTAATGATGTGATAATAAAAGGCAATAAATTTGATGAGAATTTCTCATGTTTACACAGCGACGTCGGCCGGTCTGACTTGGCTTGGATGGTGCGCTTCATTCAGCTTCTAATGGAGCAATTTTCGTTAGTGTGTTATGATGGGAATTTAATGACGGCCATAAAAACATGCGGTGTCTGGGCGTGAGTTGGACTTTGCTTGATCCTGACCTATGCCAACACAATTTATTCGTGTTTGTGTTTCTTTACACCAAACCACAGCTGATCAAGATCGTAAAAGTCGTATGGAAGTTTCATTGTAGGTAATCATCGAAACAGGCCCTAGAGTAAAGTGGATGACGGTGATAAAAATGAAACCAATTTATTGCACTTGCTGGTCGCACCAGTTGCCGACGGCAGCAGCCGCTTGGTTGCGATTGTGAGGGCAGTAGTGACACCGATCGGAATCGAATTAATTATGTTATCAACTTGTTGCGACTGGTTTGAAACTCGTGGGCTTGTTCCCAGTGCCCCTAACGTTGGTCACAGCACACGGACTGGCGATGAGCTGAACATATTCACATTGCACACACAATTTCTCTCTTCTCCACACCCGCCCTTTGAGGCCCGGCACGGCAACCAAATGGCAGTAGTCGAAACTCGGCGAGTGTGAGATTGGGTGGACTGAACAGTGCAAAGTAGTAGTACCTACATGCATATTTCGAACGGATGGATAAATGTTGCACTAGTGGTCGATTGCTCTCGTCACTATGGCATTGTATATTGGGACTGTTACGGTAATGGGTATAAATACAAGCCGGCTGGCCATGTTAACAATTTGATGAAACTTGGCCTCATCAGCTTTGCCCTTGATTGCGGTGTTATAGATTGATCTAATAGAATTTTACAACCTTGTGTTAAGTGTCGCAGTGAAGCTTGTTATAAATTAAAAAAAAAAAGTATTTGAAAAAAGTATTGCATCACAACATTATAGGGTGAGCTGGCAGAACTGCTGAAGTCCATGTTCTTTCAATTGGTTTAGATGGTTTAGATGGGGCCTACAGTAGAATTTTGATTTTTGGCAGAAATTAAATAAATATCTAGTAAAGAAACTGCGACGGAAACCTCACAGAAAAAAAATCATGTAAAATTTAGTGAGAAATCATGCACATAAAGGGAATGCTAGAGTTAGTGCACATTTACATGAGATGTCATGTAAAATTACATTACAATCGTGTAAATTTCCGCTAATAGTCGCGTTACCGGTTGAAGTCCATGATTGTTTACATGATGGTTGGTGGAAATTTACGCGGTGGTAGTGTAATTTTACATTATATCTCATGTAAAAGTGTACTAACTCTAGCATTCCCTTTATGTGCATGATTTATCGCTGAATTTTAATTACATATATTTTTCTGTGCTAGCTCTAATTGTTGGAAAAACTTTTTGAGGAGCTTTTAATAAAAAATAAAAAGAAGTTGCTGGTAAAAGTATTGAAGGTTTTCAAAGATTTTCTACTGTGCATTTTAATAGTTCAACTTAAGTTGCATTTAAGTGTATCTTAAATTTTTATATTCGCCCAAACGTGTCCCTCAATTTTCAATTAAATCCACAAATAATCAGAAACTTACAGAAATGTTTACCTGTACCATATTCTGATTTATTGACCGTATTCTATTTATAACGGAAATAGAACAGAACAGAAACTGAAAACAGAACAATACATAGGCAGTCGGGTGCTCGAAACTTTTGCCGGTCTTGGTAAGGTGCTATTAAATACCAACCAAGCCGATCTGTTTAAAAGCACAGGTCGTACGGCAGAAGTTTCACGCATTCGATGTATTCGATGAATACATGGCCTACTTGCCTAATTTCACCTTCTATAAAATTTTCACACTTGTTCGCTACCTAGCGAATACTATCATATCTATCATTTCATTATCCACTTTGATCTCTACTCCCTTATGCTATGAGTAGAAAAAGACCGATATAGCCACAAAATCATCAAGTGTGGCCAGACTATGTAACAGTTCTAAGGCTAAACTTTTTTGAAAACTGCATTTAAGAGTCCTGTTACATACCATAGACAAATAGAATCAACACAAACCATTCGTGTCGTACACCAATTTATTACACGGTCCAATTGGCATTGTTTTAGTTGACCAACGGCCTACTCGTAGCGTTAGTAAAGGTTTTGTCCGAGTTTGGCGTTTGCACACTATATAGGGTGCCTGTACCAGTCATGGCACTAGTTAAGGATAACTATTTTTCTAATTATACGTTTGCACGGGGGAACTTGGACTTGAAAAGTTGAAAAACGCAGTAGGCAAGACAAAGTTTGCTGGGTATGTACAAGGTTTTAATGTTTTGAGCTAATTTTCAAGTTTAAATGAATTACCTTTTATACACTAAATGTTTCATGTTGATTTGTATCATCAAATATTGTAAATTAACCCTTTGCCAATTTCAGACACTATAACCATTACTGTACAATGAGTCTACCGTTCGTGGTTGACCAAACTTGGTCCGAAAGCATTTACCCTTCAGGACGCGCGCTGTTGTAAAAAGTATAACACTACCAAAAAACCTCGCTCGTCGTATTCAGCGCGAGCGTGGTGCAGTTTCGGTTGCTTGATGGCGCGCGTCCTTCAAGGTTAAGCGTAAATATTCCCGTCACTATGATTTAAATCCAAAAATTACAATATCATTATCCTTTTATAAACAAAAGTATACACTAAAATATTTTTTTTGCATGTTTTATTTTTGAACTTTAAATACATGAACATTTTAGATACTCTGCATAAAAAGAGGGAGAGCTATTCGGAACCAACATTGTGCATGAGAATATGTAATACATTGTAATTATGGTAACTATGGCAACGGCGCCCAGAGGGCGTTCATGGAGAAGAGAAAATAAAGGTTGCAGGTGTATTTTAGGGGGTCCCTGGGAGTTTCATGAGGTACCATACGGTCTTCAGGGAGTTTCAGGGGTGCTTATCTTTCCTAATGTTTCAAGTTGCGAACAGCTCGCTGGCGTAGTGTATGGTTTGGATAAAAAATGACCCAAATGCTCAAAGAGGGTTTTATATGTCTCAGACAGTTCCTGGGGTTATCCAGTGGATCACAGGGGCGTTGCAGGAGATTTCAGGGGCTATTAGGAGGTGTCAAGGGCGTTTCAGGGGGCATCAGGGGGATCTAAAAGTCATTTCAAGGAGTATCAGAAGCTCACATGGGAGCTTCGAGGGATCTCATATGCATTTCAGAGACTCCAGGGGTTCTATGGCGTCTTATGATTGATTCAGGGGATCTCAGGGAGTTTCAGGGCGCTTCAAAGGGTCCCAGAAGGTTTCAGAGCAGTTCCAGAGGATATCAGGGGCGTTTCAGAGGCTCCAAGAGGTTTCAGGGGAGTTCCAGGGAGTCTCAGGGGTAAATCAGGGGGTCTAAGTGGAGTTTCGGAGGGTCTCGGACAGGGATAAGGTGTGACTCTAAACTATTTGCTACGAGACACCACAACCAAGTACAAAAAGGCGAGCACGTGCAATTGGATGTATGTTTTACACTTACTTTGCCGTCTACTTGAGGTTTCTTGTTTCTCGCAATCTGTCGTATGCACTCTTTCTGTGCTTGTCTTTGTGTATGGTACAGTGCTTGATTCTAAGCAAGATTGTTGAAATTTCAAATCAAACGATGCATCACTTGTAAGTACTTGACAAGCTCAACAACTTTGCCGAAAACACAAACTCGCTATTTATTTTAGGTGTATCTGTTTGATGAAAGCACCAAATGAATAAATAGTTATAGCACAGTCCCAAGCACTGTGAATTACTCTCTGCGTCGTAAAAAGTAGAGCTGCGATTTGTCTCTCGCACAGATACGAAAGGTTTTACTCATACGTCTCTGCAGAAAAGAGAAGGGCATCTTATAACAATCCGACTACACGAAAAGTGATAAATTTGATGCGTGAAAAATCGACTCGATTTATTTTGTTTCTGCCCATTTCGTTTCCATCGTGTCTAAACGTCAAAACAACTGCAGGGCTCAAAGTGTATTGATTTCAGGTATTATCAAAATAAATGAATAGATGACGTCATATCGATGATTAATTCTCTTATTTTTCGAAATATTATTTCATTGGGAGCATCAATTGATGTTTCGACAACTATTGCAATAATATGGTAGACAAACCAAAGATATTGTTTGCAATTGCAGGCTGTTATAAAGCATAATAATAATGATGTTTAACCATTTATTTTTCTTAATTATCAATGATATTAAACATATTCCCACCACTATTGTAACGCGTACCCTATTTACGGTTTTAAGAGATAAGTAACTTTGACTGTGTTCTCAAAATACATTCTAGTTGAACACAATATTTTTGCGAATCAGTTTTTGAGTTGGTTTATCTGCCTCCGAAATAATTTGCTCTTTCGTATCAACACGGTTGAAATTTTCCATGTAAAAAGTGTGATTTCAACCGCTAGGTGTTGCAACCATGAAATATTTATCAATTTCTGACTCCGGAGATGACCTTCTCTTCTCTGGCCTCTGTCTCTCGGCAAAAACGGAAAGTATGCACTTGAGGTTGTGTGAAGCACAAGCTTCTTTCGCACCGCACTGTGTATGCCGACAATTTATGGTTTCAGAGGAGTTTTAAGGGGTCTTAAAGACGTTCCAGGTGGTCTGAGGGGCTTTCAGGGAGTCAGGCCTTCAGGTGGTTCATCTCACGTTCGCTTCATAACCGAACAGTCATGGGGTTGATTCCCAGTCCTGGCATTTGTAGTTTTTAATTCATGTGATCTTCCCCGAGAGCAACTGGCACTGTCTCTCATTAGAGGCCATGACACTAACGGATCCGGATTACATTAGAACATTTGAAGGTCGTCAAAGACTTCATTTTAAACTTATTGATATTGAAGCAGTAGATTGGACGATTACGAAGACCAACTTTGGGTTCCCTTTAATATGGTTAAACCATGCCACTATATTTGGGACTCTGGTTGGTCAGGTTCTATTGTACTTTATACTGATGGGAATTTGTGCTGGACTTTTTGACCGCGGTATAAGTAAAGCTATACTAATGGGATGTAGTCCCACTGCGTTTCAAGCAGAAATAGAGCCATTTTAGAGTGTGTTAATACTTGCCTGAGGAGAATCTACCTACAGATTTGCAAAAATCTGCAGCTTCTCAGACAGTCAAGCTGCTGTAGATGCGCTGAGGACATTCACGTGCCAGTCCAAGCATTCTTTCTCTGAAGCAGTTGGCCATTGGGAACGAAGAAACATTATACTAGGTGCCCGGCCATTGTGGAATTCAGGGAAATTAAAGCGCCGACAATCTAGCCAGACAGGGTGCAGCATCGTGCCCTGAACCATTCTGTGGAGTTTCTGAGTGTGTTCTTAGGACAAAACTAAAAATATAGGAAATGTCTATGGTAGAACCCAATCGAAATGCCACGGATACATCTAGGCCATCAAAAAGATTTAAAAAACCTAGTGCAGCAAAAGCCAGAACCATACTAAACTTAAACAAAGGGAGACCAGAGGATAATAAGAGGACTGATGACCGGTCATACCCCAGTAGATACCATCTATACAAGATTGGAAAAAATCAATCATCTGAGTGTCGTTTTTGCCAAGGAGAGAACGAAACCATTGAACATTTACTCTGCAGCTGTGCAGTACTGTCCAATCAAAGATGGTCAATATTTGATAAAGAGTTATTAGAGTTCTTGAAAGTTTGACAAAGTAATCCTAACGGGGTAATAGACTTTATTAAACAAGTTGTTCCTAATTGAGATCGAGTGCTTTATTAACCAATGTCCATCACAGCTCAATGGTGACAGGTTAATCGATTACAACCAAATTAAATATGGGCCATAACACAATATTCCTAAATAATGAACGCTGAGGTTAAAAGGCTCTATAACTGAGGAAACAACATTTCGGCCTCTACTTGTGAGTCACCATTATACTGCGAAAACTACAACACCTTAACGTTTTTAGGGCCTCCCAAACAACCGCCTTCCAATTGGTGTTCTTGTCAAACCAAAAACCAGAAAAATGTTTTGTATTGTAATCACTACTTTCCATTTCCGCGTAGACGATGATGGCCAGGCAGCCTTCCTTAGTTTTACACGGACCACGGAATCGAAGGCGTGGAAATTACCACCTCATTCTTATATCCCGATTTCGGAAGGAATTCAGTTCTGGGCCCATCAAAGAAGTATTTTCCGCACGGTTAACACGGTATAAAATTTCTCCAACCTAAATAAACTATTTAGCTCCAGGTGGTGGTCGGCCGGCTAGGAAGGAGTGCGGTACCGACCTGCTGGTAATAGTGAAACGAAGACGAGGCGTTGTATTATTAATTAGCAGCAGACACGCAAATCTAGGCGACTCCTACCGTATAGGAGCTTTGTCTGCGGGAAAAACATAATCGAAGACTATAAACGTTGCCTTCGGCAGTGCTATAGGTATACGGTAAGGTATGGTATGTGCGTAAACAGTGGGCTGGTTGAACATCGTGGCGGACATGCAGCTGCTACCTACTACTATTCTAACAATGATCGCATGTAATCGATGCCTGATAACGATGGAAATCAAATTTAGACTATATGTACTTGCTGCGGGGGGTGTAACATAATTGGATACGCGTTGAGACGGAACTGCTATTGTTATACTTTATACATATGATGTACAGTTGACTCACTGAAGTCAATAATATAATAATTGTGAGAAAAACTTTAATTTAATAAAATAAAAAAAGTTTTTTGTCTAAAAAGTTTAAATTTAAATTAGCGTATTTTAACTGTTGTGGAAGGCTTGATTCATTTGCTCAAACCACCAAATACTTCCCACAATAGATAGTCGAAATTTAATTTGTGTAAACAAAACAGCTTGAGTACCGCAGAACCGTGTCATATGATAGCATTCCTTCACGCTTTGAATTTGAATATTGGATAACGCAATTTCGGCGCCTAGTGACATTTGACGGCCGATGGCTTCGCAGTTGCCACTTGTCACTGACTGTAACATAATCCATTTCGAAGATGGCACCATGAAACATTTTTCGGCGGTTATTTATATGTTTTGTTCGTCGCAGTGAAACCATGTCATTGTGGGGTGCGTTCACGAAATACGAACTATTTGAGTAAATCACATATGCTAATGACACGAATGAGCACCAGCTTATTATAATTACTAGCGTTGCGTCGCCTTACCAGTATTCATCAACATGTGTACAAGTTTGCAAAGCATTGGCTCTCCACTAGCTGAAGGTCGACTGCGTTGATATAGCGGTTGTGAAAATATAGGTGACACATAGACAGACAGTGCGGTCTTTTTGTTCGTTACTCATAGCCATACGGCTACGACGGATGCGACGACGGTTTGATTTTGTGCTCAGCAATGTGAAACAAGTCTCCGAAGGTAACAAAAAACAAAACCTGAGCGCTCTTGGAAATGACATCTTTGCTGAATATTCATTAGACGTGTGTAGTGTGCGCTGTGTGAAAAGAATAAAGTTTACAGCTAGAATGAACACACAGCGAAACAAAAAAAAACTGCACCCCACATACGTAATGTTGACAATACTTTTCTTCGTCCAGGTTCTCCTAGCCCGCAAAGGTGCTTTCTGGTTTTCTGTCATTCACCCGCATTTTTTCTGTTTTCTGCTTATTCTGCCGACCCACAGCAGGGTCAGTTTTAGAAAGCTGAACGAATTCAGAATGCTTTCTATTTTTGCATACTAGAAAGAGAAATCGATCATGTCTTTGGAATGGGAGCTACAAAAAAAAATCGAGTGAAACTTTTGAAAAGGTCCTATGTTGAAAATTAAAATAATGGGCGACATTTGTTGTTCATTCATTTTATTTATTTGGTACTTCTGTCATATATATTATGACGAAGATCAATCCAAATTTTGTTGCCGTAACTTTCGATTTGCGGCTGCATCTCTCCAACGTTGCCCACAACCAGCCCAGCCAACACACGATCGTATATGCTGTTGAAAAGGATGCTAATAGTGGAGATTATATGCGTACAGTTTTACACACGGTTAAATGGAAGCATGTACGCATATGGACTCCACTTTACCATTCTATTCTACATTATATACGACTTCGTGGTGGCTGGGAGTGTTCGCCGGATTACGCTCCACGTAGCCCAACCATCGTGCTCTCTACTCTCCACGTCTTTTTGTTACAACCTGAACATTAACGAAAAAGCTTGTGCTCCGGCATTCTCACATCTTGTCCTGTCCATTATATCCTTCCGGGTTTACCATCTCCTGAATTCTTCATTGAATATACCGAGCTCGTTGATCTGTGAACATTTGCTCATGCTACATACTCTGGGAGCTTCCTAACCTAAAATTGCCTAATATACATTACTAGCAAACGCCTTCGCAGTTATTAACTGAGAATTTCATGTGGCAATGATCATCTTGCGTGTGTATATCGTGTGGCAGTCACGAAGATACTCTATTCCCAAGAAACCTTGAAAGTTTTCATTACGGAATATTCCTGGATCGACCGGGAGTCGAACCAGTAACCCTCAGTATGGTCATTAGAGTGGGTCAACGTTGTATGGAGAAAATTTAAATTTGATCGCATCAACCCGGAACAAAGCTTTTTCAATCTATATTAGCGTCCAAAACAACTGTGCACAATTTTGAAGCGATTGGTTGCGTCTCCGTATTCCGCATTGCGATTGAAATTTATGGAAGTTAGTATGAGAAAATGTATTTTTTTGCATTTTACTCATAAGTTTATTTTGTCTAACACCATGTAACTAATGACGTTAGGATATGCCGAAAAACTTTGCCGAAGACCGCAACGTGATCCGCCGCTTGTGAAAAAAGTTATTTGCTTAATAACTTAGGCCAAATATTAGGATTTTATTATTGATGTTATTCCTTTACATGTTAAATGTTAAGCACCACCGGGCAATCTGTACGTTATAACTTTTTTCCCAAGTGTCGGATCACTTTACGGTCTTCGGCAAAGTTTTTCGGCATATCCTAAGCTTTACTTTAACTTCATTAGTTAGATAGTTTTAGACAAAAAAAAATTCAATGTATGTGAAAAATGCAAAAAAGCACATTTTTCCATAGTTATTCCATACAAATTTCAATCGCAATGCGTAATACGGGGAAGCAACCAATCACTCCCAAATTTTGCACAATTGTTTTGGACGCTAAAAAAAATCGAAAAAGCTTTGTTCCAAAAAAATGGCTTTGTTGACTCAGTCTAATGGTCATGCTGATAATCTACAGGGGATAGACAAAATGATCGGGACAAGCAAAATCTTGACTTTTCAAAAAATGTTCAACTAACTGTAACTTTTCGAAAAGTGCATCAAATATTCTCAATTTTTTACTGTAAGTTCTTCAACTAGTTGTGTATCAGTGGACAAAATTTGGAAAAGATCGGACAATTCTTCACGAAGTTATAAAGATTTTTGAAAAAGGTAAAATTATCCGATAGCCAACTTTGAGCTGTTATATCTCCGGATTCAATGAACCGAATGCAATGAAATTTTGAACATTTATGACTTATATAATGAGCTATGAAAAACCATTGACTTAACTTAATATTTTAAACACGGAAGATAATTATAACGATTAGATTATTTCTCTAATAAAACACCAAATTATCCAAAACATCAACATCGTTTCAAAATTCAAGATACAAATTATAGTTCATTTAGTTTCCCTCTAATTGACTTATATATAAATGTGTTTTGAAGAAAAGTAACAACATAGCCGCCAATAAATTGAAAAAATAATGGGATGCATATGAAAAATAGACCAATTTACTAAAAAATCGTGAAAAAAATAAAATCTCTATAACTTTTTCGCTTGTTAAAAATTTCAAGTTAAGTCAAATGTTTTCCAGAGTTCATTATATAAGTCATGAATGGTCAAAATTTCATTGCAATCGGTTCATTGAATCCGGAGATATAACAGCTCAAAGTTGGCTATCGGATAATTTTATCTTTTTCAAAAATCTTTATAACTTCGTGAAGAATTGTCCGATCTTTTCCAAATTTTGTCCACTGATACACAACTACTTGAAGAACTTACAGTAAAAATTTGAGAATATTTGATCAACTTTTCAAAAAGTTACAGCTAGTTGAACATTTTTTGGAAAGTGAAAATTCTGCCTGTCCCGATCATTTTGTCTATCCCCTGTATATGATGCTAGCATATATCAAGTACAACACGCTAATAAGACCGGTTGTCCACAAGGTATGAACAATGTTTGAGGAGGACCTGAAAGCACTCGAAGTTTTCGAGCGATGCGTGAAAAGGATGATCTTCGGCGGTGTGTTGATGAACGGTATGTGGCAGCAAAGGATGAACCATGAGCTCACAGCACTGAACAGCGAACTCAGCATCTAGAAGATAACCAGCAGGATACGATAAACAGGGCATGTTTCAAGAATTCCGGACAGCAACCCTGCAAATTTGGTGCTCTCGACAGGTCCGGTTGGAATAAACGATTTCATTAATGTGATAAAAAACAAACATGTTTCAATAACAAACAGTTTTCACTAACTACTATTATCGGTTATCTTTTTATTTGAAGCATAAAACACCAGACACATACACTTAGCACAGTTTAACTCTTCTTCAATTTGGAGTGGTTATGCTACTAGGTAGAGCGTTAAGTGTTCCACCGAAGTAAACGCACCTTCCTACTGAAATTTGTGTGTAGAGTGAGTAGCTAAAAACCCGAAAGAAAAACTTAGAAATCACAAGTGGAACCCCGGGAAGCGCAGGAAGGAATTCCTTTCCGTCACACAGTATCATCCTCCAAACCGACTCTCATATCAATGCAATTATAAAATACTCCAAATTCAGTGGAGTAAAACACACTTCGCAGCCAGCGGTGCGGTGGTGGCGGCACACTTGCATGCAGCAGACCAGTTTTTCAAAAGCCTCTGCTGCGTTTCGGCGCGACCGCAAGCATCGAACGAACGACCGGCGAGCATGATGTGGAAAGAAATGCCAGCAGCTCTACGTGAACAATGCAAGAAATGCGTGAAGTGTATCTGAGGGAAATTCAACAAATTGCACAGATTCATTGCAGCTGCGAAAGAATGTTCAAGTGGCATGATAGGGCACCTTGAAGACCCGCTGTAGGGCTTATCAAAACAAATGGTTAAGCCTGATTGGAAAAGTATAACAAAAAATTGAAATGAAGTTTGACCAACAACCACAAAACGCCTCACTGTGGTGTTTAAATAAAAAAAATCAGATTTTTTTCTCACTGTCTTCTTCCTGTTTCCTGTTGATGCAGCAGATAGTCGGCGCGTTCTCCGCAGTATACTTGGTTTTGCGGGGAGATCAAGTGGTAGTGTGTACATTTTTTATTTCCCTTCCAAAGACCTCCCGGAGTAGGGAGTGGATGCGAAAATGGAAAAGCGCCCGGTGAAAAGGATTTCCCCATATTATTATTTAATTAGAATATCTCTCTGTGGCTTCGTGACAGTACATGATAATTATCATAATGTGGGGCTTGCTTTAGTGGCTCTTTGTTGTTTTTAATTTTCTTCCTCTGTTTGCACGATAATCTGCGACGGCGACGCTGCGGGGGACAGGATTTTATAAATTAATCCTACGTTAAAAAGCTTTTTCCTGGCAGTAATTGCCGGACTATACCGACAAACGAGTGACCATTTCAACCAGCGCCACTTTCAGTTGCAGCGCCTTTCCGTTTTGTGCGGAGGCAACAACCATCACAACCAGACGGTAAATAAATCGACCAATAAACGCTGTCAATCTTCCTTTTCACGATTTTACGATCACTTGATTTCCTCAGCTGCGAGGTGCTGCAGTGTCCGACGGGCGCTTGTTGGATGGGATCTGATGAGACATCTTCCTCAACTTGTTTCTTGGCGGCGTGCAGCAAAACGAATGTGCAGGAAGACACGTTGACTGACAGAATCATTCTGATCACAACAAGTTCGGTGCGAAAACTTTTACCATGCGCAATTCCATAGTTTCACTTACTTGTAAATTTGAGGTTCTCGTTAGTTTTTAAAGTTTTCGATTATCACAATCACAACTACTTACAAGTTTATTGGAAAATTTGCTAAAAAAATGAAGGTTTTTTTGGGCACTTTTTACTAAAACTTAGTCAATTTTATACTTAAAGTTTTGCGATAATGTATTCTGAATCCAATATCCTCATATTCACCTTTTTGGAAAAAAATATGGACGTTTTAGGGATCGATTGTTACCATTCTTTTTGTTATCACACATGATCAATTTAACTAAAAAAAGTGATATCAGCAGTGCTGAAAAATTCATTTCATCATATCAAAATTCAATCACCTACAGCACATTTTAGTAGCTGAATCTGAGAATATGGTATATGAAAAACTTGTGCGGTTAGACCAGTTCTGCAAGAAAGTCACGGAAAAACCGCCATTTTTTGAATATTTAAGGTAAATGTCACGGACTACCTTTGAAAAATACAAAATGATATTCATCGTGAATATCATTGGCATTTTTCGAAGGTAGTCCATGACATTTACCTTAAATATTCGTAAAATGGCGGTTTTCCCGTGACTTTCTTGCAGAACTGGTCTAGCCGCACAAATTTTTTGTATACCATGTTCTCAAGTTCAGCTTCTAAAATGAGCTGTAGGTGGTTGAATTTAGATATGACGTAATGACATTTTTAGCACTGGATATCAGCACTTTGATTGCACGTAATGGACAAAGTAATGTAATTCTGTTAAGATAGCCAGGCTGATATTAAAGCTCTTACTTCGGTCAACTCTAGGTTGAAGTTAGTCATCGCTTGTTGAGCTCAAATTAAGAAGCTGAATTCAGCAAACACTGTTCTGCCTGTATGGGCACCTGGCCGAGGAAAAATACTATGCTATGACAACAACGGTTTCATTATTTAAGTAATGAATTGGCCTGACCATTTTAATATTTGTGTCACGTTTCTAACGTGCTGCAAATAATAATGCTGACAAGAAAATATTAAAAGAAATTTTGATTTTTCCAAGAAGCTTTTCAATACTGACTATGCAGGCACTAGAATAGAATAGAATAGTAACTGGCTCATATCTTATATTTTGAATATACAGGGTGGCAACGTAGAAATGATACACTCGAAAGCTGATGCAAAAATCAAACAGGGTTTAATTTTTCTGCAAATTCACTTTAATTAACACAACAAAGTATTAAACTTACAAAGTATTTAGTTCAATTAGAATTATTCCCCTTTGTTTTGAATTACGGCCCGCAGACGCTTCTCGAAGTTATTATCTACATGTCGTACGCACCTCTTCGTCCGTCATTTCAACCCAAATTTTTACCAAACGGTTTTTGAAGGTATACAAAACCAAGTTCTTCGCGTCGCCCAGGTTCCCTAGCATGTATACCCATGTACAAAAGTCCAGTGGGTTCAAATCGGGAGACGAAACCAGCTATTCCGATGAGCTGATGAAGCACGGTAAATTTTGCTTGCATCACTGTTCAACAATTACTGCCTTATGCGTCGGTACTGAGTCCTGCTGAAAACAAAAAACTTCCTTTTCCAAACAGTTTCTTGGCACCGGAGAATAGGTGATATTTCATGACGTGTTGTAAAAAGTATTCCTTGTTGATTTTTATGCCCCTGTCGATGAACAACAATGGTAATTGGCCTTTTGTTGATATGGCGCCACAAACCATCACCGCTGCAGCACTTCGATATCGTCGAACCTCTCGTTTGTCGGCAGGAATTTCACGAAGACTTGCTTTATACAAACGATCATTTTGTTTATTCAGAGACGCTTCCAAAGTAAAAAAAAATCGTCCGAAAAAAATGTTGTGAGCAGCGTGCGTCTCGAGCAGAACGCGAGATCTGGCAACCCTGTCGAAAAATATTCTTCAGAGTCAATCCGTGAATCCTTTGTTTCTTAAAAGCCCCATATCTAAGTTCCCGTTTCCCCAAGCACACTTGTTTTCAATGCAATAGCATGAATGGCAACGTATGGCTCCCAAATTAGTGAATCACTTCAACGTTGCCGCCCTGTACATTGAGAAAAAGTTTTTGAATTGTTTTTTTTTTCTTGCTGGATAAGGAAATACAAAAAAAAACAGTTTTTTAAATTATTTCTTGCAAAAAAAAAATGATGTCTGAACTTCCATCAATTCGACGAAAGTTACCCGGGCGAGATTGCTATTCCGGAGAAGAATAAATCAACGTAACTTATCCTAAATCGAAAAAGTAACTTGGCCAAGTTGATGCCTGCCGTTGACGAATCCGGATTGTTGCGGCAGCGAAGCCGTATTGTTGCTGCGGAGGACGTGACCTACGATACCCGGTTTCCGATAATTCTACCATCGAAGCACCGTGCTATCAACCTTTTGATAAAAGACTATCATCGCCACTATCGGCACGGTAACAATGGAACCATCGTAAACGAGCTTCGCCAACACTATGCCATTTTGAACTTACGTAGAATGTTGCAGAAGATCGCATATTACTGTCGTTACCTCTAGACATTCTTGTTGGGAGTCCTCGAATTGTTCTTGATATGATTAATCTAGTAACTACTTCTGTAACTTTTTATGAGATGCTCTAGGAATTCCGAGAGATTTTTTTTCCTGACATTTCTCAGAATTTCTCTAGGTAATCTTCCAAAAATGCCTCTAAGGATTCGTCCAAGTTTTGTTTCCTTTGAGAATTTATTTTGAAATTGCTGAAATTTCTCCAGGAATTCGCTGTGGGAATCCTCTAGAAGGTCTCCTCAAACAATTCCTGACAGATTTTTTTTAGCAATTTCTGGAGGAATCCTATGGATTCCAAAAACTGCAAAAATACCATCTGGAAATGTTTGTGCAATCCCAGCAAGAATGCTTGGGGAAATCCTAGTAAGAGTTCCTGAAGGAATCCCAGCAAGAGGTCTTGGAAGTATTCCGAGAGGAATTCCTTGAAAAATCATTAGAGAAATCCCTAAAGGAATGATCGGAACCATTTCTGGAGGAATCCTTGCACGGATAACTGTTGGGGTTCCTACGATAATTCCTCTTAGGATCCCTTCAGGATTTCTTGCTGGGATTCTTCTCCAAGGCTTCCTCTCGGAATACCTCTTGCAATACATCCATCAAACAGCAGGGATTCCTTCAAATACTACTTCTAGCACTTGGGATATCAAGTCGAATCGAATTACTTCACTAATCTATACTTATCTAAAATATCGCATAGTGAACTTCGACTCAACGCCGATCAAATGATCTTAACGTATAAGGTAAATCAAAACAGAATCACCATACAAATAAATTCCCCTGTTTATTCACACATTCCTACTCCGTAACACGCTGCTTGTTACTGAGAGTCGCGATCACATCCTGAGTTTGTTTATGCAAGGTATATAAATCATTAAGCATACCAATAAACACAAACAAACAATTGCCCTATGAAATTCAAGCGCCAGTCAATTTCCGCCCATATTGACTTCCATCGTCTGTATCGATACGTGCGAACTGCACTGTAGCATCTTTGTAGTAGATTTTATTGATCTTCGCTCGTGGTACCCCCAACTATAATAATACAGCTTGTGAAATTGTTGCGGGCAACGTTATAATTTCTACCGGTCGGAAAGTATGAAAAATGGGTCTCTAATCCAAAAAGAATCAGCAGAAAATTACAGTCCTTGGAAATTACACATGCTCACATTCTCACGCCAAACGGGGCCCCGCGGCGGGTAGGGCAGCCAACTGCCAATGATGGCTCAGGTTTTCAATCTGTACGCCCATTCCTCCTTCATTATTGATCGCACCGATCAAGCCACGAGACGGACGAGGGCACGATTTGCCTCCAACAGGCACCAGTCGGCCACCAGCGTGCGTTGCGAGCTGCTGCAAGGGTTACATTTTCATAACTGCAAGTTTGGCTGTGTCATGGCATACTATGTTACACATTGTTGCAGTAAATTAGAGTGTGCTGAGCTGAGCAGAAATCAGTGGGTTCCTATGATCACCCCCTTTGCTATTCATATGGCACGCAGATCGTATTACCGGGTGTACTGGCTAGTAATTATAATGATTATCAAATTATGAATGCATTATTGTAAGTGCTCCTGCATCCAGCTCCGGGAACACGGGAAAAGTAAACCATCACGCGCATCATGTATGATCATTCGGCCGTCAATAATGGTGGGCTGTGCAAAAATGTGTAATTTTGGTGCTTTAAATTCTTCCTTCACACCTCCTTTGGAGCATTCTTGCTCGATATGGGAGACACGGGTGCTGTTATCTTGAAACAATAAAAAAGTGCAATTATGTACTATTATGTTTCATAATTCATACAATTGTTGTTATTGTTTTTTTTAAAGGAAAATTCCGTCTATGTAATTGACAAGGGTGTCCATGTTGACGGTTATTGAGAACTTACGACCGGCAAGGTGGGCTCCCATCACCGGCTGCTTTATAGCTTACACTTATCCATTGGCATACATGCATGTACGTAAGACATGCACCTGAACATGTAAGAAAAAATTCAATTAAATATTCATTTTTTTTGCATTCAAGTTAAACCTACTAAATGCGGTAAAAATGCGGCCACAAGGCTGTATGTATTGACTATGTGTTTGTGTGCCTATGGACGTGTTCTACTGAGAAACCTCAACTCTGTGGAGTGAAACGGAATCATGTTTATCCGGAGTCAATTTGTTGCGTTATCTTGTATGTTTGGATGGAGATAAATTTCGCTTTGTGTGCACTTATCGTGGGCTTCCGTCCACTGTGGAGCGAACGCATATGGTTATGATAATTTTTAATTAAATGCCGATAATTAACATTTTACGGTACTGTGAATCTAGAATTCGTAAAAGGTGCAAATAGTTGAAGAATGCATTGAAAAATCGAAAGGCATTTTTATTAGCCAATATAATGAATGCCAGGTGACTTTGACAATCGAATATCTCTATTCACACTCCCAAGTGTGAAATTTCATTGACAAATCTCTGTTACGGTAAATATTTAACGACTACTATGGGTTGGTGTAGCGAGATGATTGCATATTGCATATAGGAGTATATTTCAACTTTTTCATTTTTCAAAATAGAAAGGATATTTCACAAGACTAAACACAAGTACTGAAGGTTTGTTCCATTTGAGCCTTTAGATTTTAATTTCATCATTAGAGTGTACTTGAATATAATTGACATTGTGCTTCTATTACAAGAACTTCAAAAGCAAATTACTCAAAGATTGTTTTCCCTCTTCCAAAATTTTCATTAACATTATTTGTTTACAATGCAACGAGAAAAGTTGCATCGTCTTGCTGATGCAACTGAAACGAGTTGTAATCGAATTAGTCGAATGAAAATAAATGCTGGTTTTGACACTTCTCATGTATTGGATATCTGAGTGTCCGACCAATTCACCAAATGCCGTTCGACCGAAAGGGGTATTAGACCGAATTATTATCAAAATAATTCAAAGGTGCTGTCAAATTCCTGGTAACTAACAGTATGCTGGTGGTGGTGGTGCTCACATTTTCAACGAAGATTTTTCTTTTTTCTACCATTTACTGTTCGTTCTATTTGGAACCTTTTGACATTATTGTTGACATTATGAGTATTAGGAATATTTGATTCTCTTACTTGAAAGCTTTTGTATCTAGTTTAACCATTAAGGCGAAACAGGAGGCATTTCCTCATGTTTTTGGTCGTTGATTTTTTTTATTAAATAACGAACTAATATTTTCAAAATCGGTATTCGTACACATGTTGAGTAAGCCTGTCCAATTTGTAAAATTGTTCTCCATGATGTTCTCTGATTCTCAAGTCCACCGTCATGTTTTGATTGGCATCCTAAAGAAGTAACTGGTCAAAATTTCAGCTAATTCCCTTGAAATTAAGAGATGCATCAAATCAATTTTGTGTTTTTTGACTATTCAACTTCAAATTCGAACTTCAAAAAATCATAACTATACTAAAACTTGTCAAAAAATAATTCTTTCAACACTAAATGCAAGATATACAGGGGGTGGCCAAAATGTTTGGGATAGGCCATTTTTTTTCTCCTTCAAAAAAATTCAACATGCTGTAACTTTTCATGGATTGCATCAAAAAATCTCAAATTTTGACTGTTTATCAACCTGTTATATGTGCATCATTGGTACAAATTTGGGCTTGATTGAATAGTTTTTCACGAAGTTAGAACCGTTCGGGTAAAACACTATTTTTTAGACAACTCATTTTTGAGCTGTCATATCTTGGAAAGCAGTGAACCGAATTGAATGAATTTTTTAACGTTTATCAACAATATATTGATACCTAATACAACGTTATTAAATGTAATATTTTGTCTCTTTGATTTAAGTTATACCGGGTTGAAATTTTTACCCATATAGAGGAAAATAACTCAAATTTACAATACCACACAAAAAATACATGCCCTTCCTTTAAGCTAAATTGACTCTAATATATCTGATTAAAGATAACTTGAAAACAGAAGTGGAAAATCTTTGGACATCAACACTAAAATTTATTGACATTGACATAAAAAACTTACATTTTTCGAGAAAAATTCAAAAAGTGTCTATCCATGATAACTTTTTCCAACGTTCAAAAAGTATCTATGTTTTAATAGTTTGTAAAGCATTTGTATATTGTTAGTGTACGATCAAAATTTAATTCAATTCGGTTTACTGGTTTCCGAGATATGACAGCTCAAAAATGAGTTGTCTAAAAAATAGTGTTTTACCCGAACGGTTCTAACTTTGCGAAAGATTAATCAATCGAGCCCAAATTTGTACCAATGATGCACATATAATAGGTTGACAAACAGTTAAAATTTGAGATTTTTTGATGCACTCCATGAAAAGTTATAGCAAGTTGAACTTTTTTGTGAGAGAAAAAAAAAGTTGCCTATCCCAAACATTTTGGCCATCCCCTGTACTTGTTTGCTACAAGTTTTTCGAACAACGTATGTATAAGATTAAATAAATTATATGTAATTACCACACTTGTAATAAGAAAAACCCTTAAAAGTTTATTTTTGGATAGAATTTGTTCTAGAACACCCTAATATACAAGTTGAATATTTTAAAGCGGCATCATATTCACTATTTTTTGTGTGGTAATTTGCTTTTTTGACATCAATGCTGTAGGAATTGAGCAAAAAGTATTAAAACTCGGGAAAACCAAATACGTCTTAAAAACTAGCTTTTTGGGGGCAATTATTGAATATCAAAGCAAAATGTACGTCATATCGAATTCGTTATATCGAGGGTACGCTATATGAAAACTAGTTGCTTGAGCTTAAGTTACGATTTAGGTTTCCCCCTACAAATGTCAATGTACCATATAGTTATAGAACCATATTTTTGGACCTCTAGATTCAGAAAATTTCTGGATTAAAATAATAGATCTTGGGTTTTTCCCATACATTTTTATGTGGGACGAAATTGACTTAAAATGACTTTTTTTTCGATATTTGTATACAAAAATAGTAAAAATCAAAAATATCAAAAAACCCAAGATTAAATATTTTAAATCGCAAACATTCTGAAACTAGAGGTCCAAAGCTACGATCCTAGGGAATAACATATGAGGTACATTCGATTTTGATAATACTTGCCTTTGGACATAGCGTGAAATGTCCTGTTCTTTTAAAAATAAGTTTTAAAAATCGTTGGTTAAACATTTTTGCAATATATACATTTGAAAAGCTCCGCTGTAGGTAACTTCACAATCGGAATTTGAAATTCTTCAAAAATTATTCATCATCCACATTCGCTTCCTTTTCTGTTCGGGCCCCGCTTAGTTTTGAGAATGAACGAACGAGTAAGATGAATAAGTGGCCCCGCTGCTCCATGAAACAAGATATTTGGTTGAGAATGAAAATAACACCAATGTGCGCGGGAAACGCATGCTCATGAATAAAACGTTAGCGTTGGTCAACGTGGAGTTTGAACTGCGGTCTCCAGACGCAGTGTTCTCAGGTTCAGAGTAGAGGTATAAGACACATGAATTTGGGTTAGTTGGACATTTTTACATTGACCAGACAGTGAGGAATTTTGCTCTTTTTTATGTGATGTGCCCCTTTGGGCGAATTGCCTTTGACTGTATTAGTCACACATTTAACTTCGGTTCGGCGATACGCGGTTCATAAATCTTCAAGTATTTTTTTTTATGCTAGGGATAACAAGATATCAATTTGTAGTATCAAGCGGTTTACCTTTCTTCCCAGTTCGATGAGCTCGTTTAACACTTCCTTCCGCAACGCATCGCTTCTCTAATTGAAAGCCAATACTTTATGCTTCTCCGAAACCACTCTCACTTTCTCTAGAGAACCATCTTCTGCGGTCGTCACCAGTATGGTTTCCTTTCTATTCTTTGCTTTCGTTTTTTATTTGAATTTGAATCCAATACTAATAAATTATCTCTTTTTTTCTTGCGTCGCCTTTTCCTCGGTTTTCTGTACGACGATTGCAATCGAATCATAAATCTTACAATTTTTTGCCTTCGATTCTCACTGTTTTCTGCCCTCTTGTTGCACGCTGGCGCTGATTTTCTTCGCGCGCCGCTCAACTTGTGTCACACTACGGAAAGGGATTCACCAACCTGAAGACACATAATTAGGAAACACTTTCTACTACTTCACTGCGGGACTTCTTCTGCCGGAAGGTAACAATACAAAACGGCTTGATGCTACCGTAGAAACTCCTAATCAGTTGTAATTCTTTGAGATTATTTCACGCTAATCACGGTCACGGTCTTCTTCGAGCGGTTAACCAACACGCACGTTTGTCGCGGTCATATGTAAACAACGACCGATCGGGCTACTTAGATTGAAACATGCTCATTAGCACATTCTTGATTAAATTCCAAGTTGATGCCATAGAACACTGAACAAATACTGATTGAACCAAATTCACGCAAATTGTTTCACACTGCACACACGACACCCGCGAAAAATGGCGATTTCCATTGTCGCGCGCGTGGCTTATTCGCTATGTCTTATTTACCCGAGTGTCATGCAAATACTAAGCTTCTCTAATGAAAAATCCCTTGAAAAAACACAACTCACAACAAACGCGGGCGCACAGCACACTCTCCTCCCTTGCAAGTTGGATCGGAAGGTCGGTCGCTGCTGTTCAGTGAAATACCGCGCGTTTCGTACGAACAACGGTGCAGCACACCGAGCCAGTTGAGCACACCGACGAGAGCCAAAGCAACAACACACATCAAACACAATTCCGCGCCGTTGATGTAGTACCTTCTGCTGTTGCTAATCTGTTCTGTATGAAAACCCCCCGACAAACGCTCGTCGGCCAGAGTGTGCCAATCCTCCCGGCTCTACTACTACGACGTGTGTGTATAGATTCCGACCGAGAATCGCATTGCGATCGACCAACGAACGAACGAATGAGTGAATGAAACTCTTCTCCGTCCGATCCATGCTCTGATGCATCCAGCCATGCCAGCCAGGATGGAAAACAGCGCAACAGCATAAGCATAAAAGACAGAAAGGGAAAATGGCATAGAAATCCAAAACGCAACCCGGCAGCAGGGAGTGTAACATCAGTCCGTCGTCAGTCAGCCAGGCGGCCGGTGGCGGCGGGGAGAACCATGCAGCCTTAGAAAGGAGATTCTGGAAGGAAAACCAACGCATCCCGGCTCAAAACGGACGGGCCGATGAGTCGTGGGTAACGTGCTTACTTGACGGGAGTGCCCTGGCTGTGAGAGCTTCTATGGAGCTCACGGCTGGTGTTTGCGTGAATGTTGGTGAGTCTGTCCGAGTGTGTTTTCTATCTGGTGGTCGGTGTCTGCGAGGGTTATGTACTTAGCAGAGGGAAGCATGCTTTTGCAATGGACGCAATGTTGCCATGTTTTATCACGAAGCGATATAGGGCTCCCATAAACCAAGCTCATTGAAGATTTGAACACGGTTCGATATCACAACTTCTGTTTGGTCCTATTTGGAAACTTGGCGATTATGTTCCGATTGATACCTTTCCTTTTGTCATCATACGCTCCTTCTTGGCGTAACGTCCACACTGGGTCAACCCCTCCTTTACAGCTTTGTGTTTTATGGTGTCTTGCTGCATCACTAAGTTTTCAAACGAATCATTGACTTTTTGCTTTTCAATGATTGTTTGCTTCGCGTTTTTCAAGTGATAAAACACTGTCAGTTCTGCAGCAACGCAGCAGAAAAAGTATCATCGCAATCACTGCGAGTGAGCATATAGGATGATACTTTTTCATACGAATATTCGCTTCGGTGGCAGAGAATTATCACTTTGAAATTTTGAGGCTCATATCCAACATGGCTGCCGATGCTGATGATGCCGTAAAAAGCCTTATGATCACTTGACAGTTTGACAGAGAGTTTGACTGCAAATGACCATTTCGTATCTGTATATGTATCTTGTGGCAGCCATGAAGATACTCCATACCCAAGGAAGTAAAGGGAATTTTCATTACGAAAAGATTCTGGACAGACCGGAAATCGAACACTTTATCCCAAACTTTACAGCTGTGGCTACAGCTTCATCATACGTGCTGTCACTCACAGCTCAACACACCAACTTTGCAGCTGAGATGGCTGCCAAACGAAGAAAGCTTCACAACCTGGTACTTTCTAAAGGGCAATGCGATGACGGTTGCGAAACAACATCCGAAGAAGTGTTTGCACAACTGGCACCACTGCACCAGAGACTTGGACATCGTGATATAGAAGCAATTCGACGCATGGTTCACGACTTGCCTATTCAAAGTGCTATACATAAAGATTATAAATGCTGCCCGGCAAGTAAGATATACAAGTTGCCTTTCCGCAGAACATAGACCACAATTCACGAAGATAGCCGAAAATCGTCTCAAGTGTAGAATTAGCTTTAGTTAAAATACACAGAAATAAAAACCAAAAAAAAAAACGAAAAATCGTCTCACTCAAAGTGCAAATTTTCGCTAATACCAATCCGTGTGGTCAATTATGAATTTCAAATAACTCAACTTACAGTGTATCAAACAATTGTCCGTACAGCAATTTTTTGGTCAAAAAAATATTTCATTCAAATGATCATAACTTTTTTATACGTCAATCAAATACGCTGAAATTTTGATTAATCATGAACCATATATTAAAGCTCCATTGGTAAAATTTTGAGCGAGATCGAATAAGTTTTCTGAAAGTTATAGATCTTTTAGTAAAACTTATAAGATTTTTGAACACATTTTTAAAACATTATATCTCAATATGTACTCGATGAAACTTTTTCAATTTTTTTTGTGATACAGCTGATACCTAAGGCTTTCATATGCAGCTTCGTTATAGGTTTTATATTCACTACAAAAAATGTGAAAAATCTGTATATGTTCAGAGTGTCATTTGGAAATTTATCATATTTTGATCAATAAAAGTGCCAAGTGTTTTCAACGTTTTGAAACTCTCCTAATGTAATATTTTTATACAGGACCTACTAAACTACATATGAAGAGTAGGTCCTATGTATTTTTTGTTCAGTCAATGCACTTTTATTGGTGGAAAACGTTTGGCAGATTATATGTGCAAAATATGGTAAATTTTTAAAAATCGTCAACTACATAAGCACATTTTTCATATTTTTTGTAGTGAATATAAAACCTCAAAAGTAGCTGCATATGACAGCCTTAGGTATCAGCTGTAACACAAAAAAAAATTGAAAAAGTTTCATCGACTACATACTGAGATATAATGTTTTGAAAATGTGTTCAAAAATCTAATAAGTTTTACTAAAAGTTCTATAACTTTCAGAAAACTTATTCGATCTCGCTCAAAATTTTACCAATGTAGCTTTAATATATGATTCATGATTGGTCAAAATTTCAGCGCTTTTGATTGACGTATAAAAAAGTTATAAACATTTGAATGAAAAATTATTTTGACCAAAAAATTGCTGTACGGACAATTGTTTGATACACTGTACATACGTACAGATGGGTAAATTATTGGTTAAATTGGGAAAAAATCCACAGCTCTACAATTGGTTGAGGAAGCGGTGCCTGTATGATAGGCATACAGTTTCAAACAATAAACAAATCGCTTTCGCTCTTCGTACATATGTACAACATAGATGGTTATATTTGGCTTCCGATGTTTGACTCTCGCTAAGAGAGCATATTGAGTCAGTCCGCGACACTCAGGGAAAAACGTACTTTTTAGCATTTCTCTCAAATCTTGAAAAAAAAAAGACTAAAACGATCTAATTATTGACATTGATGTATAGCCTAGAATATATCGAAAAACTTTGCCAAAGACTGCAAAATGACACGACACTTGTGAAAAAAGTTATGTGGTGCGAGAGTACGAATAAGTTATTCCAATCATGAAATTCCATGCATGGGAGATATTATCTCGGAATCGGAACTAGAGATTTCAATGATTTGGAATTCAAGGTACAAAACTGTGCTACTTTCTGTGACCTTTTTCTTAAGCCGACGATAGCTGACGGGGTGGTCTCCCTAGGTTCCAGTCTGATCGGTGAGTTATTGTATGTAGCCATCAATACTCGCCCAGATATTGCTGTGAACGTAACGTTTCTGGGAAAGACTGAGTCGACTGGGTTGTAGCCAAAAGGTATCTCAAGGTATTTCAAGGTATGTCAAGGAATCGATGGATTACGAGCTGGTGCTGGATGAGGATGATTCTCAATTGCACATCTACGTTGATGCTGGTTGGGCCGACGATTCTAGGGCCATAAAATCAGCCTCTGGATTGCTGTTTTGGTTTTCCGGAGAATCAGACAGCTGGAGTGCCAGAAAGCGAACGTTTGTGACTCTGAGTAGTAAACAGAAGTTGAATATGTCACACTAAGTGAATACAGGTATTCTTCGATATAACGTACCCTCGATATAGCGTACCCTCGATATAGCGTACCCTCGATATAGCGAATTCAAAATAACGTACATTTTGCTTCGATATAACGTACAACATTGAAAATTTTAATTTTTCCCAGGAATAACCCTCAGATAAGCTACGAAACCACTCAAATAAATGTTTTCTTGCAGTATTAACCTTGTTACCTAGAATTAGCGCAAATTGGGGAAAAATGTAGTGTACGTTATATCGAAGCAAAATGTACGTTATATCGAAGCACAAAAAACGAAATTACTTTTTCGAGAAAACTCATGTTTTTCATTATTGATTTTGTGAATTTCACCGAAATCATTATTTGGGGTTAATTTCACGTCGAAATCATCAATATTAGCATAAAAAGTATTAAATTTGTCTCTGCTTCGATATAACGTACACTTCGATATAACGAACAAAGAGAAAACTTTTTTGTACGTTATATCGAAGAGTACCTATACAACTAAGGATGCATCATAAAATCAAGTTTACCTTCTGTATGACGACAATCCAACACATTGAAACAATATATCACTATGTCCAGAAGTTGAAGCAGAATAAGTAAAATGGAGTTTTGGTATATATCCCCACAAGAAAAAGGGTGGCGGACTTGCTGACTAAGCCACTCCAAGCCGTCAAACTAGAATTGCTCCGGGAGGTGGCCAGGTGTCGAACCGTCGAGGAGGAGTATGGGAGATAACTACGAGTCAATAACAAGCAAGTTAGCGTGGCTCAAAATACCACATGTCAAAAAGTTCGATGGGCCCCCTTTTCATTTCGTTCTATATGACGCCACGATGCTGTGGTAAAATTTTCAGCCAAATCCGTTAACATTAGGGCGGTGCTAAACTCGTTTGAAGTTTGTATGGAAGTTTATATGGGAAAACATCGTTTTTAGCGTTTTTCTCATGAGGGGCACTATTTTTACTTAAATCACATAGCCGATTGTATAGAACTATAGTCTTACATGTGCCAAAAAACTTTGTCGAAAACCGCAAAGTCATCCGAAGCTTGTAAGAAAAGATATTACATGCAGATCATCTGGTGGTGCTTAACATTTAACATGTAAAGGAATAACAATAGCAATAAAATCTCATTGAATGTGCCCGTACTGTCTAGGCTAGAGCTTTTTTCTCAAGTGTCTGATTACGTTGTGGTCTTCCACAAAGTTTTTTGGCATTTCCCAGGCTATATTTCTATAGGATTCATTACATGTTTTAAGGAAAATTAGAACCCCTCAGTAGAAAATTGCAAAAATCGATGTTTTCCCATATAAACTCCCATATAAACTTCAAACGAGTTTAGCACCGGCCTAATGTTAACGGATTTGGCTGAAAATTTGACCACAGCATCGTGGCGTCATATAGAACGAAATGAGCCTTTGACCTTGTTTCTACGATTCTGACTTAAGGCGAAACTGGAAGCATTTCCTCACTTTTTGGTTTTTGATTTTTTATTAAATAACGAAGCAATATTTTCAAAATCGGTTTTCGTGCACATGTAGAGTATGGATCAAGGTATCTTCGTAATTTTTTTGTAGTGGAAAATGTTTTTAGTTTTGCAGAAACCATTTTTGAACAAAATTTCACATAAAAATGGTTTCTGCAAAAACGGAAAACATTTTCCATCTAAAAAAAAAATCAGAAGATACCTTGCTCCATACTCTATATGTGTACGAAAACCGATTTTGAAAATATTGCTTCGTTATTTAATAAAAAAAATTCGCCTTAAAGGTTAAAGGTTAAAACCCAACCCAAAGCCAAAACTTGTGGGACAAATTGCACTGTGACGAAATTTTGTTTGGGTGCGCCGCTATTTTCAAACTACAAATACAATTGCTCAATACTGTTTATAGTAACAGATCAAAGAAGGTATCATTGACCGTTGAAAACTCCTCCCAGAGACAATTTTTGACTACGTCACTGCCTGGGAATCCTCCTTTTGATGATTCCTTCCTCTGAAATTCCTTGAGGAACTCTTTGTGGGATTCCTGCAGAAGCTTCTTCATCCTTCTGGGACTTCGAAGACAACAGATGGCATTCCTAGAGATATCGCGCAGCTCTTGGTGGAATCCAAAGAAGATTTTCCAGAAGGAACTAGTGCAGGAATCTTAGAAAGAATTTTTGGAGGAATCTATAAACAAATTCTTGGACAAATCTCGGAACGAACTCTTGGAGGAATCCGGAGGGAATTTTTCGGAGAAATCCTGGAATACCCGGAAGTTTTTCAGCAGGAATTCTTTGAGAAATTTCGGGAGAAATCTATCGAGAAAATGAACGACTTCTTAGAGCAGGGGTTTTCAGATCATGCACCGCGGTGCACTTGGTGCACCGCGAAGCCTTGACAAGTGCATCGCGGCACTTCAAAAATTCTGCATTCACTTCAAAAGTCTTTACCTGCTGATGAAAAAAAAACAATCAAATGAATGAGAACAAGGGAAGCCCACGATTAAAATATTGGTGCTTCAGTGGACGAAGGATAAATCTACTTGATTAAAGCCAAATTAAAAAAAAGAATCGAGCAAAGCCATACCAGGCATTCACGAAGAATGATGTATCAAATGACTGGGTGGAAATATCATAACGTTTTTGTATTTTTCATGTAGGGTAGTTCATGTATTTTGGACAGGCTGAAGACAACGTTGGAAAAAAAATCCCCTAGCTTCCTTAGAAAGTAATTGATTATTTCGCAATGTTACTAATACGCTTAATATGACTGTACTTTGCGTTCCTGGTGACAAAAACCTTAACGAAAGCATTTTAAGCTGAGAAAATCACAATTTCCAATCGCCTGTTAGAATTGCTTTTTGGACACCGAATATATATTTTGGACACCCCCAGGTATATATAATTTGGACAGGGCAATTATCTCAATGTTTAGCCATGTATACTGCTAAATCATGGAAGTAGCATAAATTAACAAATATTTTCTTACGAATAATCAAATTTCTCCGCTTAACAGGCATCTATTTTGATAATATTACAGTTTTTGTTAAAATCGAGGAAATATCGCCAGACCCACCGAATACGCTTCCATGTATGCAATTGCACAGCATCACCATGTAGTTCGTCAGATGACTAAAATATATTTACAGTAGAAAACTTGTAATGTATTTTGGACACCACCTATTTTAAGCGTTCTAGATAAATGTTAAGAGCTTGGCTGCCTAATGCTTCTTTATTGAACAGTTTTCATTGCAATAAGGCTTTTAAATTTCTTACAATTATTAATTAAACGATGTTGTGGCGAATATTGTATGTGACTGTGAAGTGTATTTCGTCTTGCATACATGTGCATTTGAGGGGTTTTAGTGAAATAATTTGCATTTTCGATAATTTTGAAGTAAATTCTTAATTGTTAAGCGTATTTTCACCGTAAGTCATCAGAATAGATTCTACTTGATCCAATAATCGATATTGAGAAGTATCTACTTTTATAAGCTCTCCGGAACAAGACATACAACGCCGCGTCTGTCCAAATTACATACATGTCCAAATTATAGTTTTTACCCTATTTTCAAAGCACCAAACATACTACAAGGAGTGTATCTTGAGCATCTTCACTAAAATTTCTCAGAAGCAATCCAGTCCAGGGTTGTGCTTCGTCTCCAGTCTACAGAATCGTAAGTTATTCTGTAGCTTAGTTGGTTAAAGCGCTGGACCAGCGATACAGAGTCGTGAGTTCGAATCTCACTAAAACAAGTGGTAATTTTTTCACAAATGTATCTCTCAATTTGTCAATTGAACGAGCTTTGCCTTCAATTGAAGCATTTTTACGTCTATTTTAGACACACTATTTTAGCCGACTGGTATGGCCGAAAAAGGTCAATAAATAAGCAGAGATCTATCAATGATCAGTTTACCAGGAATTCTTCTGATCACGTATTTGTAATTTTTAACAAATCTTGTAAGAAATGTATCAAAGTTTTGAAAATGAATCCCTCAAGGATCTTGCAAAGATTTTGTCAATCAATTCTCCAAAAATCAAGCAATGGCCTTGGAAAAACGTCAATCAAAAAACATACTAGTCAGGGTTCAACGCAGGACTTCTGCAATGTTCTCGTTTAGAATGCGACCAAAAACATATCACCAATGTTGCAGAAATTTCACACTGAATCTGCTTGTTCTTAACTAGTTTATGTGACTCTTATATGGCCAAATTTAGTCATATAGGAGTTATATAAGCTTTAGTAGAAGAGTTAAACAGACAGAAAAAAAGAGCGCATGAAAAGGGAGATGAAAAAGAACTCAAATTTAATTTTAAAAGTCCCCAAATGAGCATTTTTTAGTTGCTCCTTGTACAATCTGAAGAAGCTTATGAACGAGAATCTTGGCCTTCTGTAATGAACAACGATTCAATCTCACTTCAAAAGGTCTGATAAAAATAAATCAGAATTTCTTATCGTTTTCCATTAGCACATATTCTCTGTTTTAATAAATTGCAGAAATAAAAACGTATTGTTATTCTTTGATATTATCCTTCAAACCCAACAATCTGGTAACCCTACATGCCCACAATTCCCTCTGTATGATATATTAATGTAAACAGACTGTATTTTATTTTTGTGCAATCAGCGTGGCGCTCGCATACATTCACACCAGGGGGAACTGTGTGGTCGCTCAGTCACGTGCGAGAGAGTTCGCTTGGTAGCCTGCTTCCATCACACTGAAAGGCTATGAATCGAACGAAAAGTGGGCGCCAGACCTGGCTGCCCCGACATGGCTGAGAGTCATGCGGCGCTCAAACGGCGACGTATACCAAACTGAACTGCACAGATGGCGAGGCCCTGTTGACTGGCTGCTCTCGGCTCGATGTGCTAGTTATCAATGGGTACCTATACCTACTCTAGTTGCGTCTGCCAAAAGGTGTGAATGTTCATCATTGTGAAGCGAACGCCGGAGAACTCACGGCAGAGGAAGTGGAAAGATTTATGCTTTGTTTATGTACGAGATCATCATCATCGATCCAACCGAATGTGGAGACTAGAGAGAGTATTGTAAACTGTGGTTGTATGAGTGAGACTGCTTCAGTGGTAGTTACTGCCGGCACCTTTCCACCGATTTTTATTTATGGACACCCTAATAGATTCTGGTTGTTATATTCCTTGTACGATATTTTCGGTTTATTTATTGTGAGAAAACGTATTCTAGCCTCGATGATGACACTCGATGGTGAATAATTTATTTCTGGATTGTTGTAGGCGTCATGGCAAGGTGATATTGCTTGTTGCTATTCCATCAGAAGTACATGACTGATTGATTAAACTTTAACACAGCACAGCAACAAAAACATTCAACAATTTTCAATTTTTCGGGAGGAACATGGTCACCAACATAACTCATTGTGAAAAGAATCCATCATTCACACATTTTTGCATTTTGAACACTCGCTACATATCCGAGTGAGCCAATAGCATTCCAAAAAAACTGTTAGACATAGGTATGTACAATCAAATGGAAAGGATAGCAACTAACACTTTTGGGATGTTTTACCTAAGCGAAACAGGTCCTATGGAAACAAACCTACTGAACACGGGCGCTGGTTTCGCTCCCATCATTCATTTCGTCATTCGTCCATCACTCTTTTTACATTTCATTTAGCTGCACATCAATCAAAAGCGTTGTGTTTCTTCCCCTACTTTTTTTTTTCAGCGAACCCGACCGACGATGATGATGTCGCCTAGACTGATGTAGCATAAAATGTCTTGCTATCTTTTTTTGCCCTCCGCTTGCTTTGGTAACTGCTAGAGCAGAAGAGTGAGCGTTGAGATATATGGATGGATGGATGGATGGACGGACGATGGTTGTATATGGTAGAAGTAGATACTCCGTTGACAAGTTCCAGGGTGACCGTCCATTTTGCTTATCTAAGAACTTCAAATTTTACTCTTTGCATGATATGCGCAAAATTTTTTAGCAAGATCGATTTTTTATTGTTCAGTTTTTGTACATGAACTGCATTAATTTCGGAGCTGTGCGTTTTATCTTTAAAACACACAATTTTTACTTTCAATCTAGCTATCAGGTAGAAGATCGTCCTTTTTTTATATTGCAGGTTTCGTTCACATCCCAACAAATTACCTCATCACTACGGTGAGATTGAGTCATCCGGTAAAATACCTGAAAGAGAAAGAAAAAGATAAGTTAGTGAAATTGTGTTCAAAAGAACCGACTTACAGCGTTAGAAAAAAAATCCGAAGATTGAAATATCATTTAAAGGTATTCTGCTGCTCTAGACCCATGTGGGCGGGTAACATGCGGTATACAGAAAATAGGAAAATTATGATTTATTTCGATTTTGATGCTTCATGCTTGGTCGAGTTACACCACAGATAATCAGAACTACAAATATTACAAGCACATCCGATTTTGTGCTGGTAGAGGACTTATTTACTTACACACATGTGATTGTGCGTGGCTGCAAAACAGAGCAAATAAATATGAAAATGAATAAATCAATTTTCAACGCGTTCCATGTCCGCATGCTCTCTCACACTCGCGGCGATGGAGAGCAACGACTGGACGAACATTTTAATTTATTGTAATCATAATCGTAGAACGTGACACCCGTGAAGGGTTGAGTGGATTCACGCTCGGATATGACAAATTACGTCGATTGTTTGCACTTGGAAGACATCTCATTTCGGAAGCAGTAGTGTCCGTACAAACACAGGGTAACGTCCTGCAGAACTCGAGTTTTTTTTTTTTGAAAACATTCATCATTCGAATTTCGTTAGTGTTTCGTCGTATGAATAAATTAAAACTAACGGTAATATGGTGGATGATCCAGACCACTTCCACAGAATGTGATTTATAGTCTTTCTTGAATTGAGGACCTTTTCAGAGCTAGTTCTAGATCCGGTTTGCGAACCCCAAAAGTGATCAGCATATAGCTTGATTCGTTTTTATAAGATGGCATGGGCGTAGCCAGAGGGGGGCAGAGCACGTCCCCCCCCTCCCCTGGCCGCCAGATTTATTTTTCAATATCGAACCAACTCAAAGATTATCCAAAGATTATTCAGTGTTCCAGAAAAAATATCTCAAAAATTTAATATTTCAATATTTTAATAATATAGGTTTTTATCTACAATTATCAAACCTTTTTTACTCGAAAACCACAGGAAATTTCGCCAAATATTTCTCCAAGAAAACCACTTCAATCTCATCTTAGATTTTTTACCAAATAACAAGCTTGATTGAATGGCTAAATGTTATGATGTTTTTTTTTCATGGAATACAAAAACGGCATGCCAACTTTGTAGAACCATATGCTGCTATAGAGTGCAGTTATGTGCTACTGCAACACGAATTTTCACTTGTATTCAATTCAAACAAACGTCATTCTAAGAGCAAAATACCTGGGATTTCTTTACGGATACTTTCAAGGACACCTTCAGAAATTCCTTTATGCATTTATTCAGGAAATTCTTCAGGGCTTCTTTCAGAAATTCCACAATGGACTTCTCCAGGAGTTTCTCCTTCGTGAATTCTTCCATAGGCATCTTGCAGAAATAGCTTTTTTCGTCATTTTCTACAAATTACAAACCGGTTTGTTGAGAAAATTCAAGAATTTACATACGTTGAACAGGTAGATTTGAGGTTAGGGAATCGCCACTGGATTTTCTAAGGAATTCCAAAGATTGCTTCCGAGATTCCTCATGGGTTTTCTTCAGTAATTCCTCCAGGGATTCGCCCGGGAATTTCTTCTATGTTTCTTCCAGGAACAACTCCACGGATTATTTAAAAATTCCTTCAGCACCACTTTTTAAGGAGTTTCTCTTGGAATTCTTTCAGGAACTCCTCCAGGAATTAATCCAGCACTTCCTCCAGGGACTGTTTAGGGATTCCCTTAGGAATGTCTCCAGGAATTGCTACAGGGATTCCTTCAGGAACTGCTCTAGGAGTCCCTCCAATTAATCTTCTTAGTATTCATTCAGGATTTCTTTAAGGATTCCATCTGCAATTTCTTAAGAAATTCTTCCTGGGATTCCTACAGGAATTTCTCAAGGGATTCCTCCACGAATTTCTGCAGAGATTCCTCCAGGAATTATTCCAGCGATTCCTCTGGGAATTGCTGCAGGAAATTCTCTAAAAAATAATCCAGGGATTCCTTCAGAAATGCCTCTAGAGATTCCTTCAGAAACTTCTCCAGAAATTCTTCTAGAGATTCCTCAAGGAGTATTTCCAGAGATTCCTTAGTTAATCCCTACAGGCATTTCTCTAGGATATCCTCCATGGATTCCTCCAAAATTTTCTGCAGGGCTTCACTCGGGAATAGATTCTTCCAGGAACTCTTCTTAAGATTCCTTCAGGAATTCCTCCTTGTATTCTTTAGGGAACTCCTCCAGACAATAATTCAGTACTTCCTCCAGGAAATGTTTAGGAATTCCTTCCTCTTCTAAGGATTCCTCCAGACCTCCAGGAATTCCTCAGAGATTCCTCTAGTAATTTCTTCCGGGATTCTTCCAAGAACTCCACCAGGAATTCTCCTAGACATTCTTCCAGGAAATTTTCCAGGCATTCTTCCAGGCATTCTTCCAGGGATTCCTCCTTGGATTCTTGCAGAGATTTCTCCAGGAATTGTTTTCAGCTATTCCTCCTGGAATTCCACCAGTTATTCCTCCAGCAATTGCTTAAGGGATTCATCCTGAAATTCCTGTAGGAATTCCCCAGGAGTTCTTCCAGGAGTTTCTCCTGGGATTGCTTCAGGATCATTTCCTGGGATTCCTTCAGAAATCCATGCAGGCATTCCTCCAGGATTTCATTTAGGAATTTCTCCAGGGTCTCCTCGAGGAATTTCTCCATGAATTTCTTCAAAAATTTCTTCAACAATTTTTCCAGGATTTACTCTAGGAATACCTTCTAGATTTTCTTGCAGATTTTCCTCCAGGAATTGCTGCATGGATTCCTCTAGGAATTCCGTTAAAAATTCCTCCAGGAACTTCTTCCAAGCTTTTTCCAGAAATTTCTCCACTAATTTCTCCACGAATTCCTACAGGGATTCCTTCAGAATTTCTTTTGAGGATTTCTCTAGGAATTTCTCCAGAAATTTCTCTAGAAATTCCTCCAGTAATTTCTTAGGGGATTTTTACAGAAATTTCCCCCAGAGTTCCTCTAGAGTTTCCCAAATTCACCCAGTAATTGTTGCAAGAATTTCGCCAAAGATTCCTCCAGGAAATCCTCCAGGATTTAATCCAATTATTTGTCCAGGAACTCCTCCAGGAAATTGTCCTGGAATTACCCCAAGAATTTCTTCAGGAATTCGTCCAGTAATTTCTCAAGGATTTGATCCAGGAATTGATCCTGTACATCCTTCAGAAATTATGTCAGCAATTTCTCCAGGATTTTTATCAGAATTTTTTCCAGGAAATTCTCCAGGAATACCCTCAGGATTCCAAGATTTCAGGGATTCCAAGTCATTTTTTAAGGAATTTCTCCTGAGATTCCAGGGATTTCCCCAGGAATCTTCCCAGGCATTCCTCCAGGAAATCCTTCGAAGATTCCCCCAGGAAATCCCCCAGAAGTTCCTCCAAGGATTCTTTCAAGAAAACGTTTAAGGGTTTCTTTAGAAATTCTTCCAGAAAAATGTCCAGAAATATGTTCAGTAATTTTTCAGGGATTCCCCCAGATATTCCTCCAGGAATTTTTCTAGAGATTCCTCCAGGAATACCACAGGAATACCTCAAGGAAATCTTCTAGTCATTCCTCCATGATTTTTCAGGGATTCTTCCAGACATTCCTCCAGGAATTCCTTCAGGAATTCGCCCAAGAATTGCTTCAGGGGTTCGTCCAGGTAATTATCCTCCAGGGAATCCTCCAGAAATTTCTCCAAGGGTTCTTCCAGGAAATCATCCTGGAATTTATCAAGGGATATTTTCAGAAATTTCTCTAGCAATTCCTCCCAGAATTCCTATGGAGATTTCTCCGGTAATTTTTCCAGGGATTGCTCCAAGAATTAATCCAAGAAATTTGTCCAGGAATTTCTTCAGGATTTCCTGTTGGATCTTATTCAAGAATTCTTCCAGGAGTTACGTCAGGAATTTGTTTAGAAGTTTCTCCAGGCATTTCTCCAGGGTTCTCTCTTTCATGGATGTACCTAAAAACTTCTCCAGGTTTACCTGATGATATTTTTTTTTTGTTTATTTCAAGAATTCCTCCAGCGAATAGTATTGGAAGATAATTTAAAAAGGACTCATTCAGGAACCAGAAAATTCTAGTCCTAAAAATCCTCAATCTTCCAAAAATTGCTCACCGCTACCAGCACCACGTTGATTTATGTAGATCAGGCGAGTTTTTTCTTAACGTATTGTACAAAATACAGCAGCGTGACTGCTGAAGGGCTAAATAACGCTTTTAGAATATAATGTTATTATATTCAATTTCATCGTATTGCGTACAGATATAGAAGCTAGTATAGGTTCAAATTTGCTAAGGGTGCTTGACCCCCCCTGACCGAAAGCTGGCTACGCCCTTGTAAGATGGTACGTCAGAAAGATGGAGGCCTTTAAAAGTATAACAATTACGAATAGATGTAACCTTAGCACCATTTTTGGTTTTACGAAAGTTGCTGTTTTTTTGCATTTACTTCATGTAAACGGATATTTTCGAATATTTTGGTCGCCTATTTTAGTGCAAGGTTATTTTTACCTCGTTCTAACGACTACGTTTAACGATCAAAGTTTCTCCATCATTGCATCCTTCTGAACCCTCCTCAACCACACCGGGCGAATATCGAAAAGCGATTCATCATTTCGCTGCTATTGACTATCGCTCTTTCGCGGACTCTATAATTTTCAACATTTTATCAACATCAACCTAGACGCACACGGGTATATTTAGCGGCTTTTGATTTTCTCAGAAAAGTGGCGAGAATGGACCTTTTGCTCCGTTGAGACGAGACAGCGCAAAACTTCATAGATCGACGACCACTAGCTTTCGATTTCTGTCTCTGAAACACTAAGCCAAGCAAGTAGATATGTAGGTATGTCCGAAAGGTTGGCCACTCGCTTGAAGCCGAGACAAATCGGAACGTGGATGAGAAAAGTTTGATTTGCGGGGATCCAATATGCGAAACAAGAAGTTTGCCTTGTGCCTTCTCATTTCCACCGGAGCCGACCAGCAGCAACATCCGTGGGATACCACCGAGAGCACCGTCCAAAGTCTTGTGATCGAACGCGATGGGAAGGCTTGTGATAGATATGTATGGAGGGTTTATGTTCACCTTCTGGCGAGTACCTCCACGGCTCCACGTCTGGCCATGAGTCAACAAAGAGGCGATAAATCAATCAAAAAATTTAACGTTTTATTACATTATAATTATTGCCCTGTGGGCTCTGTTGTTTCGATGTGCGAGGTCAACGAGGAAACGATGGGAGGATTTAACTCTTAGAAGTGAGATTTTCTTAGGTTAAGAGTGCAAAGAGGTCTTTAATTGGCAAATTTGCGCTGACATTTACAGGTACCCGAAGGAATGTCAGAATTGAATACCTTCTAAAAATCAAATAGAAAAAAATCTTCCACCTCGGTTCACTAACATTTATCTGATAAACTTAAACGAAATTTGATAAAAGTTTTAAAACTTAAGTGATTTAAGTGACTAAAACCGATAAAAGTTTTACCAAACTTTTCCAGTGAAACATTCAACGGTCGAGATTTCGGTGAAATATTCCCGAAGTATGAATATGAGAAATGAAGTTGATTCAACACGATCAGTAATAATGAAGCCAAATGCTTGTTCAAATGGTTTTGCCTGTATACAACAGGCAAGCACCAACAATCTAACCCTGAACCATCCGAGAATTTTGCTTTTGCCCGAATCTTTTCGCCCTTTCTCCCATTTTTTTTTCAATCTCTGCACGACGATTGCCAAGGGGAAACAATTCTATCACGGGGATGATGGCAGACTTTCCTCGAAAGGGAGGAACCGTCCATCCACCCAACACGAACCCGAAACCTGTATATCTATGTATGTAAGTAACCGCTTAGGGACGCCTAAGCTCATCAATCAATGCCCGGGATAGACGTTTCGGTTACGTCCTCAAATTTTCGAGTTTCACTTTTAGGAGCTGTTCTTGTGCGATTTATCAAGCTGCCCTACGAGCGCAAAGCAACTTTGTATACAGCTATATTCGGTAATTGTATTACTTAAGCTATGTTACGAGCCGACTGAACAATGGCGGTTCATGGGTTCTGATAATGATTCAACGTTTTATGTAATTAAGCGCTAGTTGTCGTTTATGAAAAAAATCCTAATTGGATTTTTTTAAAACTTTTTCAACCCTGAAAAAAGTTATAAACCACCACCAATGATGCATATAAGGGATGCAAAAGGATGTTTTAAATAAATGTAATCCACCCATGTTTTCTTCCAATTGAATTTCATATAAGTACTTTAATATTGAAATTGACATTGGCGTTTGTCTTTGACTGTGATACCTTATTTTAATGGTGAAGTTAGAAATTTCGTTTTGTTCCGCTTTGTTAACCGCTGCGCAGAATTTTCTGTGTACCATCGGATCATTTTTTGCACATCAGTACCTAGACTACGTGAACACATGGCAAACTACACTCCAGTTGCCGCGAAGACCGTGACAGAATAATGAAATAATTGTGTGCCGACAACAACGACAACAAAAAAAAAGAACATGAAACGACAAACCCATGACACATTTTGCTGACACAGTCACTGACTGCACTGTGAGCGAATGTTTCATAATGCGAGTGAAGCGTGCAATGATACTGAACTCTGAAACTGCATAGGGCAGAAGGACAAAAATATCAATATAAAATAATTGCAAAAAGTTTGGTGGTCTATACGGAAAGAATGGAAACCGTGGTGCCCGTCAAGTAATATGGGTAACCGCTTTCCCCTAACCTGATGGCCGCTGAATAATGAGTTAAGGATTTTTTGAATTGGCAAAATCGGAAAAGGGCTGATTAATTGGAAATTTTATACCCATTTGCACGTGCGAAATGCTGCACCTGGAGCTGATTGAGGGTTGGTATCGATTTTTGACAGTGTATATTGATGGCTGCATGCGTGGCGAAATGGATTTTCCGAATTGTAACGGTGAGTTAATGCGTATGAATTACTGGATAAGTTCACATCAACCGAACAGTAGTTCTTTATAGTTATGCTACTTTTTCTACTTTTTCTTGACACGACGTCCCAAATTCAATGCTTAGCAAAGAACTTGCCATTTTAACTTGTGGCGGTGTAAACTTTTTTTTGCAATTTCTCATCGTAATAGGCTGTTTTACCTCACGTAAATCTGACAGGAAAAGGCCTACTTTCCCACACCAAATTAACAGTGCTGTAATGGTTCATTACAGCACTGATATGCGTTGCGTAATGAACCATTACAGCACTGTTTTCAGTTTTGGTCAACTTCTTGATGCTTTCTGAACGCAGTTTAGAAAAATTGTGACAACTGCACAGTATAACCTGTTATGATCAGATTTTCTTGAACATGGCTATGAACATCACCCAAGTAACCACGAAGCCGTATATAAGTGCATCAATTTTGCCATATATTGATAATTAAAATTATGAATATAATGCTGCATTACTTTAAATACCTCATTGAAGCAATATTAAAGTCGAAAAGGGCCCCACTAAAATCAAATTAGTGCCACATATTGCAGCACGCTGACAGCCATTGCTAAAGTAATATAAATGCATGTGCTGTACATTTGCATTTCACATGCTTGATACGTGCAACACGAAAAACAAAAACAAAAATCTATTTTTAGCACCGTTTCGTTATCGACGGTACTGATGCCCCCACACATGAATGTTTTAACCATTATTTTTTTTGTCGTCGGGTCGGGAGTCGAACCAGAAGTGTTGAAGACCGATAGATGAGTTCCATATGCGCTGGCGCCTTGGACCGTTTCTGCTGCAGTGATAACAACAGATATATTATTAACTAAAAGGAAACTTTTCTTCTGTTTCAATCATTGTAGTAGAGGGTAAAACGACTATGTCATATGTAATAGAATACAGTAAATTATCACATTCCGAATAATTACTGATAAATACATAATGCGTTTTAGAAGATATTTAATCAACGTAAGAAAATTAAAACCACGATTAAAACATCCTTCGAACACTGCTCATATGCTAATTGTGATTTCCATCATTATTAGCATGTGATAGCAGCCTACAGAAAAGAAAAACAATCATCTCCAAAAAGGTTTTGCTGTCGTCGATTGAGCCACCGTTTGAGCCACCAACGGGGATTAAGTTGGTCGGGAGTTGAACCAGAAATGTTGAAGACCGCTAGAGTTGACCGTAAAGTTGTTCAATCTTCTTGATTTCATTTGTTTACTATTAGAGTCAAGCTTTTATAATTGTATTGTTAGAGCATACTTTGCTAGTTTGTACATTGCATTTATTTAGTTTTTGCAGTGTTGAATTATTGAATTATCTTATATCACCTTTTAATAAACCCTAATGTGAAGAAAAATGCAATGCATCATCACATTGATAATGCCAATCTAATGCATTATTGCATGACAAGTGTGGAATTACTGCATTTTGCATTGCAAAGGTTGATATTCAGTCTAATTCGTGCAATGTTATAATGCTTGTGGTTACTTGGGCAGTATGCAGTTTGATGAAAAAGTTTTGTTGAAAACTATCCTCAAGGGTAATTTATGAAATTGCAAAAAACGTTGTACGCAACTCGGCGCAGAACTCGATTTTTCCAGCACTCGTCGTAATTATCCAACTCGGCAAGCCTCGTTGGATAAACGTACGACTCGTGCTGTAAAAATCGTTATTCTGCACCTTGTTGCGTAAACTACTATTTGACAATTGTAACCGTATCGAATTATTTCTGAATCAATAAAAAATCGGCGTCTTTTCCAATAGATTCTTGAAGTCTCTTCTACATACACACACAATCGTTCTGATGACGAATTGAACCGTGCAAAAATCATTCTGATCGGTTCATCCGTTCGTGAGTTATATTGCCTCAAAAGAAATTCAAACCATGATTCAAACTCTTTTTATAAAATGGCTGTCCACGTGAAATTTCAGACACCAAAACTTAGTTATTACAAGCAACCCAGTGATAAAACATGCAAATGTCGATGTTTTCCGTTTACTTTAGACCTCGCCCTTCAAGAAAAGCTTTGGATCATTCAAATCTGTTCATGTCCGACTAAGTTTTGACGGTTTGAACAAATGTGACCGGAACCGGAGTCCGGCGGCAGGTCTTTCCGTCAATTCAACGCCAGTCAGTTGAGCAGTAACTATGAGTTAAACCCAACCTGGACCAACTTCGGATCTTCGGATACAAAGCTTTCGCGTGGATACCAGGTCAGCTACGAAAGAAGTTGGACGCCAAAAGTTTCGTGATGGTGATGGTAGGTTATGCACCTAATGGCTACCGTCTATGGTATCGAAGACGACAAATCATCGTGACTCGCGACGTGAAGTTTGATGAAATTCGATTTCGGTATGAAGTGAAGGCTGAACCAGCAGAGCAATCGCGCTAATGGTAGGCCGATATTCCTATTAAAAATAGAAGAATGAAGAACATTAAGAGCCTGAGACGATGAAGGAAGATGGTCAACCGAAACAGTCCGACGAAACTAGCGATACCGAGACAGTAGCATCGGCGCTCCTTTCGAACACAGAACACCACGAGTCCGAGGGAGAAACTTTGTTGGTGACGCGCAGCGATCGGGAGCGCACAACTTCTGGTGTGCCCAAGGTGTGCCATTGTCCTCAGATGTACCCGAACCATTTGACCAAATTGCCCGTCGAGATGATCGAGACGGATGGACACTGTAACAGCCACTCATCTGAACAAGCAAGAGATCATCATGGTAACTCCTCTCTGGGATCTGATGTACCACATACAGGGAATGGGAGCAAAACAAATGCCTACGGCAGTGTGAAATCCAATGTAAGATTAAAATGTATTGAATCTGTAATTCAGTTAAAATAAATCAAGTTTAAAAGTTCAGCTTATTCTACTCAACATGTATGCAACCGAACATGTGCGTTACAACGTGGGGGCTCGTCCGGGATGTTTCCCAAGCCATGATTTTCAATATTCTGTGCCGAGATACCATAACAGGAATAATTACAGTGCGGGCAACTTCCAGCCATCTCAATCGCGTAGCTATGGATTGGGCACCAATCGAAGATGGCAAAACAATCATCAAAGGCCATACCTACCCGTTATACGTTCCCCAAAGTTCGACGGAAATATTTATAATTATCCAGCACCACAGTTCTTGAAGGATTTCCAAACGTACATTGCTTGCCTCAGACGGAACTACTTCGTACCACGGTCATCTCTTATTGATATATTCCGATCCTGCCTGGAGAAAGACGGCATCGTATGGATGTCTACGTTTGGCTTCAAATACCAGTGTTTCGAAGAACTAACAAACGCTTTTATGCAAAGATTTTGGGGCACAACTGTACAGCGACATGTCCTAGATCAATTCCACTATGGGACCTATCGGCAGCGAACAGACAGGTCCAAAATGTCGAACTACTACTTAGCAATCCTACGAAGAATGATGCATGTGACACATCCACCAACGGATTTGTATTTCATCTCAACGATGGGTTATCACTTCCCATTTCACATTCAACAGAAAATGAAACTAATGCAAACCACCGAAGAAGTATACTTGTACCTACTAGAAGAGGATCGCATTAGAAACTATTGTATGCAGCTTTATCGGTTACGATGTGAACGTTTGGCTGAAACTGAGAATGATATGGCAATTGATGAGGACAACAAAACGCACACCAGTAACTCTTCCGCAGATTCCGATGCTGACGCAGACATCACTGATGAAAACGTCGACGATAGTAGTGGAATGGGTACAACTGCTAGAAGAGAAAATCATCGCAGTTGTAGCCGGGGGAGATGTAACAGCCACTCATCTGAACAAGCAAGAGATCATCATGGTAACTCCTCTCTGGGATCTGATGTACCACATACAGGGAATGGGAGCTAAACAAATGCCTACGGCAGTGTGAAATCAAATGTAAGATTAAAATGTATTGAATCTGTAATTCAGTTAAAATAAATCAAGTTTAAAAGTTCAGCTTATTCTACTCAACATGTATGCAACCGAACATGTGCGTTACAACACGCTGTAACGAACGAGCTGGAGTCGTTGAAAAAAAAAAGCGACGTTTGGCAGCTGAAGACCTGCTCTAGAGAGGTATAACCGCTCAAATTTAAGTGGGTGTTTCGATAAAGTTTTATTTACTAGATGCTGAACCGCTCGTGCAGAGGCTTTGTGGCACAAGCCGACATGTGTCGAGGCAATCACGGGAATCTTCTCACGAGTGAACGTGAGGTGGTGGAGAGGTGGCGGCTGCATTACGATCAGCACCTCAATAGCGACGTTGAAAACATCGAAGGTGGCGTGGTAACAGATCTAGGAGTACTTGCGCAGGACGAAAGATTCCAGACCAGCGCTTGAAAATTGAAGCGTTTTACCTTAGACGAATCAAAATTTGCTCTTCTTTGACCGACGCTTTTCAACCCAAAGCGGTAGCAATACGCCTTCATTGGCTAACATGCTTCAGAAGCAAGTGGGAGCGGGAGCAATAAAAAATATGAGTGAGAGTGAGGAACGACGATTCAGCGCCGTGCGGCTTTCTGAATCTCTCTCTTCGCCGGTGTATACGGCAATGAATATACTTGATTTTTATCTCATTATTACAGTGCTAATGACATACATTCGAATTAAATCGATTATAATAGTCACATCCATCATTCTCTTATGGATAAATTGATTATTTTTACAAGTTTTGAGCAAAAAATAAATCCACTGAATCATTTACGCATCTTCAGCCTCACCGCAGCAAGTGAGAAATAATCGTTACCAGTCAATATGCTTCACCAGCCAACCGACCGATGAGGAATAGTGGTCGCGGTTGGTTCAGTTTCTCTTTGCTCCCTGTGCGTGTTCGTTCGTAGTGATGGTTGGCGCTGATGACTGATCGTACCATTCATATTCACTCAATTTCAAGCACTGTTCCAGACCCTAACCTCCAAGAGATTGAAGAGGAGGTTGGCCGGATGAAAAACAACAAAGCCGCTGGAGCAGGACTTTGAGAAGGCGAATGAACCACGAGCTGCATCAGCTGCTGAGAGAACCAACCATCGTCCACACCGTGAAAATCGGGAGGCTACTGTGGGCGCGTCACGTCATCAGGATGTCGGATGGCAATCCGACTAAATTTTTTCTCGAGAATCATCCGGCCGGTACAAAAAGACGTGGTGTGCAGCGAGGTAGGTGGATCGATTATGTGGAGTACGATTTGCGGACTCTTCGCAGACTGCGGAACTGGAGACGCCCAGCCATGGACCGAGTAGACTGGAGACGACTTCTACATACAGCAGAGGACAGAGGCAGAGCAGAGGCCTTAGTTTGACCGGTAAGTAAGATAAAGATTCGATGAAAACGGCAGACCAGTTTGCCACAAAGCTCAGCTTGTGGCGAAAAGATACCTCCAAAAGCAAGGACAAGACTACGGAGAGACCTGCACCGGTAGCTAGGCTGGTTACATTTTTTTAATTGTTTTATTTAGTCAACGATTTCAAAAACATCAATTTACATATTTAGTTCACAATTAAGATGGAATTCTAATCCGGCAATACTAATTCTACCATTAACACTAACAACATTGTCAATAAAAAACCTAATTAATCCACCTAGCGGTGATGGCGCCTTTCTCGTGCCTTCGAAAACACATTTCAACACAACTCAAGTGACATGTTGATGGATATTGCACTTTCATACATTTAACAGAAATCCATTTCATGGCATCAGAGACCATATCGTTTATCTAGTTTTTGATTCTTGAGCCGCCGTTTAGGATTAAAGTCCGGCAGCTTGGAAATTCTGGTCGCTATTTTTGGACTCCAGACTTCTTCCCCATACAAGATACACCCATATTGTGCGGTTTTAGCGCCCAAAACTTCATTAAACAGAAGTCATTTTAAGTTTTGAACTGCCATCTTGGATTGTAGACCACCGTCTTGGATACTCTGTTTGTCATTTTTGGAGTAAAGATTTCTTCCCCACCATTGCATGGTTTCAAGTCCTAAAACTCAATTAAACAGTCGCCATCTTGAGTTTTGAGACGCGATCTCGGATATTTTGGTCGCCATCTAGGATATTTTAATCGTCATTTTTGGACTTCCCACATCTTTCCAATACCAAATATTGCATGGTTTTAAAGCCTGAAACTCCTTTAAACAGCCGCCATCTTGAATATTAGGATGCCATTTTGAATTTTGGACCGATATCGTGGAATTTCTGGTCTCCAGTTTTCATTTTCGCATAAAATTCGTAAACCATGCTAAAGGTTACAAAAATCGCCGCAGTTTGATAAGTCGCATAATGGGGCTTGGTTCAGTTTTATATACGGCCAGTTCCACCAGTGCTGGTCTGAATCACTGAAATGGCCATAACTCCGGAACGCCTCGACCTATCCGTATCATTTTTAATAGCAATACACAATAGACTGGATCAACAAAGTCGATTTTTGGAACACAGCTTTTTCGATTCCTTTTGGCGTCCAAAACAACAGTGCAAAATTTGGGAGCGATTGGTTGCGTTCCCGTATTCTGCATTGCGATTGAAATTTGTATGGAATTTAGTTTGGAAAAACGTGTTTTTTTTGCATTTTTCTTCTAAATTCATTTTTTTTTGTCTAAAACGATCCAACTAATGACGTTGAAGCCTAGGACATGCTGAAAAACTTCGCCGAAAATCGCAAAGTAATCCGACACTTTTGAAAAAAGTTATAACGTGCAGATTGCCCAGTGGTGCTTAACATTTAACATGTAAAGGAATAACATCAATAGAATCTCAACTTTTGGCCTAAGTTACCGAAAAAATAACTTTTTTCACAAGCGTCGGATCACTTTGCGGTCTTCGACAAGGTTTTTCGGCATATTCTAGGCTATACTTTAACGTCATTAGTTACATGGTGTTAGACAAAAGAATTCAAATTGGGAATAAAATGCAAAAAAGTACGTTTTTCCATACTAAATTCCATACAAATTTCAATCGCAATGCGGATTACGGGGACGCAACCAACCGCTTCCAAATTTTGCACAGTTGCTTTGGACGCTAATACAGCAATACAGCAACGCTTTTTCAGCTCCATACAATGTTGACCCACTCTAATACACACATACAGACATCATCTCAATTCGTCGAATTGAGTTGATTGGTATATGTGACTCGACTTAGTGTTCTTAGAGCACTTCCACAGTTATTAATTGAAGGGCTTTCTTCGCCCGCCATTGCATGAATTTGTACATTGTGTGGCAAGTACAATGGTACATTATGCCCAGGGAGTCGAGAAAATTTTCCCGACCGGAACGGGAATCGAACCCGCCGTCTCCGGATTGGCGATCCATAGCCTTATCCATTGGCATAACTGGAGACCCCTCTATCACTCCTTAAAAAGTTTGCATCCACCCATCGGGACCCCCCCCCCCCCAGAACCTGTTCCGGAACACTACCGGTTCAGATATGGTTTGATACAGTTTTCCTGCTACCGTTCATCAGGTTACCGAAAATGCCGCTGTTTGATGTGTCGCATGAATTAGTTATGTTCAATTTTGGCCTCAAATATTTGGCCACTTCCAGCGGGACACCCAGAACCAGTTCCGGAACACTACCAGTTCAGATATGGTCTGATACTATTTTCCTGCTAGCCTTTCATCAGGTTATCGAAAATGTCGCTGTTTGATGTGTCGCATACATGGGTTTGGTTCTCTTTTATATTTGGCAACTTCCAGCGGGACATCCGGAACCGGTTCTGGAACACTCCCGGTTCTGATATGGTCTGAGACTATTTTCCTGCTTAGATAATCGAAAATGCCACTGTTTGATGTGTCACATGAATGAGTTATGTTAAATTGTATATTTGGCCACTTCAGGCGGAACTCCCAGAACCGGTTCCGGAGCACTACCGGTTCAGATATGGTCTGAGACTGTTTTCATGCTAACCGTTCATCAGGTTATTGAAAATGCCGCTGTTTGATGTGTCGCATGCATGGGTTTGGTTATCTTTTATATTTGGCCACTTCCGGTGGGACATCCGGAATTGGTTCCGGAACACTCCCGGTTCTGATATGGTCTGAAACTATTTTCCTGCTTACCGTTCATCAGGTTACTGAAAACGCCGCTGTTTGATGTGTCGCATGAATGAGTTTTGTTCAATTTTATATTTGGCCAATTCCGGCGGGACACCAAGAACCGGTTTCGGAACACTACCGGTTCAAATATGGTCTGAAACTATTTTCCTGCTTACCGTTCATCAGGTAATTGAAAATGCCGCTGTTTGATGTGTCACATGCATGGGTTTGGTTATCTTTGATATTTGACCACTTCCGGCGGGACATCCGGAACCGGTTCCGGAACATTCCTGGTTCAGATATGGTCTGAGACTATTTTCCTGCTTAGGTAATCGAAAATGCCGCTGTTTGATGTGTCGCATGAATGAGTTATGTTAAATTTTATATTTGGCCACTTCAGGCGAAACACCCACAACCGGTTCCGGAGACTGTTTTCATGCTCACCGTTCATCAGCTTATCGAAAACACCGTAGTTTGACGTGTCGCATGCATGGGTTTGGTTATCTTTTATATTTGGCCACTTCCGGCGGGACATGCGGAACCGGTTCCGGAACACTACCGGTTCAGATATGGTCTGAAACTATTTTCCTGCTTACCGTTCATCAGGTTATTGAAAACGACGCTGTTTGATGTGTCGCATGAATGAGTTATGTTCAATTTTATATTTGGCCATTTCCGGCGGGGCACCAAGAACCGGTTCCGGAACACTACCGGTTCAGATATGGTCTGAAACTATTTTCCTGCTAATCGTTCATCAGGTAATCGAAAATGCCGCTGTTTGATGTGTCGCATGCATGGGTGTGGTTCTCTTTTATATTTGGCCACTTCCGGCGGGGCATCCGGAACCGGTTCCGGAACACTACCGGTTCTGATATGAACTGAGACTATTTTCCTGCTAACCGTTCATCAGATGATCGAAAATCCCGTGGTTTGATATGTCGAATGCTTGGGTTTGTTGCATTTTCATGTCTGGCCCCTTCCAGGGGTACCGGTCCGGAACACCTAAATGGCCATAACTCCGGAACTGCTGGACCGATCTGAACCATTTTCAATAGGAAACAATGGGACTGTATGCCGCGTCGAATGAACCGTCGGTCATTAAAATCGGTTGAGGTTTACTGCCAAAAAGTGATGTGAGTTTTTTGTACACACACATACACACATACACACACACGCACACACACACATACACACATACACACATACACACACACAGACATCACCTCAATTCGTCGAGCTGAGTCGATTGGTATATGTGACTCGACCCTCCGGGCCTTCTATCAAAAAGTCATTTTTGGAGTGAACATATAGCCTTTCCAGTACACTTAGTGTACGAGAAAGGCAAAAATGTAATTCACAAATATTTTCAGAATTTTAATTCGTTTGCATTTGGGGATTCGATCCAAAGATGGTATTAGCAAATTCATGAATGGAAGTGTACGCCAACCTCCTAGTACATCTTTGATTCTATCCTGCAGATAAATCCAAGCCGTTTGAACTCTTGGACACTCACTGTATACTATCAGGACCGTTTCGGGAGTTGGTGTACATCGGCGATACTATTTACATCAGATGCATGTCCACACAGCGTTTCTACACGGTCGTTTAAAGAAAACAATGTACATGGAGGTTCCGGATGGTGTATCTACGATTGATGAAATCTTTGTACGACCTAAGGCAGTCAGTCAGATGTAGGAACGACTGATCCAATGACGCACTTCTTAAAATGGGCAAGCAATTGAGACACGACTATTGCCTTAATGGATGAAGATGGAGATCAACTCATCCTGATTTTGTGAGATGACCTCTTGGCTGCAATCTGAAGTCGATCATGGAGCTGAAGAAACGTTTAGCCTCGATGTTCGAGATGTGTCGAAATTTGAGGTCGTCACTGCTATCATACTGAGCATTACAGCGAAACATGACTTACACTCAGTGAGTTAACATTTTTTAGGTAACACTGAAATCTATCGGCTGCTGCTGTTGTCGATCTACGAGCAAGGGAGAAGACTCGACCCACTGATGGTGCTGCTGATGCAGAGGAAGGGGGGGCGATTGCAGCTGCTCTCCTTCCGATGGTCCGTTCATCACGTCATCAGATTCGAGAATGGTCTCAACACGATAAACAGACTCTTATATCACACGATTAAGAACTGTGCTGTAATACTTATGTAAGGTAAAGTTGCTTTACTTATTCTATTCTCGTTCTTATCTACAGAGAGCTGTGACACTTTTTGGAGATGAAAGCCATCCACAACTGCGAAGAAGGACAACTGCAGTTATCTCAAGATATCAGTGTTGAGATGCTGATGAGTCGTTTTACGATGTCCGACTTCAATCCAGTTCGAACCCCGATGGAGAAAGGCCTGATGCTAGATCGAAGTAAACCAACCGTACCGAGAGTTGCTTGGTTCCCTTATGTACGTGATGTTGGTCGCTCGACTGGACATTTGCTATCCTGTCGGTTATCTCGGACGATTGCAACAATAACCATCCAACGAGCATTGGCAAGCCCTGAAAGGAATAGTCCTTTACCAATAAGACACGAAGAATCTGATGTTGCAATTCAAGCGTGACTCTATAAGTCATTTCTTGGTGGGATATGTTGACGCAGACTGAAATTGATAATCGTATATCTGTTTAAAGTTTTTAGATGTACGGTAGCTTGGTGCAGCAAGAAGCAGGCCACGGTAGCAACTTCGACTGGCGAGGCGAAGTACGTTGCACTCATCGCAACAGTTGCCAATTGCCTATGTCTAATGGGTCTAATAGATCTGCATGAACCTGCCAAATCCGTCATTATATATGAAGATAACAGAAGTTGCATTCACATGGCAAATAATCTGGAGACGGAGCGCCCAAAGCATATTGACGCCAATCGTCATTTTGTGCGTGATAATGTAGTTTCCGGGACTTTGTAGATTGAACCTATTTTCACACAGGATCAAACAGCTGACATCTTTACAATCATTATCAGATTGATAGGGGTGTGATCAAGTTAGCATTCGGTGCAATCAAGATATCGATGACTACGTCCCTGCCTTAGTTACTACCCTTATAAAAATGCATTATACACTGGCGATTGGGTGAACGATTGGATCATTCCGAATATGACCAAGATGATAGCACGAAAGGGTTATTAAGCACGTTGTACAGGTACTCTTCGATATAACGTACAAAAAAGTTTTCTCTTTGTACGTTATATCGAAGTGTACGTTATATCGAAGCAGAGAAAAATTTAATATTTTTTATGCAATTCAGTATTATAATTTCTATTTTATACTACTCATTTCAGTATCATAATGAATTACTTTTCCGTACCGGTTCATTATGCAACTGAAATGAGTTGCATAATGAAAAATAGTTGCATAATGTTCATTATGCAACTCATTTGAGTTGCATTATGAACATTATGCAACTCAAATGAGTTGTATAATGAAAAAATCATTGCATAAAATTTTGTATGGAACTCGTTGCAAAACTCGATTTTTTCAGCACTCTTCGTATTTATCCAACTCGGCAAGCCTCGTTGGATAAATGTACGACTCGTGCTGAAAAAATCAACTTTTTGCAACTCGTTACATAAATAACTATTATGCTAGTATTGATGTATTCGACGTGAAATTAATCCCAAATAATGATTTCGGTGAAATTCACAAAACCAATAATTAAAAACTTGAGTTTTGACGAAAAAATCATTTCGTTTTTTGTGCTTCGATATAACGTACATTTTGCTTCGATATAACGTACACTAAATTTTTCCCCAAATTGCGCTAATTCTGGGTAAGAAGGCTAATGCTGCAACAAAACATTGATTTGAGTGATTTCGTAGATTATCTAAGGGTTATTCGTGGGAAAAATAAAAATTTTCAATGTTGTACGTTATATCGAAGCAAAATGTACGTTATATCGAATTCGCTATATCGAGGGTACGCTATATCGAGGGTACGTTATATCGAAGAATACCTGTACATATTTTTCTATTAGAGTTGGTATTGCTATGTTGACTTACACTTTACTTGGCAATAAGCCTCAGTTGAAGACACACGCGTTTTCGTTAATTCTTTTCTAACCGGTATCCCATTCTAAGAGTCCACCTCTGTCTATAATGAGTGCAAAAGTTCAAATTTGATAAATTCTAACTAAAACTAATTGTTGTGGGTAATCGTCCGATTGGTACCATTAGTATATGCTATGAGAAGTTCAATGCCGAAAGAACAACATGAACGAAACCCTATAGAAGCAAGAGTATGCTGGTAATCGTGGAAAATGAGAGGCTTCAATTTAAAACTTTAAACAGATCACTAAGAAATCTCTCCTGATGCCATATACTAACTAAATGTAGTGATTTTTTTTTGAAATTTTCGAGTGGTATTATATTTGCAGGTTGATTCTTCTTTTTCGAGATTCTGCAGATTTGAAATGTTAAACGTGGAACTTAACTTAACGTGGACAGGCTTTACTGTGGACAGGCTTTCCTCAGTTTTCTCGAATGAGGACTTTTCTGTTTGAATTCAAATTGTAAGTTACTTATTAGTGTATTATTGACTGACAACCCGTGTATTGATTCATAGCTTCGCCAACGCTCTGACATTGAAACAGCTGACACAGGATCAATAAGACCATACGATGCTTCTCTGCGAGCGAGCTATCTCATAAGCCTATTCACCCCATGTGATCCCGAGTAGGTGGAAAAATCTGATGAATAGCATATTCAGTTATGATTGATTGAATTACTGAAGAGCAAAACCTGATATTGGTTTGATTGATATAAGAGGTAAAAGAACAGAAATAATAGCAAAATCTATTATGGTGAACTACTCAATAATAGCTCGTTAAGATATTACAAGATCAAAACAATAGCAGACAAGATTTGTCACTTTTATTTAGAAAAAAAAAATAAAAAAATGGCAGCATCCAGCATCGAACCTACGACCTTAGGATTCACAGGCGGCGATGCTTACCACTCAACTGTGGCTCGCTGTTGTAAATGACATGGGAATAAGTGCATGCGGTTCTTCGTATCAACAGCTCAGAAAGGGGCACATGGCATTTCACTAATATTGAGCCATCTCTGTGGGTGTATGTGTTCCATTTCGTGCAGAAGAGCTAAACTTGTTCTTATGTAGAAATTTTCAGCTATTTCGACAAGAACAACAACTGATATCATATCACTTTGAGCTATTCGTGAGATATTCACTAGATTTTTGAATAACTCATCAAAATCACATCGAGCTATGACAGCAAAAAGTGTTCGATTTGAGATATGATTTAGATATTCTCGTCTACCCGGGATGGAAGAATTACCAAGTGCCCATACAAAAAAAAATGTTTGCTGAATTTAGCTCCACAATTTGTTTTGAAGAAGTGAGAATTAAGCTCGACCTAACTCAAGGCCGAAGCACGAGCTTTAATGGCAGCCTGGTTATCTGAATGGAAGTATATTACTTTGCGCTCTACATACTGTAGAAGTGTTGATTGCACTTTGCAAAGAAGAGCAAGTATTTCAACTAAAAAAAACGATTTTCAGTTTGAAAATGACATTTCAGTAGAATAGAGGTCAAACTGTTCAAAACTATTTCAAGATTGTTTTTTCTAGATAAAATTGATAATAATTACACTTCAAGATTTTGAGAAATACGCAGTAGAAAATCAGCAAACAATATGATGATTATTATGTCTAATTCCCACAATTCTTTTGCATTTTACGATAAGTACGTATGTTGGCCTCAAATGTCTCAAAAGTCCTATAATGTATCGTCGAGTTTAGTATGAGACACTGAAGACGACCTCATAATTGAGATCGAAATACGTAATTGTATTCTATGACAACGTATATTTTGTTATCTCTTTATTCAGGGGTATTCTGCCATAGGAAGGTTATCCCGGGTTAATGAACATCAGGACGAAGCCAGAAGAGTCCGCTATGAGCTAATGTACAGAGTATTATCAGGGATATTTAACAGCCGAAATCCGCGAATGGTCCGCAATCTTATTCCCAGGGACCTCGCAGTGGCGCTTATTTGATGAGATTCATGGGTGACGGTTAGATTAAGCCTCCCGGAACAGAGTACTAAAGTGTATAGCTGAGATACAACTGACCGAGTCCGTGATAATCAAAAGAGGCCGTTCCGCATATAAGGTAACAGAGTGGAAGACAGCCGCCACCTCGACGGAGAAAATTCCAGGAGGCTTTGACTGACCGCATGGTGTTCCCAAGCTATCCGAATTCCAACACCCAGCGTCGAAAGCGAGTCATCAGTGAACCTTTGGTGATCGCTGTAGAGACCGTCCGTTGCAGTTGCGCCCGCAACGGATAATCGCAGACGCATGGACCTGTCCCAGGCTCTGAAGTTCTCTTTTGATTTTGTTGTTGAACTGCTGGGTTCACTCTCAAGATCACAGGTACTTCGCTATTGGCGGAAGTGTTAGACCAGTAGTGCAGTTGGATTGGCAGCATCGACTAGAAGGTGAGGTCTATAATTTCCTTATGTGCTTTCAACAATGATGGCAGGCTTGCAACAGAGTGTCGCAGTTACCCGGTACCGGAATGGAAGTAAACCGGCTTCGACGCAAGTCGTGTTCGCCGGTGTTGAAGGGAGGAGCCCAGTAATGATCCGTATACACTGGTAATTAACCGAATTGAGTATGTTGGTCGAGTTCTTGATGGCTGAATAGGCCATTTCAATAGATCAGACTGCTATCTATAATGGCGACTGCCATTAGGAATTGTATTTTTCCTTGTTGCTATACCGATGGGGTTTTGATAGCGTTTGCATGAGGTTGCGAAGGGCTTTCAAAGTAAAACTAAGGTCGATCACAATATCAAGAAGCGGAATCGTTTTCCATACGGGGATTGGTTGATCGGCAATGGCAATAGGATGACATTTCTACGTGTGTCTGTCACAAGGGGCAGATCTGACGCCCTCGTGTACGTACCTGTTAAAACCATCAGAAGTTGCCCATTTGACAACTCTAGTAACAGCAGCTTGGATTTTCCGGCGGATGGCGTGTGTCGGGGACGGTAACGTCTACACGCAGAAGCACTGATCCCCTGAATATGAGTGGTCGCTATCTGGCTGGCAGACTCGGGCTCCCGTTGGAATGGACATATCCGCCGCTTTGCCGAGGAAGATGATGTACCCTGAAATGTATTGGATCATTTTATCGAAGTACGGACTGTGTTGTTGAACTTTCCCGTTGTTTGGGGTGAGTTTCTTTTGTCACCGAAATTTGCAGCGGATGATGGTTGCCGCCAGGCTTCCAAGTTCACCGTGGAGATCCCTTGTAGCCCTTGTAGTTTGACATCGAGAATCGAGACGTGAGTGTAAACATTTAGGTCTACAAAGGAAATGGTACTAAGTATCGGCATACCACAGGTTTTTTTTTATCTAGTTCATTTATTTGGGGCTCAATCGCGTATAACGCTTTACGGAGCCGAGGATCTTTCTTTGTACTTAATAGTATACATTATACAGAGTAATAACTTTTTAATGATATCTGTTAGTAATGGGTGGAAGCCAGGGTACTCGTGGCAGCTCGAGGTTAGAAGGTCAGATTTTGAGGGATGGACAGGGTAAGGATTGGGCCAAAGGTTTCACTTCTGCTCATCCGGGGGTGAATCGCATCTTGCTAGCGTATTCGGTGCCTTGTGGTGTTTGTACCAACTTGTTGTGGGATTCGGTCTTCCGGATGGCCAGGAGCAGCTTGGTAACACAAAGAGGACAAAACAGAAAAAAAAACTGGAGAAGAAAACACAAGCGAATTAAACTTTCATACCAGCAGAGCGAAGAAAGCCGAAAATACATCCCATGTATGTGACATCACGGGTCCTCAACACATCTCTCACAAGAACAAAGGGTTGTCTACTTCGGGCCTCAAGGGTATCCAATAGTAGCGCTCTGGAGGCGTCATTATCCGGGCATTGCCAAACTACGTGGTCGATGTCATCATAACCGGAACCGCACTTAGTACAAACATTGCTCAACGCGAGGTTAATCCTGTGTAAATGCGCGTTGGACATAAGTCTTGACATCACGCGAATGAAATTGCGACTTACATCCAAACCATACCACCACATTGGCAAAGAAACATTAGGAATAATGGAATGTAACCACCGTCCCAGCTGGCCATCTCGCCAATCATTTTGCTAATTTCGGAGAGAACTCTGGCGAACAAAATGGGAAAACTCATCATGTGAAATTCTTCTATCATATATCTCACCTTCCTGTGCGCCCACCTTTGCGAGAGAGTCCTCCTTCTCATTGCCATAAATTGAACAATGTGAGGGGACCCATACAAAGGTAATCTTGTATGATCTTTCGACCAGTGCACCCATCTGCTCCCTCATTTTTGTAAGAAAGTAAGATGGATGTTTAACAGGTTTCATCGACCGGAGTGCCTCAATCGAACTAAAGCTATCCGAGAAGATGAAGAAATGGTCTACGGGCATGTTGGAGATCATCCCCAAAGCGAAGTTGATTGCTGCCAGCTCAGCAACATAAACCGAACAAGGTTCCTGAAGTTTGCGGAAGGCGTTGAAATTTTAATTGAAGACACCGAAACCAGTAGATCCATTTATGCGAGACCCATCAGTGAAGAATCTCTTACAGGAATTGACATTTTGGTACTTTTCGTTAAAAATGCGAGGAATAGATATACATCGAAGTTGATCTGGTATTCCATGAATAGCTTGTTTCATGGACAGATCGTATTTAACAGAGGAACTGTCATTATTGAAGTGTACACGAGGAGGGTTATAACTTGGTAGGCTTATGTCAGACGACATGTAGAACAGATTAATTCTCAGGAATTTTGACTGAGTGATATACCACAGATTGCTGAAAGCTAGTTCCATGTTTTCAACACCAGGCAAACTAGCCGCTGACCTGCTTAAGGGCCAGAATGCATGGAAGATTACCGTTCACAAGAGGTTTCGAATCTGCCAAAAAGCACTTGGGTTGCATCATAATCATATTATTTGGTGTAATCGAATATAATTTTCATGTGAACCGGTCAACTTGTTTGCTTCGACGATGATGTTAACCAATATTAGACAAGAGTTCAGACCGGTAGTGATATTGAACAGTCTTTCAAGTACAATCTAATATGCGTATCATATACCAACTGGAAAACCCAGCTCATATCGTACCCAGAAAAAGCGACGGAAGTTCTCTTTGTGAATGCTGAACGCAACTTCACCTTGGCGGCACCGGAATGGTGAACCTAGTTTTTGAAATCATTCCTACAATGCGTGGTGGCTTCGGACGGAACGGACCCCAGTAAACGGTAGCAGCGGGAGCTGCAGGCCAAGCCTTGTCAATATCAGGCTAGATATAGGATGAAATAATGTTCAAATACCCTCCCGGCCGAAGCCATTTCGCTCACAGCCTAACACCCTAGATTCATCTAAACGTCCATGTATCATTGCATTGACGGGGCGACAACAATAACGGACGGATGCATGCAATCCCTTTTGTACCTACGTCGGCATTGGGTATAGTCACCACCGAACCGATGCGATGGTGGACGGTAGAATGCAAAAACCGTGTGTAATATCCTGCTGGAAAACAGATAAATTGAATTTCAATTCAATTTCATTGATGAAATCTGTATTTCTGCGAATAGCAGCACGTGAACACTTTCCATGTTGTCCTCGGTTTCCAAGCGGAAGAGCACCGAGATCCGTCCCCGGTTTTGCCGTGATGATGATGATAATGGTTTGTGTTTCATTTTCGGCTATGGTGGTAGGGGATATTTTAGCCCTTGCATGGTCAGCAGGATGGCGTTTGGACGAATATTTTGCTGCTTGGTGGTTGCCGTATTGTTCTAGTGGCGTTCTTTTCTTCTATGATACGAATAACGCTGATCGTACAATTCGTCGTAAGAAAAGGATATTCCCAAAAATAATAATTTCTTGAATAATACACTAATAGAACTCTTCCGTACAAATTAAAGCTATGGTACTTCGATCAAGACTACCTCACTGTGTCATCGTGGCAATTGGCACAAATTGATTACTCAATAACACTCGCAAGAACAGTTCCTGCATTCGTATCAACTTCCAAGCTACGTCCAGTCAGTGTTGTGGACCGTCCCGTTAGCAGTCCGTCGTCGTTCGCGTGTGTGAGTGCCCATGTAAAAATTCTCACAATAAATTTAATTTTCTTATACGCTTTGCCGCCCGTTTGCGTGAGCGAGCCCGTTTTCCAATTTATTCCCGACATACGTCACTATGTCCAGCTGAAGGAAGAGGTACATGAAAGTGAGTTTTTGCTTTCTGCATGTTTTTTTGTTGTTGTGGGGAACGTGGCTGTCCCCTCCGTCGCGTCGTTATACACAACTCTTGACCATGCACTTGCGTAATTCAATTCTTCGTTGATATTTTTCTGTGGTGCTGCGAGCGTCCAATAATGTATGAGTTGTTTTCAGCTGGTTGAAATGATGGTATTTTGATATAAAATATGTACTGAACGGCTTGGACTTGCATCAAAAAGGTGCCCAACGAATTATGAAAGTGAGAAATGTCAGCCAAAAAAAAAATGCTCGTGCACATCTCGTTCTGTCGATACCAGTTCTGATTTCGATTCACAAAATAAATCCCATTACTATCGGTGTACTGGGACACTGAGCTGTGGGTGGACCGATTTTTTCCTCACTTTTGAAATGCAGACGAGTGAAGCCGTTGCTCATATCCACGGGGTAATTGATATCATGGCATGTGCGCTGAAAACCCACAAGCAAAAGTTAGTTGTAGCAAAGTCCGTCCGCATATGCGCACCGAACAAGTGTTACACACTATCCCAAGTAGAGTAGAGGGGTTCAGGCCCATCCGTGGCCAGACCATCCATGTAGCATGCAAGCAGCCTGTAATGGAATCTAGGAAACGTAGATGCAATGCGAAATCGCAAAAACTGCCAACCTGACCGTGCACTTTGTTTATCCTGAGAGCCATAAATCAAATGCATCAACCCTGGTTTTAGACGCTGGCTGACAACTATTCAAATAGTGTTTTTGAGTAGGGGTGATGTGTTTATGTGGGTGGTTGTTAATATGAATTATTACTTGCAGGTTCCGAGTTTTTTTTTCCTGACGAACTCATCCCTTTGCCATTTCACTAGGAGAATTTCTCTCTTGCTGGCAGCAGCACGAGGCAATCCTTGGAGAAATTCCCGACAGGATGTTTGATCAAACTGCGACTTCCTGTTGGACTGGGCAGGGCGTCTAGCCATTCCGGTTTGGCCCCATAATCGCTAAACGAAAAGGACCCATCTATGCTTTATCTTCATTTGTTCCTCGAACTGCGAACAGCGACCGACGACGGTTCGTTCCTGTAGTCAGTCAGTGGTTGAGCACACGATGTAATCTCTTAATGCACCTCTTGCGTCGCTAACCGTAACCAGCCAGAAGGCCAAAACAAAACTGTCATATTTTATCCGTTCCAGGAGATGATTCATGAATTCCTATATCCTTCCGCTGCACAATTATTTATTTATAATGTGTAAACGCGTCATACACGTAGCCTGCTAGAGAAGCTACCTACGAGGAGGTACCTACTGGGTGCTGCAGAGAGAATGAGTATTATCCATTCATATCTTCATTATAACGCCATCGTCGCTGTTGATGCTCTGCGGCACTGCCATTGCCAATGCAATGTTTGCCGTGGATCCGCAGCTATCCAGCTGTGATGAGCTCCCATTCGTACCGCTTGGCTGCATAATAGTTGGCAAATAAACGGGTATCCTTCGGGTTCGAAGTTGCCTACGTTTGCTCAAATCACGTGATTTCCAGGGGTTATGCATTATCAAGCCTGTGGAGCTCCGCACAAAAGTGTGTTTGTTTGACAAACTTTAGTATTCATATTTAGAATTAAGCAATTAAGTATTTCATATTATTAGAATTACTTTATTATGTTCGATCACTCGAAAATACTAAAAATGTTGTTCATGTCAAAGGAGTGCTTGCATCTGTATCAATAGATGTATTAAAGAGTAAGCTTAAACTGACCTTTCAAACTGATTTCTTAATTGACTTAGGGGCGATTTCTTCACCCTGGCTTAAGCGTTAAGCCAGGTTTAACTGTATGGGTCCTCCAGGTTAAGTGTATTCCATTTCATGTTAATCTGTGGATTGTTCCAAAAGTTCTTTCAGGATTTCTTCTAGGAATTTTTGCTCGGGTCTTCTTCAAAAAATTCTCAAGAAATTTCTTTAAAAAAAATCATTTTAAAACTAGCTTACGCGGAGAAAATGATCTCGTCTCGAGATTCCACAGAATCTCGTCTAGAGATACCCCAGAATCTTGTCTAGAGATTCCACAGAATCTCGTCTAGAGATTCCACAGAATCTCGTCTAGAGATTCCACAGAATCTCGTCTAGAGATTCCACAGAATCTCGTCTAGAGATTCCACAGAATCTCTTCTAGAGATTCCACAGAATCTCGTCTAGAGATTCCACAGAATCTCGTCTAGAGATTCCACAGAATCTCGTCTAGAGATTCCACAGAATCTCGTCTAGAGATTCCACAGAATCTCGTCTAGAGATTCCACAGAATCTTGTCTAGAGATTCCCCAGAATCTCGTCTAGAGATTCCACAGAATCTCATCTAGAGATTCCACAGAATCTCTTCTAGAGATTCGACCGAATCTCGTCAAGAGATTCGACCGAATCTCGTCAAGAGATTCGACCGAATCTCGTCAAGAGATTCGACCGAATCTCGTCAAGAGATTCGACCGAATCTCGTCAAGAGATTCGACCGAATCTCGTCAAGAGATTCGACCGAATCTCGTCAAGAGATACGACCGAATCTCGTCAAGAGATTCGACCGAATCTCGTCAAGAGATTCGACCGAATCTCGTCAAGAGATTCGACCGAATCTCGTATATTGATTCCTCAGAATCTCGTCTAGAGATTCCACAAAATCTCGTCTAGAGATTCCACAGAATCTCGTCTAGAGATTCCACAGAATCTCGTCTAGAGATTCCACAGAATCTCGTCTAGAGATTCCACAGAATCTCGTCTAGTGATTCCACAGAATCTTGTCTAGAGATTCGACCAAATCTCGTCTAGAGATTCGATCGAATCTCGTCAAGAGGTTCGACCAAATCTCGTCAAGAGATTCGACCGAATCTCGTCTATTGATTCCACAGAAGCTCGTCTAGAGATTCCACAGAATCTCGTCTAGAGATTCCACAGAATCTCGTCTAGAGATTCCACAGAATCTCGTCTAGAGACTCCACAGAATTTCGTCTAGAGATTCCACAGAATCTCGTCTAGAGATTCCACAGAATCTCGTCTAGAGATTCCACAGAATCTCGTCTAGAGATTCCACAGAATCTCGTCTAGAGATTCCACAGAATCTCGTCTAGAGATTCCACAGAATCTCGTCTAGAGATTCCACAGAATCTCGTCTAGAGATTCCACAGAATCTCGTCTAGAGATTCCACAGAATCTCGTCTAGAGATTCCACAGAATCTCGTCTAGAGATTCCACAGAATCTCGTCTAGAGATTCCACAGAATCTCGTCTAGAGATTCCACAGAATCTCGTCTAGAGATTCCACAGAATCTCGTCTAGAGATTCCACAGAATCTCGTCTAGAGATTCCACAGAATCTCGTCTAGAGATTCCACAAAATCTCGTCTAGAGATTCCACAGAATCTGGTCTAGAGATTCCACAGAATCTGGTCTAGAGATTCCACAGAATCTCGTCTAGAGATTCCCCAGAATCTCGTCTAGAGATTCCACAGAATCTCGTCTAGAGATTCCCCAGAATCTCGTCTAGAGATTCCACAGAATCTCGTCTAGAGATTCCACATAATCTCGTCTAGAGATTCCACAGCATCTCGTCTAGAGATTGTACAGAATCCCGTCTAGAGATTGCACAGAATCTCATCTAGAGATTGCACAGAATCTCGTCTAGAGATTCCACAGAATCTCGTCTAGAGATTCCACAGAATCTCGTCTAGAGACTCGACCGAATCTCGTCAAGAGATTCGACCGAGTCTCGTCTATTGATTCCTCAGAATTTCGTCTAGAGATTGCACAAAATCTCGTCAAGAGATTCGACCGAATCTCGTCAAGAGATTCGAACGAGTCTCGTCTATTGATTCCTCAGAATCTCGTCTAGAGATTGCACAAAATCTCGTCTAGAGATTGCACAAAATCTTGCCTAGAGATTCCACAGAATCTTGTCTAGAGACTCGACCGAATCTCGTCTAGAGATTCGACCGAATCTCGTCTAGAGATTCCACAGAATCTCGTCTAGAGATTCCACAGAATCTCGTCTAGAGATTCCACAGAATCTCGTCTAGAGATTTCACAGAATCTCATCTAGAGATTCCACAGAATCTCGTCTAGAGATTCCACAGAATCTCGTCTAGAGATTCCACAGAATCTCGTCTAGAGATTTCACAGAATCTCGTCTAGAGATCTCACAGAATCTCGTCTAGAGATTTCACAGAATCTCGTCTAGAGATTCCACAGAATCTCGTCTAGAGATTCCACAGAATCTCGTCTAGAGATTCCACAGAATCTCGTCTAGAGATTCCACAGAATCTCATCAAGAGATTCCACAGAATCTCGTCTAGAGATTCCACAGAATCTCGTCTAGAGATTCCACAGAATCTCGTCTAGAGATTCCACAGAATCTCGTCTAGAGATTCCACAGAATCTCGTCTAGAGATTCCACAGAATCTCGTCTAGAGATTTCACAGAATCTTGTTTAGAGATTCCACAGAATCTCGTCTAGAGATTCCACAGAATCTCGTCTAGAGATTCCACAGAATCTCGTCTAGAGATTTCACAGAATCTCGTCTAGAGATCTCACAGAATCTCGTCTAGAGATCTCACAGAATCTCGTCTAGAGATTTCACAGAATCTCGTCTAGAGATTCCACAGAATCTCGTCTAGAGATTCCACAGAATCTCGTCTAGAGATTCCACAGAATCTCGTCTAGAGATTCCACAGAATCTCGTCTAGAGATTCCACAGAATCTCGTCTAGAGATTCCACAGAATCTCGTCTAGAGATTCCACAGAATCTCGTCTAGAGATTCCACAGAATCTCGTCTAGAGATTCCACAGAATCTCGTCTAGAGATTCCACAGAATCTCGTCTAGAGATTCCACAGAATCTCATCAAGAGATTCCACAGAATCTCATCAAGAGATTCCACAGAATCTCGTCTAGAGATTCCACAGAATCTCGTCTAGAGATTCCACAGAATCTCGTCTAGAGATTCCACAGAATCTCGTCTAGAGATTCCACAGAATCTCGTCTAGAGACTCGACCGAATCTCGTCAAGAGATTCGATCGAGTCTCGTCTATTGATTCCTCAGAATTTCGTCTAGAGATTGCACAAAATCTCGTCAAGAGATTCGACCGAATCTCGTCAAGAGATTCGAACGAGTCTCGTCTATTGATTCCTCAGAATCTCGTCTAGAGATTGCACAAAATCTCGTCTAGAGATTGCACAAAATCTTGCCTAGAGATTCCACAGAATCTTGTCTAGAGACTCGACCGAATCTCGTCTAGAGATTCGACCGAATCTCGTCTAGAGATTCCACAGAATCTCGTCTAGAGATTCCACAGAATCTCGTCTAGAGATTCCACAGAATCTCGTCTAGAGATTTCACAGAATCTCATCTAGAGATTCCACAGAATCTCGTCTAGAGATTCCACAGAATCTCGTCTAGAGATTCCACAGAATCTCGTCTAGAGATTTCACAGAATCTCGTCTAGAGATCTCACAGAATCTCGTCTAGAGATTTCACAGAATCTCGTCTAGAGATTCCACAGAATCTCGTCTAGAGATTCCACAGAATCTCGTCTAGAGATTCCACAGAATCTCGTCTAGAGATTCCACAGAATCTCATCAAGAGATTCCACAGAATCTCGTCTAGAGATTCCACAGAATCTCGTCTAGAGATTCCACAGAATCTCGTCTAGAGATTCCACAGAATCTCGTCTAGAGATTCCACAGAATCTCGTCTGGAGATTTCACAGAATCTCATCTAGAGATTCCACAGAATCTCGTCTAGAGATTCCACAGAATCTCGTCTAGAGATTCCACAGAATCTCGTCTAGAGATTTCACAGAATCTCGTCTAGAGATCTCACAGAATCTCGTCTAGAGATCTCACAGAATCTCGTCTAGAGATTTCACAGAATCTCGTCTAGAGATTCCACAGAATCTCGTCTAGAGATTCCACAGAATCTCGTCTAGAGATTCCACAGAATCTCGTCTAGAGATTCCACAGAATCTCGTCTAGAGATTCCACAGAATCTCGTCTAGAGATTCCACAGAATCTCGTCTAGAGATTCCACAGAATCTCGTCTAGAGATTCCACAGAATCTCGTCTAGAGATTCCACAGAATCTCGTCTAGAGATTCCACAGAATCTCGTCTAGAGATTCCACAGAATCTCATCAAGAGATTCCACAGAATCTCATCAAGAGATTCCACAGAATCTCGTCTAGAGATTCCACAGAATCTCGTCTAGAGATTCCACAGAATCTCGTCTAGAGATTCCACAGAATCTCGTCTAGAGATTCCACAGAATCTCGTCTAGAGATTCCACAGAATCTCGTCTAGAGATTCCACAGAATCTCGTCTAGAGATTTCACAGAATCTCATCTAGAGATTCCACAGAATCTCGTCTAGAGATTCCACAGAATCTCATCTAGAGATTCCACAGAATCTCGTCTAGAGATTTCACAGAATCTCGTCTAGAGATCTCACAGAATCTCGTCTAGAGATTTCACAGAATCTCGTCTAGAGATTCCACAGAATCTCGTCTAGAGATTCCACAGAATCTCGTCTAGAGATTTCACAGAATCTCGTCTAGAGATTTCACAGAATCTCGTCTAGAGATTCCACAGAATCTCGTCTAGAGATTCCACAGAATCTCGTCTAGAGATTCCACAGAATCTCGTCTAGAGATTCCACAGAATCTCGTCTAGAGATTCCACAGAATCTCATCAAGAGATTCCACAGAATCTCATCAAGAGATTCCACAGAATCTCGTCTAGAGATTCCACATAATCTCGTCTAGAGATTCCACAGAATCTCGTCTAGAGATTCCACAGAATCTCGTCTAGAGATTCCACAGAATCTCGTCTAGAGATTCCACAGAATCTCGTCTAGAGATTCCACAGAATCTCGTCTAGAGATTCCACAGAATCTCGTCTAGAGATTCCACAGAATCTCGTCTAGAGATTCCACAGAATCTCGTCTAGAGATTCCACAGAATCTCGTCTAGAGATTCCACAGAATCTCGTCTAGAGATTCCACAGAATCTCGTCTAGAGATTCCACAGAATCTCGTCTAGAGATTCCACAGAATCTCGTCTAGAGATTCCACAGAATCTCGTCTAGAGATTCCACAGAATCTCGTCTAGAGATTCCACAGAATCTCGTCTAGAGATTCCACAGAATCTCGTCTAGAGATTCCACAGAATCTCGTCTAGAGATTCCACAGAATCTCATCTAGAGATTCCACAGAATCTTGTCTAGAGATTCCACAGAATCTCGTCTAGAGATTCCACAGAATCTTGTTTAGAGATTCCACAGAATCTTGTCAAGAGACTCGACCGAATCTCGTCTAGAGATTCGATCGAATCTCGTCAAGAGATTCGATCGAATCTCGTTAAGAGATTCGACCGAATCTCGTCAACAGATTCGACCGAATCTCGTCTATTGATTCCTCAGAATCTCGTCAAGAGATTCGACCGAATCTCGTCTATTGATTCCTCAGAATCTCGTCTAGAGATTGCACAAAATCTCGTCTAGAGATTCCACAGAATCTCGTCTAGAGATTCCACAGAATCTCGTCTAGAGATTCCACAGAATCTCGTCTAGAGATTCCACAGAATCTCGTCTAGAGATTCCACAGAATCTCGTCTAGAGATTGCACAGAATCTCGTCTAGAGATTGCACAGAATCTCGTCTAGAGATTCCACAGAATCTCGTCTAGAGATTCCACAGAATCTTGTCTAGAGATTCCACAGCATCTCGTCCAGAGGTCAACATCACTCAAAGGGGTTTTTCCCTCTTTCAAAATTTGAAGTTAAAATAAACAATAATAATAATAATAATAATATTTTCGTCTAGAGATTCCACAGAATCTCGTCTAGAGATTCCACAGAATCTCGTCTATATTTTTGTTATATTTGAAAGGGCACTCGTGGAAGTATTTTTTTAATCTCAACAGCTGGTAACTTATTGAGTGACTTGGAGTATCAAGAAATTTCAACGGTATGCAACTTATCCAAGATATGATCATTTATCATGACTAGGATTATTTGGAAGTTCATACTTTACGATAAAACTGAAAATCTGACGAAAACGTAATACGGTTAATATAGAGTGTGTTATCACAGTTATTCAACGAATTTCTGGAAACATCGTCTGCTTTGCTTTTGCACTCCGTAGCATATAATTGAATCTCACATTTTTCAACCTTTTCTCTAACCGACAACCGCCAATAAAAGCACACATCGTCAATGAGTAGGTACAACCGAGAAAAAAAAATGAAATAACTCCAAAAACCTTTCAAATCACGCTGTGCTTTGGCGAGCGCGAGAACGACGACGTAGGTTGTGTTTTATGCTGCGATGTATTTTTCGGCTTTCGTTAGACGTGTAGTCATGGTTCGACGAATTTCGCTCGAAATAACAGAGACGGTGAAGTCGCAAAAAATGTGAACAAAAAAAAAAATACGCTGACTGCGGAGAAAAACCAACCGAAAAAAAAGCCTCACAGAATTGAGGGACCCTCCGCTATTATTATGAAAAGTTTTGGACTCGATATTCTTTTTTGTGTTTTTTGGTTCGAAAAGCATGCATCCGGTCGACACTCGGACATTGCGAACAAGGCTGGATTTGCTGGTCAATGTTGGAGAAGCCTCGTTCGGCCTTTTCACCATCTCGATGTATTTTTTCACCCACTGTACAACATCCATCATACGAAGGTGGGTTGGTGTGTTTCTGTTTTGGCATCGCGATTTCCTGCTGCCAGGGCATTTCCTTGTTACCAGCGCAGAACCGAGCGAACAACGTACACAACTGCTATGCACAGCGCAGCGACCGCACAATTCCCTCTATTGATACCAACTACTGAGGACGTCTTGCTGCTTTCACCTCCGGAGACTGTCCAATGTGTTTCCAAGAATTATTTGTTATTTAGTGCACTATGGACTTAATATTTTTCCGATCCATTTTATCAGCAGCTGCTAGCGGGTGGAACCAACAACGTCCAACCAACCAATGCTGGCAGAACGTACTTTGTAGTTCATCATGTGAACCACCTTTAAAACTGTGTATTTAACACTGTGTCATAGAAAATGATCGAATTTAATAGTTTGAACAAATTATGGTTAGTCAAAACAATATCCTTTTATCCAAATGTTTTGAAGTAGCATAATTCGTGTGTGATCTTTGGAAAAAAACTTTTTCAACAACTTCCATCGCCGCCCGGTTTTTCCGAAAGACGTTTGCATGTACGTGAAATCTTGAAGGGTAGACAAGACATGCGAAGAGCGTAAACGTGAGCGCGTACAGTACAGTCAGTGGCATCGGTCTGTCTTCGGTTTTCCTTCCATTGCGAATGTGTCTGTCTGTCCTGTAGGGGAGCCATAAATTACGTTCACGTCAAAAATTTTCCAAGACACAAGTCGGAAAAGCGTTCGAATATAGTGGGGATGAAATGAATGCATAAGCGTTAACCCTGTGTGCTAGGTGGTGAGGGTGAAGATCCGGTATGGACGGACAGTAGAAAGCATCAGTGAATAGAAGAGTCCGTGAAATGGGGGTGTTGCAAAGGGCGGGAAAATCCTTGTTACTGGTTGCCACCGTAGCAAATAATCATTTTCTTGAGCAAAACACTAATACAGTTCGTACCGTTTAGTAACGCTCAAAATTTAACTGTGTTTATGAATGTTGCGGAGAAATCTGTCCAAATCGAATCAGCCCAGAGACACGGGTTCAATTCCCAATCCATAAAACACATTAAATGACATTTTTTTGACTTCCTTGAATATTTATCATCTTTGTGGTAAAGGATGACAATGGCTAGCGTCTAGAACTCTTCTGTGACTCTTCTATGACAAGTGTGTTACTTGGGTGGCGCCCATACAAACTTCAAATAGATCTACAAACATTTCCAGATCTACAACATCCCTCATCGATCGATTTCAACCTGCTGGATATGGAAGATAACGGAGGTGATGGTATAAGGATAGTTATCAACACCTAAGAATCTTTAGCAAGTTACACCTTGATAAACCTGCTACAGAGGACCCCAAACAAAGTATCGTGAAGCATTAGCTGGGTCTGAGAGAGCGCCTGGCTGTCCTCAAACTGTGTGCCTCGGAAAAACGCCTCTGGACAACAAAACCAACTCAGGAATGAGACAGCTGGTATCAGCTACGATGATATGGCCCAAATACGTACAAGAAGCACTTCTATTCAGAGTAGTTCAACAGCGAAACGATCTGATGAAACCCAAATTCAACAACCACATCTACAAGGCTCCATGCTTCCAAGCTGTGAGGAAGAGCATGTGGAGAATATTCCCATCCATGAAACCCTTGGAAGCTGCAGAGTGGATGGCAATGAACGAAGTGGCGTTTCCATGTTCAGACATTCCCACAAGGTTCTAGCTATGACGACGACCGCATAAAGGCTCTCATAGATAGTCATAAAGACATTACAATAACTAATTGGCATATTGTGAAACGATCCATTCTGAAAGACATTCATGTCGAATAGATCTTCACAGTGGAGGTTGAGTCGATGGAAAAGCTGAAGTTCAAATAAAGCATTAACTACCGCTTTAATAATATCAACGTAAGGAAGATTATAGATCTGCCAACTGCCGCTACCTACATGCAAACTGGAAAGCCGACCCAAGAAACAAGGCTAGTCTATCGCTAGTCTATCTAGTACCAAATCAATGATATCAAAACAAAGCAAAAGGATGCAAAAAGCGACAGCTTGATCACAGAGGCGAAACTGGTGAGCCAAATCGTTACGGGGAAGAGAAACTACCCAACCTGTAACATCAGACGACATCCTGATGGTCCGCAACATCCTAGTCGTCATCCGGCGAAAAACGGGAACCCCAAAAATGGTGGCTAAAGTTTTGCAAGAGAACCTCCACCATATTCAGAGCGCCACGGCTGTTCTTCATCAAAGAGAACTTAACCGTGGCCCATGAGGTCAATAAATCAGAGCTATGTGACAATAAATCCAGAATACAAAAGATACACAGACAACCAGAAGTCGCATAAGGATGCACGCTGCATAACTTAAATTACTAATTTAAGTCACTATCGCATATATGTACGGCGGAGAGACAATTTTCATCGCATATGATGTCATTATTATTTAATGTAGGACTACATTGTAGTAAATGCTATTCTGATGTTTTGTTGAAGCGACAAACTTTACTTATTCGCAAAAGCGTGTGAGCGAACTCACCAAGTGTTAATGAAATTTGCATAATTGCATACTACGATGATTATACGACTTCGCTTGGTACTCAAGTTGGTACTTTTCTTATTATGTCAGTTTAACTCGCATTGGTGTACGAAAGAAATCGCATAAAAGTAAAAATAAACTCGTTACAATTGTTACTCGTTATTGTTGACATAATGTGGTTTGATATGTGATGCAATGGAAGAGGCGTATTGGACTGTTTATGCAGTGACAAAAATTAAGCAGCCATACAAAGTTAAATACAAAGTCATTACTTTTATTTTTTTTTGAACTGATAATCAACAATGGGTTGTGCTACCAGCTGTGCGGGAAATCACGCTTCGTCGTTCTTAGCTCCAGATATCCTGCTAAAACACGCACAGCGCATGTACACCAGGTGCATTCCAACAAAAACTTAATTAGTTTGTTCCTTAAGTAGTGTGAAGTATGGCTCGACACTTAAGAGACATAAAATGTTATTTTTTTATATTATTAAATCACATAAGATGCTATATTACGTCGCATAGCTGAACACAATGCATTGTATATGATATTGTTTCAAGTCATGTAGTGTTATAATTTTTCTGGCAATGCTCGTGTAGCACCTCGATTTTTGTAAGCATATGGCACTGTTACTGCATCTTATGCGATGTAACTGTAACGCAAAAATGTACGTATAACATGGACATAAACTTCATTAATGTGAAAATTGGTTGTCTTGGTAATGAGAACGAGTGTTGTTTAATTCGTGTACGTTGGTATATGACGACAGCTAGCTTCCTCCTGGAGCGGCTGTATTATTATATAACAATTACAAATACCATTGCAGAATTTATAAAAAAGAACATCGTAGCGATCAGGATGGAAATACCTTCCGCCAGAGGAAGTAGAAAGAGCTTGGTGGTCTCGGCATGCTCAAAATGCTCCCTCAAGAGATAGCAGCTCTCGTAGCTTACTATCCTATAGGCAATTTCCCCTTAAAACGAATTGAAACATCTTCTAAAACCCCCTGTTGCTCAATTGAAAGCCTTATGAGACTCGTTAACCCTAAAAGGGATACCTTCGTGGCCTCAGTTTCGTCACTTCGCTGAGTGTGTTCCATCAAAGACGAGCTCTGAAAGGCGCCTGGGGTCCAACCCAGGTAACCACTAAGCATTTGAATAAGCCGTGTATCAGCCCGTATTATGCATTTAAACTGCTTGCTGCCCTACATAAGCAGTTTGAATGCATAACTGCCTTGAGTTAGCATAAGCTGTGCTGCTCAAATGCTTTTGGCTGTTAATTAGCATTTCAACTGCTTGAAGTGTTTTCACTTGGGAGCAATCAGAATGCTTTTCAACTGCTCTTTAAATGCTAGGAGCAAAAAGGTTGGGAGATATGTTACGCATTTGGCAACACATATTGTCTCTCACTTACGGAGCCTATGCTTCTGTTCTGTTTACAAATTTGTGCATCTTATTTGTTTCTTCATGTTCCTCTACTCATCCAAAAGCACCAAAGAAAACATTACTGCGGCTGGATTGGTTTGGGGATTTGTCCATAAAAAAAATCACCAATTATTTATCATTTCGTTGGAAAATGTGTGCCGAATAGGTGGATGCTTTGGTTGATCATAGGATTGTTTGAAAAAGGGAAGAAAGAATCATATTCCACAGATATTTAAAAGAAGGGATCGTAATTCTCTACCATAATGAGACATCTCAATGAAAACAAGTTTTTGATGTTGAATCTGAAGCTGTTATCGAATCATTCTTATATTGGCGATTAAATCAACGCACGCCACCGGAACAGCTTTAGCATCGTGGATCAGGAGCAACAGAATCAGAAGCAGATATGATTCATCAATCTCCGGATCGTAAGTTCAAACCTACATCACTACAAAAATCAGCAAAAAAGTACCACCTAGCACCGGCTGGAATATGGAAGGACGGTGAAGCGGGAAGCAGGCTGAGAGAATGAGAAGCAGACATCAATCTATTTTTGTTTTTTTTGCTCGACGAGGCGTCACGCTACTTTGACATTTCGTCACGACGTTCCTGAAGGGATAGCACTAAGACAGCTCGTTATTTTGCCAAAACCTGCTGTAAGGTAGCACTATAGGCGCATATACGGCTAATTAGCATTAAACGCCTTGTCGTAAAGGCTACTATAATGCTGAAGGAATGCTATTTTAAATGCTTACTGGTTACTTGGGAATGGACCCCAGGTATCCCTTTCAGGGTTAATATCCTTGAAAACTCACTCATAACGACTTTAAACACCTTGAAACTACTCTGCAAATTTCTTGGAATTACCTTGAAGGCCATTAAAGCCCCTTAAAAACACAAAAATAACCTGATATTCACTAAAAGCTGTTCAAACGTCTTGAAACGATTAGAAACGCATTGAAACCTATCTCGTAATGCCTTGAAACCCCCTAAACCCCATGAAATCCCCAAAAACTTATCAGAGACCCCCTCTGGAACGTCTTGAAACGCCTTGAAACTCCCCTTCAAAATTCATTAAATTCCATTGATAGCCCCCCAAAACCTCTTGAAACCCTCTACGGAAGCCCCCTGAAACGTCTTGAAAGCCCACTGAAAACAACCTGAAAACTTTTGTGAAACGACATGAAATCCCTTCAAAAACCTTTTGAACCACCCTTGAAAGATCCCGAAAATAAACCTAAAAACGCTCGTAAGCATAAAAAAAACCCTGTAAAAGTCTGAAACGTTAAAACGCTGTAAACTGTTCTAAAAACCTCTTGAAAAGCCCTGAAAATCCTCTAATAACCCTTGGAAACCCTTAGAAGCCCCCCTGGAAACCCTTATAAGCCCCCTGATAGTTAAAGTTGCTTGCATTTATTTTGAAATATCCTGAAATATACGGAAACCACTCCCAATCACCTCTTAAATCCCTTAAATCCACCTGAAATCCCGTCATATCGCAAGCAGCACCTGCAACATCATCCACAATGTGGCTTTCTATGCTTCGATCTAAATGACGCAACTTCTATCTTGTCAATTGAGTTCACCAAAATCACCAAAAACCTCGTGTTTGCATCGATTCGTGGAGGCGGAGCTTACATATTATATTCCTCACAAGTGATAAACCAGTCAGCTTGCATTAAATGTGCTATGTTACAGTCATGCAACATCTAACTCTGGTTTGTTTGTTCAGATTAGTCCTGTTCAACGACGTAGGTTGAACTTGCTCGAACTTGCTCCATCCCGCTCTTTCCCGTTTGTTGACAAATGGGTAGGAGCAGGATGCAGCAACTTCGAGCAAGTTCAACCTACGTCATTGAACAGGACTATTATGTTCCAAATGTGTTGCGAAAAACTTGCGTGTCTTTTCATTTAGACAGTTCTTTAACTTGTGATAAAGACGGTGCAATGAAGTAACAAGTAACTTCAGTGGCTTTTGTGGTGTGTTGAGCAGCAATTCTCTCACAGAGCGTATGGTGTGGTATGTAAGGTGAGTTGATGATACTCCTGGTGTCCACGGTTCGAGTCTGGACAAAACCTTTTTTCATTTTTTTATCATTCCCTCTCATTCAAGTTGCATAACGATTCAGAAGCTGCACTTTTTGGGTTTCAAAGAGGAAGCAATTATGTTCTATCGTCTATAATACGGACAGCGAATAAATTGCACTAATGTTACAATTCCTTGAAACGCCTTGATATGCCTCTGAAAAATCCCTCAAAAGCACATGAAACGTCTGCAAACGAGTTGGAAAAGTCTGAAAATACGTTAAAAAATCCTCTGAAATCCTCTGGAGCTCTCTTGAAACTCCTTTAACACCCCTGAAACGTCTTGAGACGAATTGAAAAACCTCGAACCCCCCCCCCCCCCCTCTGAAACGCTTTGGAACCTCCAGAAAACCCCTAAAAATCTCCAGAAATTCCTTAAAAGCACATGAAACGTCTAGAAACAATTTTAAATGCCTTGAAACCTCTTTGTCTGAAACATCCTGAAACCTACGGAAACCTATTCCAAACTCCCACCAAACAACTTGATATGCCTAGAAACTCCTCTGTTACATTCCTGAAATCTTTTTGAATGTCTTCTTTAGCCCTCTCAAACCCACGGGAAACTTTCCGATACCCTGTCGTAATTCTCATGAAATTTTAAAATTGATATCTGACAAATTAGAAAAAGATAATTTTTAATTTCGACTACTGGAATGAACCGTTCAAAAAATTGGCAGAGAATGGTCACATTAGTCTGAAGTTACATAAAAATTCGTTCAACATTTGGGTACAATGTATAGCATAAGATTTGCTGAAAACACCACACTATTGTTGTTTCAGAGTATTTGCACAGTGCTTACCATGAAATCAACCACTTGTAAGTTTTAATCGTTGGAAGAAATCTCGCTTGGATCCTCCCTTAAGGCCTCTCTTTAAAGCCGAAGAGTGACTGACTCCTTTAGCAAGCATTTATCTTAATCAAGTCGGTATTTCCTTGGCTGCAAATTCTACGCAAGCTGGTGCTGGGAAGGATGAGCGAGAAGAAAGTTTTTTTTTGCGTTTCTTTTCACCTTGCTTGCGACTTGACGCCTTTGTCAAGGGTGAGGAAAAAATGCAATGCACACCTCTTCCAATCAGACTTCCACTATGCTAGGACTTGGTAGGTAGGGACCGGACGAGTAGTTTGCACTTGATCCCCGACGCAAACTACCTTCAGCGCCGGAGGGCAGATGTGGGAGGAACCACCATAAAAGTTAAGACATCCTAATGTGATTTATGCTTGCAACACTTCAATCCACTTCTCCCGAAGCGGGCATGTATGTAAGTGTGCGAGTGTGCATTTTTCTGATCCGCAAAAAGAGGTTGAGGATGAAAAGTCGAAGCTGGGCGGATATCGATTGAAGATTAAGGTGCAATAGTTCTCGGAATGGTACAACCTGCCAACATCACACGAGGGGATATCATACTCCATTGTGCAATATTGGATTTCGGCTTCAAATTAATATTGCTCCACGTCTGTACGTTGAAGGTTGTTCAGAGTCTTCAAGTTATGTGAGAAAATTCGACCAATCTTTTTATTTAAATTAAACGTCAGTGCGAAACGTTAAGATAGCTTTTCATTCTTTTCTACATGTGCGGATACTTTTTGCATCGATTTCTTCGGGGTTTCGATAGCATCTGTGAAAAACGTGACTCGAATGTAATTTATCAATATTTTGCTTCTTTCGTCCATTCGCTCGCACTGAAATGCTTTCATCCTTGTGTTATTTTGTTTACTTGGCGATTTATTTTTATGTGAGCCGAGCAGTACTGGGACACCTTCATTTCCTTTCAGCTCCTATTGGCGGAATACTTCGATCATATGGAAATAAATACAAATATTCAACACAAACGAAATGTAAATCCTTCGATTACGTTCTTCGATGAGACTGGTTCGATTCGCTCGGCATTCGTTAGTTTGTTTACAACTTTTCTCTTTCACCGATGGGAACCCAAGGCAAGGGGCAACAGCTCATGAATATTTATTTGCGAAACATTTTAAATCAAATAAACACTTGCACTGATTGCAAACAGAATTGAGGAGCAATATCAATCAAATAAACGAATTGTGCAATTTATTGTTCTGACGATATCTGCCCGCCGGAGTTACTACGTATGATCACCGTAATAATTTATGCTAATGGCGAATGATCTTCGAAAAGAAAACAGTATAATTATGCAACGTTAATAATTGACCAAGGTCGCCTGCGTCGCAGCATGATCAGAGTAAAGCGTCGGAGAAATGTATTGCAAGTAAATGGCTTTCTCACTCAAGGACATTTCATTTTTTTTTCTGGACGCCTGGATGGCTGTCTGAAACACGGCAAGATACCAAAGTATTTCTGGAACGTTGCTGCTCTCCAGACAGAAAAACAATTTTAATTTGACACATTTTCATTCAACCTTCACTTGAGCGCGTTTTTGTCTTCCTCCGATTCCACGGAGTTTGGTTGGTCGGTAACGAGAATGGGGAGGACACGGCTGGAAACATTGCTTCAAATGGTTCGTCATCTTGTTCGGAAACTTTGGTCACAAGGGAGCGCACGTCCCATGTATACGGTACATTCCCAGTAGTCGTCAGTGTGAAGTGTTGGAAATTGAAGGAAAATTCTCCTAGATGAATGGATACGAAATGAAAATCGAATCTCGGGGAAAAAATATATAATCAGGATGGCGTGAAGCTTGACGATTGTAGAATTGAAGCCGAGAAAGGCAAAAAGGAAATACCAAATCCACGTTTCTTGGTACGCTTCCAAGATTTCGAAAACCGTTTCGCTACACGCTGCTTTGGTATAGTCTTTTACATGTCACAAGCCAACCGTTTGAGCGACCGTCCGACGTATAAAAAACACAAAGTTGAATTTAATTAATTTTGTTTTCTGGGTGTTACGCTTTAATCTCGTCTTTTTCGTTTCTTTTTTGCAGTTTACGTCCGTTCCGGTGTTCTAATTTGATCGGAAAGCTTAAGTTTAATGAATTAAATGGAACGAATTTCGTTAGTCAACTTTGCGCTACTTCAGCTTATCGCACATTCGTCTCCCGGACTGCGACAAGGAACACAGAGAGAGGCCAGTTTGGCTGAACAGCAGCAGCGCCCCATGGATGGAAACAACTTTTCGATTAAGCAAAGTGTTTTTCTCGGTAGCACAGACGGAAAAGTGGTTGACACAATGGAAGCGCACTTTGATTGTCAAACATGTTGTCAGGAAAGGCGAATTAGATGTCTCGAAATTCGGGTGGTTAGGTATAAGGTCAAACCTGCTTCGAAATGTTGAACTTGGTTTGTCGTAATTGAATTAATTAACCGAAAGTTTGAGTGAGTGCTACCATACATACAAGTATGGAACATATCGACTAGAATATGTTATATGTGTTCTTACGTTACACAAAGAAGATTGTCACCAAAGTTAACCGCTTCCATCCTTCGTATGTAGTCGTCGGCATGATATAAAAATTTCAATTAAAAATTAAAACAAATAAAACGAATGTCAGTCAAGCATGATGTCGGTTTAGAGATCGGCTGCCGGCTTGTCGTCGTCGTGCCAGTCAGTTGGACACATTTTGGGGGGAAGGAGATCCACCAGTCAGCCAGCGCGCGCTGCAAGTCGTCCAGGGCAAGGCAATGTGGATCGCATACATACACCATATCTTACCGACCAACTCGACTCAACTGTCGCATCAAAAGGCGGAGGAAGGAACCGAGAATAAAGGGAACTTCATATCGTCAAAAGTGAGAAAGATGGCGAAGAACGGGAATGGAACGAAACGAAAGCATGCGATTGTCAGAGATCAAACACAATTTAGCGACAGCGAGTCTTACAAGATATAAATTATATGATACAACTAAATAATCTCTCGTACCTACTTTGAACCCCTCACTGACTTACTGGGGGAGGCACACTGAGCGACCGTATGTGGACAACTCGAGCAAAAGGGTATTGATCAGATCATTTGGAAAGGAAATATGATACGCTTTTGCAGTTTGGTTTGTTGCTTCATTGCATTTTTGCTTTGACTGGTGAAATAAGTTGGACGATATACTTAATGCTAGTTAAATCTAAAATTTGAGTATTGGGATTCTCACTTGGATTCTCATAGACTTCTGCGATAATTTGAAAATTCAATCAATTATCATTTCTCAGCGACATTTCACATGCACTCAAGAGAACTTGTGTACGTTGGCCGTTAGAAATTCTTTAAAAGATTCTTTGATTTTATGGTTGTTTCTTCAGATTTTACAGATATTCCTTCAAAAATTCATTCAGGCGCTAGGGATTTCAATAGAATTTCCCACCACATGAATGTGCACAGAACTTGCATCAGGGAATTGTCCATAAAATTCTGCAGATTTTTTTCCAGAGATTCGTGCATTATTATGTTCATTGATTCAGGCAGGGATTCTTCCTAAGTTTCATACAGGAGATCATACGGAATTTCCCTTAGGAACTAGATGATAGATGAGATAGTTTTAATCTGTTTCAATAATTTCTCCACCATAAGGAATCCATGCAATTTATTAAAAAATATCCCCAAGAAATATCTACGGAAATTTCTTTAGGAATATCTTAAGAGTTTTTTAGAGATCAATGCTCATCTAGGCATATCTTTAGATATTCTGTTTTTTTTTTCAGAAATTCGTTCTAAGATTTTTCCAAGAATACTTTTGGAAAATCATCTTTTATTCAAGAATTTCTTCTATTTTTTCCATAAATTCCTAAATAACTTTTTCTAGAAGTTTACCAAGGATTTTCCAAGAAGTTTCTCCAGGAAGTTCTTAAGAAATTCCTACCGAGATTCCTCTGAGATGTTTTCCGAGATTTCGTCGCATATTCTAATTCCACATGAATTTTCTCAAAGATTTCTTCTTTCTACCAAATATCCTTGAACCCGAATGTAGAGTTTTGCTGAAGCGCACTCATATGCCATATAATAAGAGGTTTAAGCTGACACTGCAGGAGAGAGCTCGCCTAGCTGATTACGAGAACTCTTCAAGGTTTCCTGCAGGGATTCCTTCTGAAATTCCTTTAAGGAGATATTTTGATCTTCAGACACTTCTTCAGGCGCTATCCACATCCTCAAAAATGCTTCCAAGTAGTTATTCAGAAATGCTTCTAAATCCTAGAGGAATTACTTCGGATATTCTTCCCAGGGTTTCTTCAAGATTCTGCAGTTATTTCTGCAGTAAATCCTACATGGATTTGTATTCTAGATAACGCTCTTGCGGTTCCTTCAGAAATATATTCTTAGATGTCTATTGCAGGGATCTGTATAATTTGTCCAGATATTCCTCATGGGATTTTTCAGAAGTTCTGTCAGAAATTGAACAAAAATTACTAATTTTTTAAGCATTTCCGGAAGAAATTTCTAAGAATTTTTTTTTTAATTTCTTTGTATTTGTGATTTTTAACATACTGCTAATTCTTCACACCCAAGAAATCTCAAGAAATTGCTCAAAAATTTCTGGACATACCTGTGGAAACTGCTAGAATATCTTATTGAAAATGTTCCGAAAGAATTCCTGAACAAACATATTTTAAGAAATTTCTAAAGTTATCTTATTCCTGGGTAAATACCCAGGATAATGCTATGGAGAAATGCTGAATAAACGCCTTAAGATACACCCTTTATTCTCTGAAAAAAAAAAAAACGCTAGAGAAATGTTATGAAAAAAACTCTGCAAGTAATTCCAAAAGTGCTTGAGAAATCTGATTTTTTATGACATATCCCTAGAGGATTTTCGGAAGGAATGCTTGGAAGATTTCCTGGAGATACCTCTGACTGAATCATCAGAAACATTCGTATACATTTTCTAAAGGGAGTTACACACATACATTTATAATCGACTACCTACCTCGAGAAATTTTTGAAAGAAATCCAGTAGACATAATAAAAAAAATCTGGAACCACCGTGCAAATGGAAACAAAACAGTTTTTCAAAAAATCTCCAAAATAATACCTGGAAGAATTGGAGAACCTCTTTTAAGTATTGACAGAAAAGCATTTTGTAAACTTCTATGAAAAATGCTAAGCAATACATTCTGGAGTAATTGCTGCAGAAGTTGTTGAGAGAATCTTTGAAAATACCAACAATAATTTCAAAGAATCCATGAAGTAAGGTCCGAATAAATTGAAAAAAAAAATCTCGTGGAGATGCTCTTGAAAACTACTAGAATAAGTTCTTGAAAATGTTCCGAAAAAGTTTCTGAATAAACATTATTAAAACAATTTCTGATGTTGCTTTGAAAGCAATTCCTGGATGAATGCCTAGGATTATACCATACCTAGGAATACCTGACGAAACACTTTAAAATACCCCCTTTATTATCTGAAAAAATAATCATTAGAAACTTAAGAAGGATCTCTGCAAGTAATTCCAAAAATGCTTGAGGCATCAGAGGAGAGCTTCCTACTTGTGGAGAGCTTCCTCAATATATGGCTGAGAGATCCCTGACGGAATGCATGGAAGAATTCCTGAGGAAACCTTTGAAGGAATCATCAGAAAAATTCATATACAATTTCTGAAGGGATTAATACAACAAAATTGCTGAAGAAGATCCTGCAGGATCTGAAACTCTCTCTCTCTTCTTGGCGTAACGTCCTCATTGGGACAAAGCCTGCTTCTCAGCTTAGTGTTCAATGAGCACTTCCACAGTTATTAACTGAGAGCTTCCTCTGCCAATGACCATTTTGCATGCGTATATCGTGTGGCAGGCACGAAGATACTCTATGCCCAAGGAAGTCAAGGAAATTTCATTTACGAAAAGATCCTGGACCAACCGGGAATCGAACCCGTCACCCTCAGCATGGTCATGCTGAATACCCGTGCGTTTACCGCCTCGGCTATATGGGCCCTATCTGTAACTACATACAACTAAACAAAAGATTTTTTCGAGGAATCTTTGAAATATTACTTGGATAACTAGAGTGTCCTCTTCAGGTATTCATAGAAAAATTTCTCGAGAAATTCCATAAAAAATGCTAAGGAATGGATTCCAGAGCCATTTTCGCAGGAGCTGTTGAGAGATTTTTTTTAAATAACCCTTGAAGGAAGGTCCGAATAAATCCACAGTAATACCTTGAGAAATACCTTATGGAACTATTGGAGAAGCCCTTGAAGGAATTTCCAGAAAAATCTTTTGAATCTTTAGAGAATATCTAGAGGAATGTCAAAATCAATTCCAGAGAAAATCCCTGGGTAAATGGAGTAATACATGACGAAACCTTATGAGCAATTCAAGCAGTAATTTCTGGTTAAACATCTGAATTTCTAAAGGAGGAATTTCTAAAAGGAATTGTGAATTTTTGTAAAAAATATTCTCTCGGAATTACATCTTTTGAAAAAAAAAAAAAACGTTTCAAGGAATTTCTGGAGAAATTTTGGAGAAATTCCTTGAAAAATTTCTCGAGAAATTTCGAGAAGGATTTTCCCAGAAATCCCAAAGAAAAATTACAGGAGAAATTCGTTCTGAATCCTAAAAGAAATACAAGAAAGAATACAAGAGTGACCTTATGCAGCAATTCTTGAAGGCATTTCCTATAAAATTCCAGAAGGAATTTCGGAAGAATTTCTGAGGGAACCCGTTCACTTGTTTCAATTTTTTAAGAATTTTTTTGAGAAATATCTGAAGAAGTGCCATGGAAAATTCCTGGGGTAATTCATGAAAAAACAAGGTCTCTGAATGAATCCCTGGAGAAATTTTCAAAGAAATCCCTGGACAGGGATGCATTTTGAAAGGATACTTAGAGGAATCTTTCGAGAAATTCTTCACAATATCATTCTAAGGAATCTTGTGAGAATCTTCTTTGTGTAAACATCCCGAATTTGTTTGACAAATATTCAAAGAATTCACAAACGTATTTCAAGAAGTGTCTCCGGAGGTAATCCTGGAAAATTTTCCAGAAATTTTAAGAAGAATTCTTGTAAAACTCATAAGGGGGCGTCCATAAATGACGTAGCTTTTTAGGGGGGAGGGGGTGTTTGCGGCTTTGTGACGAAGTGTGACGATAGGGGGGGGGGGATAGGGGTTTATGATATGCTTTGTAGCTTTCTACAAAGCCTATTAAAAAAAGTATTTCGTAATGAATAAAAAAATATTTGCATTAAGTATCATTATCCAGTAAATCAAACAAATATATATCGCATAATTTTTTTTTCATTTACATTAATGTGAATAACAAATAATGGACTTAATGCCTTGTTCCTTTCATAATACATGCAGCTATCGGACGCAACAAATATATCTGAGAAAATGGTTTTGAATTCCTGCGTAAAGAATAATACGTGTGCTAACAAAAATCAATTTCGTTCAAATGCCTGAACAAAAGTTTGCAGCTTGCTATGGAGCACTGCACGCCGCTTAGGTTGCAGAGGAAAAAATTTCCAAATTTTTGATATTGTGGCCTTATTCCAGGAGTTCCTCTATAGTTTCTAATTCCTCTTAGAATTCCTCAAATTATTTTTTAAGGAGCTCCTCTAGCAGCTTTGTGGGGAATTTCTCATGGTATTCATTATAGGTTTCCCCGACAGGAAAAGGATCACATTTCCACAGAAATTCCTACTGGGAATCCCAGAAAAAAAAAACTTCTGAAAACATTCCAAAATGATTTGGAGGAATCTCAGAAAAAAATCCCTAAAGAAACTTCCAGAAGAATCTCAGAAGGAGCTATTTCTGGATTCCCACAAGGAACTCCTGGTTCAGTTTCTGAAGAAACCACAGAAGATTTTTTTTGAAGGAATCCCGGAACGAGTTTCTGGCGGAATTGTGAAAATAACATTTCGGGAATCCCGGTATATATCCAGATAGAACTCCTGGTGAAATTTAAGAAAAAAAATCCTGGAGGAATTCCAGAAGGAACTATGGGTCTAATCCGAAAAGAGATTCCTCGTGGAATTCTAAGAGATCCTGAAGGAGTCCAGGAAGGACCGAATGGAGGGATGCCGGAAAAAGTTCCAAGAGGAGTTCCGGGAAAAAAATCCTAGATAAATCCAACAAATTTTCGAAGAATCCCAGAAGAATCCAGAAAGAAATTCCTGATGGAATCCAAAAAAGACTTCCTGGGGTAGTCCCAGAAGAAACTCTTGGAGGGGTTTCGAAAGAATGCCAGAGGGGTATCTGCAGCGATCGCGGAATGAATACCTAAGTGAATTTCTGAAGGAAGTCTTCAGGAAACCCAAAGAGAAGTTCTGATTTAACCTCAAAAGAAATTCCGGTTAAAATCTCTGACGAGATGTCCGAAGAAACTGCTGGTGGAAGAGAGGAGAAGAAAACCCTGAAAGAACTTCTGAAGGAAATCATGGATAAACTTTTAGAACAACCTTAAGAAAAAAAAAACTCCCAGGGAAACCTTAGAAGGAACTTTTGGTGGAATCTAAGAAGGAAATTCGGAAGGAATTCTCGGAGGGATCTCTGTAGGAACCCCTGAGGAGAAGTTCTCAAATGGAATCCCAGACAGGGGACACAGGGGATTTTCATGACGAAGAGAACAAACCCGCCGTCACCCTATATCCTGTTTCGCCTTAAGCAGACATTTTGGAAAAAGTGTGATCTGCGTCCTTTTTAATATTTCACGATTTTAGGAATAATTCCAGGATTTATTGCTTTCCTCGTGATTCAGAAAATAAGAATGTAAGATATTAGCAGATTTCGAATCGTTAGAAATTTCACAAGAAATATATTGACCATTTTAGGTCAGGTTTTGCTTTGTATCTCATCTCTATTTGTGCAGCAAAGTTTCTCAAAAGTGTCGTTCACAAAGTGTTAAACCTCCAATGAATATGTGTTTTTGGAAACTGGAGAAAGGCTAAGATAAATTTCATTTCGTCCAATAAGCCGAACTTTTGTGTTATCATCCAATTTACATTTTTTGAGAGTCATTTTGAGAATGGAGTTCGACACACATTCAAATTCTTACTTCAAATAATTACAGCTTCATAAAACAATCGCCATCTTGAATTCGGTCTAGGATATCGCACGTTCGCTTTGAAAGTGGATAGCTATTCCCTGCCGCATCGCTAACGACACTTTCTTCATTGTGACACAAATCGTCGATTGATACTAGCCCTCCTCTGGGCATATGCTTCATGACGAACCACGGCAATACCAAATGGACTCCGCATAAAACGGTAAGAAACAACAGCAACAGTATCATGATGTCTTCATTATACCGTTGACGAGTAGAATGGAAGCAATTGGAGCTATCGATGCTAGTATTTTTTTTTTAATAAGAAGTTGATTCTCAGGCTCTGTACATTGTAGCAGTCGAAATGACCCCGCTTATGTTGATCCCAAGTATGTAGATAAAAGAGTTGTAGAAATAGTAGAAATGGTAAAAGTAAATCTTACATTTAATTGTCATAAAATTGTAGCCGAACCTAACATCCCATAAAAATGCTACCATTTGAGATTTCCGCAAATCGTTACTTGTTCTGTGGCTTAGATGGTGAAAGCGCTGGTCTTCCAAATACGGAGTCGAGGGTTCGAACCCTACCAAGATGCGATTTTATTTCACAAATTTTATCTCTCAATTTGTCAATGAGCAACATTCTGTGCCTTCTAATTAGAAGATTTAGATATAGCAGATTGCATGATTTCCTCTTCTTTACTCTCCTTTTCTTGGCGTAACGTCCCCACTAGGACAAAGCCTGCCTTTCAGGAAGAGCATTTCCATAGTTTTTAACTGAGAGCTTCTACTACCAATGATTATTTTGCATGTGTATATCGTGTGTCAGGCACGAAGATACTCTATGCTCAAGGAAATCTTATAAAAGTTCCTAGATCGACCGGGAGTCGAACCCGTCTTCACCGGCTTGGTTATGCTGAATACCTATACTTCTACTGCTGTAGCTATATGGGCCCTGCTTGAAATTTGAACCGATAAGAGGATAAGTAAATAAACTGCCCTAAGGATCACTACTCCAAACGGTCCAAAAACTACTAAAGAAATAAATTCTGAAATTCGAAAAGTAAGTGAGAGAAGAACGTGATTCTTTTGACGGCCTTATTATAAGATATAATATATTATAAGATCTGGTTTATTTGTGCCATCTGTTTGGGTTGCAGGTGAACCATACTCGTATGTGAACACAATGCCACATATTACTCAAAGACGGAGGTCAAAGATCAGTGTATTTCACGCTTCACGGCGAACTTTGAACTGTTTGAACACCGACAGCATTGACCTTTAACATTGAACATGTATATCACTCGATTTAAGTCTAATGGGGTGCCAATACAAGACAAATTGCACAATGAAATGATGATTGCGAAGTACAGTTCAGTCTCTTATAACATTTCGTCATTCGAAAATCACCAGCAAATAATGCACAACAAAATAATTAACTTTATTGGAAGCTAGACAACTAGTGAACGTAAAGTAGGCGACAGAAAGTGATACCAATAATGAAACTTGAATTATTTTTTTCTCGGAGAGCGGTCATACTGCTAATCTTCTGTATGCAGAATTTCAGTCAAGAAAAAACGCACTGATCGTTTCTGGTATCACCCTCAGCTCACTTTGTTCAACAAGATCAAACTGATTGCGTTATCCATTTCCTTCGCCATCTGGACCCCGTTAAGTGCGAGTGCCCAGTTAATTATCGCACACTTTCTGCTCACTTCACCGACGCTCCCATCAACAAACCGGAATATTTTAGCATAATTTCCCTTTGCTTTAGTTACCTTGTTCTTCGCTACTGGGGTTGAACTGATGATGAATTGCTGTTGAAACGTGAAATGTCTCACAATCGGTTGGTACGAGCTATTGTTTTTGTTCACGGTTTTGTCACTACAGCGGAAGTGTAACATTCTTCTACAATCACCTGAGTTTTTTAGTTTGATCAGCGGACAAGTTTTTAGTTTCTTCATTTCGCTGCCTTATAGGAGTTATTTTCGTTGATATCGGCGCTTTTGAAAGTTTTGTCAGTATTTCTTTGTTTCTTGAAACCGTTGGGATGAACTTGCTTAGCAACACAATCTGCTCCATTTGCTTGATGAACAACCACTCAGTGATAAATAAATGATTCACATTCACTAGTATCATTAACTTGGAAGAACTTTGCACCAAAAGTTTCAGGGAATGAAGTTAGATGAAACATAATTTAAAGCTTCTCATTTAGACAACCTAAAATATCACTACACTTTAAAAAGCATGGAAACAAAACAAGAAGCAAACTCAAAAAAATCGAAAGCCTTCTAATGATGAAACGTCCCGCAATAAATTTCCGATTTATGTTCCGCCGCACTTGATTAAAAGTCTACATTTTCGGAAAAAGAATCCAAATTTTTCTGCACGAAACGCTATCCGAACCAACAGAGAGCGCCGATTTTCCACCCGTCCCGAAAAGAACGACATCGAAGAATGATGGAGATGAGAAAAGCGATGCCTGTTTTTCCTCAGGGCTTTTCCCACGTCGCGTCACCGTCCTAGGTCCTTTCACTGAACGTTTACTCTCGTTCCACTTGGCTCCAAAAATGCTGAATATTGTTGTATCATGTAGCTTCTTTACATGCTTTTTCGCATTCCAAACTCCCTCGTGGCCCTAGACCCTTCTCTAGCGCACGAGAAAGAGACAAAATCACAGGGCTTCTAGGAACTCTGAGCAGTAACGGGGAAATCCCAACGATCCTGCATCATAGCTCACTGCTAGCAAACCATTGTTTTAACTGATTTTCCCGGTTAAAGGCAGCGAAAATTTCTAGAGAAGCAAGAATAGGAAACTAACACTAGAGAAAGGACTCATTCACGGCAACAAATAAGCCAGAGACGTAGACTTCAAACGAACGAAGCAACGAGAAACCTGTTATCACGCTGCGAGATATGGCCAGCATTGAACAGCATTTTCCCTCCCCAGCCATTTCCAAACCTGCATATGGTGTGGTACAGCGGCAAAAAAAAGTGAAAGGCAATTTTCTCATGGCTCTCCTCCCTCGTATGTCGCTCAAATTCGGATCGACAAAATTTATCACCACGAGACGACGATCCACTCGCAGTTACACCGAAAATGATTTAGAGCGTCTGCGAAACTCCGGTCTGGCCTGCAATCCAGAGAGAGACGGGAACAATAACAAACCATAAATCCTGGATTCTGCGAGAGGCACTTCTCGGCGGAAGTCTCTCTCGCCAGCATCTCAGCATGGCTTCAGCCGAGCTCACTCCCATAGTGCAAGGAAAAGCGCTGAGCATCGACCATTCCTCGGTGAAGGTCCTGATGATGATTTTCTGATAGCGTCTTCCTGAGAGCAGAAATGTTCATTTCCTTCAACACCGCTTATAGCAAGTTCGATGAGTAAGCTCTCTGGAAACTTGGATCCGGCGTCATGGATATCCTTTTCCAAATGCTCCACCACAGTCGCACCACCCGCCGCGCCGTGGTGCCTCAGTCGTGATCCGATGCACCAACACATAGCCTTCTGGTTGGTCGAAAATGTTGATGATGTTGTTAACGAAAACAATGAATTACGGATGCTGCGCACATACAGCATTTTTTTTCTGGCTGGGCCCCCAGCGCGTCCCCCTCCTCGCTTCACGAATTTATGCTGTTGACAGGAAGAGCGTAGGTACCTTGGTAGGCTATGTAGCAGCGAAACGAGATGGCATTACGACTTTGCCCAGAGATGATTTAGAATGTGTGTGATTTACCAACACCAACGGTAAAAACTTCGGAAAATCTCCCTATGGTGGACTATTGCTTGTTTTATACTTACTTGCCTTCAACATCCAACAGATGAACCCATACCGCACGATCTCAAAATTAATATCGAACTTGGATGTACCTCGGAGTTTTTTAAATGATTAGTACTTGGTTCATAATTGGAAACCTAGAAAATATTTCATTACCAATTATTGAGATTTTGACGCCGTGTACCGTGTTCATTGTCAGTAAAATCCCAAATGATGTGCATTTAATATGAGCTATCCACGTGAAAAACTTTCCGGAAATGAGAGAAGTTTCGGATTATGGTTGAAATACATGGGCTAATGGAAGCTAGTGCGCTGTATAGAACATCTGAAGTTCTGAACAGCGCATAGAATTGGCAGTGGAACCCTAAGAAGTTATTTCGGAAATCAATTTAGTGTCAGAATATATTTTTTTGGTGGGACTTCGAAGCAATTCAAGATAAGAGATATATCGATTTTCTAAGGAATAAGAATGGTACACAGCTCTAGTTATGTACTCAGGTCATCGTTTGGATAGAAGACGTCACAGTAAATCCACAGATGACGAGATTGTATCATATCAATCAATGCAAGTACAGGCTACGAGTGGAACGAACTATACGTCATGATATTTATATAGTTTCATAGGAGAGTGCACACGTATTCTAAGGACGCGCCCTGTAAAAGTCTATTGAAAAGTGTACACTGCTAAATAACGTGTATAGATTGGGTAAATCAGAATGGTTTAAACGTAAATGACCAAATCTACAAAATGATAAGTTCGATTATTTCATCATCACTTATTCTCTCTTCCGTAATTAATATTCATTTTAGTATTTTACTTAAAGTTCTTTTCTGTTGAATTCACTGGAAACCAATAATCGTGCAGCCGTGGGTACCCACGGAACATACCAGGAATGCCATTGCCATATTCTATTATTTTATTCATTTCACCAGGCAGGCCATCCAATCCAGCGCAGCGCGCCGAGGACCAGCGTCAGCAGCGAGAGGAGCGCCATAAATCATATCTTTTAAGTTTCATCCTTTTAACGGTATTGGACCGGATGGATGTTTACACACGCCGGGCCGGATGGACGAGGACGAGTACGACGAGGAGCTGGTTTACGCTCAGAGCACCTTTGGTGACAGAAAGCTCGTGGTTCGAGGTAATTGATTTTTGTTCCTGGCTGGCGTCTGGTGAACAAAAGACGTGTCGTTCCGAGGCCTATGTAAGCCGGGAGCGAATGCCAAAACGAGGAGGATGGGACGATGAGACGATACATGACGATTGTTTGATAGCTTCTGCTGCTGGATCGTATTTATCACACGCTCTACAAAAAAGCTAACCAAAATCTTGTCGAAAAGCCATGCATTATTCATTTGGCATAGTATTGTTTTTAGCGCCTGTTTCATCCACTGACAACCGAAGCATGTTTTATGTATTTCTGTCTTGCGATAAGATGCACCAAACAACCTAATATCATTGTGTCAGTACGAGAGTGACGTTTATTGCATTGAACTGTTCAATTGTGCCGATGAGAAAATGGTTATATCTGTATTTCGCAGATACTCAAGTGATGCTCAAGCTGGTACAAAGAGTTTTTGCTCTGACATTACTCTTTCCATAGACAGTTTTCAGTATAGGAGCAAAATGGCCATTTTGTCCTATCACTTTGTCATTCCTTTTTATTTTTTATTATTCGATCTATTTTTCCCTTCAACTAGTTGAATCATTTGTTTTTTAATCAAAATATATTTGAAAAAAAAAAAATCATAATAGTTAAGCATCTTAGGATACTAAAGGATACTTTACTCTTAATAATTGTTGCAAATGATAAAAAAAGCATAAAATGAGACTAAATTGTAAGTAGAACAAAAATACTAAAAACTGAAACCTTTCTTAAATAAAACTAATTTTGGCTTGAGCTTATTACCACCGAAACCTGGGAAGTGTGTCTGCTACGGGCTGAACGGGCTCGTTTAGAAGTTAACCATCAATGTTAACTTCTTTTCCCGATCAGCCTAGGTAGATGTGTAGTGTCGGTAGCGGTAGTCTCAATTGGCTGAGAATAACACTACGGACCACCTGCTCCGAGGGTAAAAGTGCACTAAACTAAACTTTTAGTTCTAGTAGTTTAGTAAAGAATCTGACCATCGCTACATCTATTTTGAACATATAAACGCAAACTTTACGTTTCAGGAATCCCCGATCAATAAACTGGGCTCTCTTTACTGATTTGATTGCGGCCAAATTTCATGGAACCTCACCATCCATTGACACTCCAAGTGATTGAGATGAAGCCTGATACTACAACGTCCTTCATATATAATGGAAGCTTTTGTTTTTTTTTTTTTCATCTTTATTAACGGAAGCTTTTGAAGAAGCATGCGGTATGTGAAAGTTAAAGAATCGGACTTTGCCCACCCAAGACTACACTTGATGTTAGGAAAACAAACATGCTTTACGTATCTAATGGCGTACTTACATATCAAGGGCTGTTAAGTTTTGGTAATCCAAGGACTCACTTGCATTCTTATTGCAGAATAAATTATCTAATTTGGCAGAGTTTTGCAACTAGCCTAAAGTCCCGGGTTTTTCTATGTTATCCTGGGACTAAACTAGTAGCAATAAGACATGGATGGGGCTAGAGTTCCGATGCATGGATAATTATCAGTACCACCGTTTTGCTTTTCTCAGAATTCAAATAGATTGTGATTGATTAGAAACGCTCTTTCACTGGGATTTAAATCTCTATGATAACGGTACCTTTTCATCGCAATCGATTTCTTGCACCTCTGGGATAACAAAACAGGAACTGTACAGAAATCGATGCTTCATTGCCTCTCAATGACAATGGAGTAGTGCGACATGCACTAAATACTAAGGATATGGGTAATGCCACAAAAGGCCTAAATACTTGTCGCAGTGGCTCACCCGAACAGAAAAAAGTGTGTCTGCTGAGAGAACTCCGGAAATACCATTCGCAAGAAAGCTCAAGAATTTACCGGAGATGATTTCGCAGCTAATGATAAGGAGTCGAGTGCCAGGACTGAATGGTTCTATTACTCTTGTGCCACGACCACGTTTGTATAGTATGTTTACCGAGCGGAGTTCCCGGCTCAACGTAGCGGACACCGAGTGTTGTTAGCGGGTTGTCCAGCACGTCTAGCGCTCGGAAGGTCAGGGTGGATCGTAAGTTGCACCGTCTGGAAGAAAAGAACCAGTTGTTGGACGATCTGAACCGTGAGCAGATTGCGAAGGAACGTGCTTTGAAAGAGAAGGAACTTCGGGAAAATCTGGAGCAAGGATGGCAATTTATCGCTCGGAAACATGAGATCCTAAACCAACAGGACGTTGAAGAGGGGAGAAGCATTGGCAGTATGCGGAGCAGCCAGAGGAGTGCGAATCGGACCAAGGCATGAGTAATGCAAACCAAAGCAGCAGGAGGTTTCATCGGAGCCGTGGTTGGTCCTGCACCTCTATAGGCGTTGGGGAATGCCGATCGTCTCGAAGGTGCACCGGAGTCTCGCAGGTACCTGTGCATCTGTCTTCAACGCCGCTGAAATCTGTGGCACTTATAGTTAAATATAAAGCCAGTATGGGCCCATATAGCCGAGGCGGTAAACGCACGGGTATTCAGCATGACCATGCTGAGGGTGACGGGTTCGATTCCCGGTCGGTCCAGGATCTTTTCGTAAAGGAAATTTCCTTGACTTCCTTGGGCATAGAGTATCTTCGTGCCTGCCACACGATATACACATGCAAAATGGTCATTGGCAGAGGAAGCTCTCAGTTAATAACTGTGGAAGTGCTCATAGAACACTAAGCTGAGATGCAGGCTTTGTCCCAATGAGGACGTTACGCCAAGAAGAGAGAGAGAGAAGACAATCCGCAGAACATGCGATTAAAAATTAAGTCTAAAATTCATAAGGAACTCTTTGTGGACTATTGCTTGAATTTGTTCAATTGTTTCCATTGTTCCATTTGCTATAAATATCGCTATGCATTTGCAATTCCTCTATGAACATTTGATAAATGTTGATTCTAGGAAAACGGAACCCGTCTTATACTAAGTGCTTCCATTATGTACCAATCGAAAACAAAACTACTAAGCGCTATTTGTTTTGTTTTTTTTGTTTTTATTAGTTTTGTTATCAGTGGGCATGTGTTATAACATAAAGAACAAAAAAGGGTCGGTACTTAATCCATCTATTTTTAGAGTTGGACGAACAGAGAGGCACATGCTGAAGAAGGGTACTCATACCCTAGTATATTTGTCTAATGTTGTTTTAATAGCTTATCAGACATTCTTCAGTTGAGCTAAAATATTTTATGCTTAAAATCCACCAACACCTTCCCAGCGAGAGATTGTCCAGGGATTTTGCCAGAAAATCTCTACGGAGTTTTCGCAAAAACAACCCCTAGCACCAGCGCAGCGGTTACCCCATAACATTGTGGCCCCAGGTCGCCACTTTTGCAAATCCCGCCATCTCTTATCATGCCTGATAGCGGCTTAAATTCATTGGTAAGCATGTTGGTAACTCGATGTTTAACCCTAAAAGGGATACCTGGGGTTCATTGGACCCCAGGCGCCTTTCAGAGCTCGTCTTTAATGGAACACACTCAGCGAGGTGACTAAACTGTGGCCATGAAGCTATCCCTTTTAGGGTTTACAGTGCAAAGGCATAACAACTAAATTTGATGGCAAATACAGGACAGTTTACAATCTTTCTATGAGGTGTAGCAATATCTATGAGTTTCTTCAGGTTATTAGAAACAGCATGCTATAGTTTTGATTTCTAAAACCAACGCTGGATCATGAATTCAACGAAATTTGTTCATTTCAATACACAATTAAGGGATACAAACACGGTTGTTCTAATATCAAAGCGTAGATTTCAAAAAGTTTCATGACCATGTTTTTTGCAAGCATAGTGAATCGCGAACATCAATTAACTTAGATAAACAAAACGACCACTTCAATGATTTTTTTCTCTTCAGTTTTAAACTATTGTAACCGTAAACTTAAGGCTAATTTTCACGACTATGCAGCTGAAAGCACAAATGAGCATCAGAAACGGTTCTAATACATTCTATGAACATGCACAGAAATCCATATAAAACCCGAGCAATCGAACACACTCGGCGCGGAATCCAGCATCACGTACAAAACCACCCAATCTCCTATTGGTACCTCCTGCCACTCGGATACCAAATGTCTGCTCAGTGGCGAGGAAAAATTTCCGCTTGCAAGTGTTCTTTCGTAAGGAAAACTTCTTTCATTGGAAGCATTGAAACTTTGTCCTCTCTTAGCGAGCATCCTCGTCTAGCTGCTCTAGCAGCCAAGCTCCTTGTCAGCGTTTCAAGTGTCATGTTCTTCGGAGCCGCTGCTGCTGCAGGGGGAGGCGGAAAGTTGTGTGGAGATTTTAAGTGGCCTGGAAAAGTCCCGAACGACTCAAACCCTCGTACAAGTGTGATGAGTTGGTGCGTTCGTTGGTGTTATAAGGATGAATATATGTAAAGTAGCAGTACATGAATAAATCATAATATGCAAAATAGGAGTACTGGTTCAGTAATGAACGGAAATTTCGGAAGGGTTTGCAGGGGTAAGGTCTATTTAGCTCCGGTTCCTTGTAAATGTCAAAATTTGTGCAAGAGGTGGGACAGTGGAAATCCTGTGGAAATATTTTAAAGCTGAGTCTGTGTTCTCGTGGGGCCGTAATTATTCCATCAGGCAAGCCCAATTTAGAACTACCTATCATTGAAATGTTGATAATGGTGATGTTGAAAATGATATAAAATATTCAACCCAGTGAAGCATGCACAAATGTGTGATCGATAAAACAACAAAAAAGTGTGTAATAATCGACTCTGATGGTGTCAGCTGTTCTTGAATTTCACAACTTTTATTTTCTCTGTGCTGCTTCGTTTGTCGGCTGACAAGTTTTCAACCAACGAATCCTACTCAGCTGAAGGCCTGAAGCGTCGCACGACCATGACGGCAGCAGCGACGCGGAGACCGCTGGGTAGGAGGGAGATACACATCCTTTTCATTTTCCAATACCCGACACTTTTGTTAGACAGCTCTCTTCCTACGTTTTTTGCTCCCTTCTCGGCTTTTGGAAAACTTGCAGCTGGTGAGGAATTTCCCCATAAGCCATCTTGGTCGGAAATGGATCTTCGCTCGTATGTTGATGGTGGTAGTGCTAGAATGGTGAAATGATACTAAACCGATGTAGAAGGTTGAGAGCTGTAATACCTAACTCATGTCTTTCAACTTTAATTTTTTTTTTCGCCATAGGTAGCTTCTTTATTGAGGTGATGCCTTTCTTATCCTGAGAGCTTTTCGCTTTGCAGTGTCTTTCCTCGTTCGTTACTTTTATTTTTTTCTTGCAACTGACAACGATCCAACCGTTTCGGTATCCTAGGGACCCCCCGCGATAGGTTTTGGGGTGATCCAGTTGTTTTCCCCCTTTTTTCGTTCTCCGTAAGCAGCAGCAATTGATGTAATAGAAGTATTCAAGCCATGACCCTGGGCGGCGGCAGGATAAGATAGGGTGCAGCGGTGTGTCGGACGAACGCGGAAACAAAGAATCCCAAACGCAGAAAATACATAAGCCCGGTGCCGGATGGTGGTGGCGGCGTGGGGATGCGACAGGAACATAGCCATCGTTGTCTTTGGCAAGTGACAGTGCACACAGCGGGTGACAGTTTTTGTAAATGTTGAACTTTCTGTTTTCCTTTTGGCGTTCCATGGCGCGCCAAAAGGAAATTTCGCAAGGAGAAGCATTCACAACCAGCGCTGTTGTTAGTCCACTTTCGCTCAAGTTGGTGTACTTTAGATTATTCATTTTGAAAATTGAAATCCTGGAATAATTTGAGCATTTATGCTTACACAGTGCCACTTTTTACGTGAAAATATTCGTAACTCAGACATCTTAAAAAATAGACATTTTAGCAAACAACACTCACATTTCCTACCCTAATCACTCAACGAATCTCGGGTCGTTACTTCAAAATACTTTCGTATGCGCCTAAGTGGAAGTGGCGAAAGGCGAATTACCCGTTGTGAAAATGCTCCATTCTGTGGAACGGCACAAGAAGCCAATTTTACATCCCCGTAATATCCCGCTCAAGCATAGCATGCAAAAGAATAATGGTGTGAGAAAAGCCATCATATTCAATAAGCGGATATTAAACTCACTGCAAAGTTAGTTGCTTTCGCGTTTTCAAAAATGATTATATGTGGATGGGTAAGCAGATCACAAAAAAAAATTCTAGAAAAAGAAGCATAGGAAAAGTCGCAAAGTTTAGAAAACGCAGTGAGATAATAGTTTCCAGAATATAGTATTGTATTTGAGGTTTGCTTTTAAATTGAATATTTCAAACAACCTCAGAATTCAAGGACAGGATAATAAGCGTTCGTCTCAAAGACCACCCTGACTTATGCATTTATACAACTGAATTTATCCTTGTGATGCATGTCTTAATATCCAGTCGACAAAACCAACCACCCTCACATAATCAATCTTATCTTTTTCACGGTCGTAGATCACACCTACAGAAGAAGAAACTACCTGCCTTCCAATGGCACAGGTTATAAATTTTCCAAACCTTTTTGCCGTTTTCCTCTTATTTATCATTAAAACTCAATGAACAAATTAATTCCTCACATTTGCTTTTCCATTCATCATTCTGAGGAGCCATCGTCTCATCGTCTGTTTTACATTTCGGTCTTTCCCCAGATCCTGCTCCGCTGTGCCGAACCGCGCGCCGTCGTGCACTTTGGATGCACCAATGCAAGCAAAAGGTCGCGCAATCGAGTCGAGAGAGACCGGCTCCTACCAACTCCTGCCCCTCCCCCATGGCTCATCCGGTTTCGTTGGTGCACCAATCCGCGTGCGGAGCGGGAAATCTGCACACTCATGCAGCCGCAAAACAGTCTGCAAACGAGCGTCTCAAGACGAAACGACATGGAGAAACAAACATTTTTAAACAATTTAAAATCATTAATAATGTTGTTATGTTAATTTTATTGCATTTTTATTTCGTTCATCCATACTTCTGCTCTCGGTGGGCCAGTCGTTCGTTGGTTGGGCCGGCCACTCCAAGGGGGTGATAGGTGGGTTTTGGAGTTCATACTTACCTACATAGCTGAAGAGTGAGGAATGCCGAGTGAGCTCCAATGTATTCTAGTAGTAAATCAATGTGACGGCGGATGTTGGCAGAGTTGGGTTGCCAGCTTAATGAGAACTGAATGTTAGTTAGAATATTACCCTTGCAATAGTAAGAATTGAGAATTAGAACATTTTTACCAATTTTAAATTTTTACCATTTTTACGAAAGTTTTGAAAATTTTACCATTTGTTCTAAATTTCTGTTCTCCTGTTCTCGAAATTCCAACATTGCATGCAAACTATCAGAAAATACTAAAGAAATTACCAAGAGATCATTACAACAATATAGAATAATGCGTATTTTAGTACGATTCCGATTAGTTATTTCTTGTAAATCCATGATAAGTTTTTGTTTGGACAACTAAAAGAGTTACTGACCCCTGAGATTTGTTCAGGAGTTCCTCCTAAGAATCAACCAGGTCTCTCTTGTAAATTTACTTCTGGAATTTCTACGGAGATAGCATCCAGCATTCCACCAGGAATTACAATTCATTCAAGGTTATAAAAATTCCGTTTTTTTTTTAAATGTTTCTGAAATTTTACCAAGAGTTCCTGATATCATATTTTAGGAAATGCTTCTGGAACTGTGCACGAAAGACGGACAGGACAAAAAAAAAATCTCCAGTACTTCTGTGATTAGTCCAAACTCCAGGAGCTTCAACTGGGACTCTAGCAGGAGTTCTTTTAGAGATCTAGAATTCATCCATATCTCTTTTCTTGGATTCATGCAAGAGCTTCTATTGGAATCCCTCCAGAGTCTCATTTAGAAATTCTCCTGGATACCCTGCTAGATATCATCCATGAGTTGGTTCAGGGTTCAGTTTCTTCTTTTCAGAAGATATCCAGAGTCTTTATTTTAGAAATCACCCAGGAGTTCCTTGTCAGGCATCCCCCAGAAGTTCTTTTTGGGATTCCTCCAAGAGTTCCTTCTGTAGATCCTTATGGAAATCTTTATTAATTTTTTCTTTCTAAAATAGTCCATGAGTTTATTCTGAAAATCTTTCTGTAGTTCCTTCTGAGAATCTTTCAGGAGTTCAGGGAGAAATCTCTAGAAGCAATTCCTGGAGAAATACCGAGTAATTGTCGGACGAATCCCAGACTAAACTTTTGTAGGAATCACTGAAGAAACTTCTGAAGGAATTCCTGGAAAAATCCTCAGAAGGAATCCATAGAAATCAATTCCAGGAGTAATCTTTAGATACATTTCTTAGAGAAATCCCCAAAAGAATTTCTTAGATAAATCATCTTTAGAAATTATAGGAAGGATCCCCAGGGGAAATTTAATGCGGGAATCTAGTTTGCGAGAACAGGTCTTGTTCCTGGACATTTGAGGTGGTGGGGCTAAGGGAGTATCCAGAAAGTTCCCAGAGCCCAAAAACACGAGGGTTTCAAGGGGCTTCAGGAGCGTTTCAGAGGGTTGTTTCAGGGAATTTCAGGAGTCTTCCAAGGGCATTCTGTCAGGTTTTGTTGGAGTTTAATTGAGATTACGGGGATTTTCAAAAGTATTGAGGGGGTTTCAGGGGCTTTAAGGGCAATTCAGGAAGTCTCAGGAGCCTTTAAAGGGCGTAACAAGAGGTTATAGGTGCGATCCTAGGCAATGCATAGTCATTTCAGGAAGTCAGAGTCATTTCAAAGAGTTTCATCTCTCAATTTGTCAATTAGGAACATTCCGTACCTTCTAATTGCAAGTTTTTCCAGTATGTTTCAGGGGGTCTCAGGAACATTTTAAGAGTGCTCCTAAAACTTTTAGCAGCGTTTGATGGCATTTCAGAAGCGTCTGCATAGGTTTCTAGGGCTTATAATAGGCGCCCAAAGGGTTTCAGAGGCATTTGAAATTTGTTATGATGATTTCAAGGGAGTTTCAATAAGATTACAGAAGTTTCAAGGCATTTCAGATCAGGGTCGTTTAAGGGGGTTAAACCAAAGTGCATTTCTGGGGCGTTTCAATCGATGTTGTGAATGGGTTCTGTGTTACGCCTCCGAAACCCGCCGAAAATCATCTGAAACTTCCTGAAATGCCCATGAAATCCCCCTAAGACTCCCTCGGACCGCATGTGACGCCTCCGTAACACCTCTGAATCCCGCAAAAAATGCTCTGAAATTTCATGAAATGCCTCCAGAATCCCTCTGAACCCCCTGGGACTCCATGTAATCAGAGTTGCGCAATATCAGTCTTGTCAGGTGACAACTGATATTGCACCATCGTCACTATCACTCTAGGCCGTTCAATATCAAAACGACAATGACAGGTAACGACCTAATATTGACCCGCACCCTAGATCACAATCATTGCAACTGTTGTGATATTTTAGTGGGTTTCGCCAAATCTCAAACTTTTTTGTGACCAACATGCAAAACTTGTTATTTTGTACCAAATATTAAAATACCAGCTTGGTAAATCTTCATTTGGATTTTTAAACGAATTTTAAAGATGGTATATCAGTAATATCCACACACCATCACCGTCAGTCCAGTTCTGATGGAACAAGAAAAGTGACGGTGGCGGTGACTCAATAGAGCGCACGCTGAATTGGATCGCAGTAGGCCTATCAAAATCAGCGATTTGCTTACCATCAGGGTACGAAAAACGGATCACGCCGAAAAACAAACGCTTTGTCCTAAGCGGTGCATGTTGGTAACAAAGGCGCTCCGCAACAAACGCATGTCAGGCGATGAGAGCAATAAAACAAACATCGCTTACCGTACGTGTGCCGATATTCCGGCTTTTCTACTGAAATTTTCAACCCACATCATCGAATTCATAAGCATTTGGACGACACGGCGTGCATATGGTGAAGGTTTATCACAAAAAATTAGGCATCGCCAAATCCGCCGTTTTTCGAAAATATGGACTTCTAGCTTCCATTTAACGTGTTCCCCAAAAAAATCCACCGAGGGATCCCGAACAACTTTTTCAGAATACTGTTTTTCCCCATACAAAATGCACGGTTCCAAATTAATCCCTATTTATACTTAACAAACATACCCAATTTTTGTATGAAAAAGTTCCCCCGATGGAATATTTCGATGTTGGGCTTGAATGAAAGCTGGTAGCGTCAACTTTCACGTAGCGTAAAAATTAGCGATGCCCATTTTTTTGTAATAAATTTGTTCTACCAGACACACCGTGACGAACTAAGACTCTTGCAAACCTCAGAGTCGAGTATCAGTTGTAAAACAATGCGAAAATCGCGATGTGAATAGAACGAGACAAATATTCCTACCGTTTTTGTTGTGAACATACTCGGGAGCGATTTTGTCATTATCTGCTAATGAAAAAACAAAGCGTTGTTGCCGTGCCTTCTTTGTTGCCTATTTTTCGCTTGCTGTGCCATATTTTGCGTACACTGCTTACCATTGACAGTGACAGAGTGCAACTCTGCATGTAATGCGCCTGAGAACCTCCGAAACCCCCGAAAACGCCTGTGTAACGCTTCTCAAATCTCTGTAACTACCTGAAATGCCTCAAATATCCCCTAAAACCCTTCGGACTCCATGTAACACACCTGCGATCCTTCGAAACCCCCGTAAACTCCTTCGTAACTCCTCTGAATCCCGCAGAAAATGTTCAACAACTTCCTGAAATGCCTCAAATATCTCCCTTAAACCCTCTCTGATCCCATGTAACGCACCTGAAACATTGCGGCACCCCTGAAACCCCAAAATGCTTTGAAACTTGCTGAACCATGTAACGCACGTGAGACCCTCGGGAACCCCCCAAAACATACCTGTTACGCCTCCAAAACCCCTCGAAATTGCTCTGTAACTCTCCGCAACGCTTTCGCTCAGACCACCGAAAACCCCCTGAGATCTCCTGAAACCTCGTTGAAACCACTTGGGAACCGCTGTAACGCCCCGGTAACCTGTAGTTGTGTAAGGAAGTTGTGCATGAGTTTCTACAGAAATTTCTCCAAGGATTTTTTCTAAAATATCTCCCATGGTTTTTATCATACCTAAACTAGCTGTTCCGGCAAACTTTGTCTTGCCAATCTTGTGGTGGTTTGACAGCTTTCAATCTCATTTAACAGGGTGGCCACTCAGAGTGGCAAATAAAATTCCCGAGTTTTTCCCGGTTTTCCCGATAGGGTTTTGAAATTTTTCCCGATTCTAAAATAGAATGATTTACAGTGAAAATTAAACGTAACTTACTAAGAAAATAAATTAGAGAATTGATATTGAATATTTTTAAATCCTTGGATTTAACAAAGTATTCATATGAACTTGAAAATAAGTTATGCGCTGTTTGTATCGTATCCAATGATGGGCATTGAAGTAACGACATCTCAATTAAACATTCCTTAAAATCATAGATGACCAACTAGTACAAATTATGCAATTGTTTAAGCCTACAAAAAAAAACTTCTGGATGAACTTTTTGTGGAATATCTGGAAAGATTACTCGTGAAAGAATTTAGGAAACGATTTCTAGGGAAATCTTCAATTTAGTATTTTTGATGGTCATTTTCAAGATATTTTATTAGAAAGCCAGTGGAGAACTTTATGATACCGTAAATGGCTACTGCAGCAAGTCAGGCAGGTTACTTAGGCTGGAATTGTAAAATCTAGGAGAAATTTGAGAGATCAAAGAAATCTTAGATATTGTCTGATACTCGTCTAGCATTCAGTCATTCAGTTATTTCATCAGCGATTGCAATATGAACCTCTCAGAGATTTAATTTCTGATCACATTTTCAGATATGTCCAGAATTTCTCCAGGAATTTCTGAAAGATTAGTTTTTGAGTAAGTATTTCCCCCAAAATGTAGAGGCAGAATCATTATTTGAGGATTATTTTTTTACATAAATCATACAACTATATTGCTCCAGGTGCTTTTGAACACTCACTGGAACTGCCGCGAGAATTTCAATTGGTAGTTTAACTAGAAACTACGAATACTCAAAATTCTCGAGAATTTGCTGAACCAGGAGTTTTACCAGGGACTTCTGCTAAAGCTTCGCCAAAAACGGATTTTCCCGATACCTTACTCCGATTTTCTCCAAACATTTTCAATCACAATTACAATAAATGAGTACACCCCAAAACTTCATGAAAAACAACACAAATCTTTTAAACAAAATATTAGAAATACTTTTATGAGCTACAAAAGGCGTGCTTTGAGGAATTCCATCAGATACTAAAAATCCCTTCAAATATTCTTTCAATTGCTTTTCACTAATTATTTTTGAATTGTAAAAAAAATTTCACCAGAGTTACTCATCCAGAATTTCATAATGTTTAATTTAAATTTAATCTTGGGGCAATTCGTTAATTCATTCAAAATTTTATCAGTATCCTATCCGAATTTCTCAAAGACTTTTCGCTCAAAGGACAAAGCCTATATCAAATATTCTCCTAGAGATTGTACAAGGATATTTTTTTAGAAAGGAGTTATAATTTTTGTTATGTTTTATAAAACTTTTATAGGACGCTTGGGGCCCATATAGCCGAGGCGGTAAACGCACGGGTATTCAGCATGACCATGCTGAGGGTGACGGGTTCGATTCCCGGTCGGTCCAGGATCTTTTCGTAAAGGAAATTTCCTTGACTTCCTTGGGCATAGAGTATCTTCGTGCCTGCCACACGATATACACATGCAAAATGGTCATTGGCAGAGGAAGCTCTCAGTTAATAACTGTGGAAGTGCTCATAGAACACTAAGCTGAGAAGCAGGCTTTGTCCCAGTGAGGACGTTACGCCAAGAAGAGGAGAGGAGGACGCTTGATGTTTTCTGGAACATGTACATCCTGAAATGCATAAGTGACATATGAATCTATAAATATTTGAATGTGTCTCAACCAGTCTTTCCACCAGAATTTTCTTTAGAATATCTTTGAAATTGTTCAAATTGTGATGTTAGGTAACAACACGACGACAAGATATTAATTTCCAAGAATGGTTTTTACGCCAGTTCACCCCCTATGTTATATAGTTTAACAGTTGTTGGCTGCATTTTCCACAGATTCTCGTATTTATGCTTGTGGAGACTGTATAAATTTAAGAATTTTGGAAATTCCCGGCTAGCAACAATTCCCGAGGTTTTCCCGACTTTTTCCCGGTGGTATCGAATTTCCGAGCTTTTCCCGGTTTTCCCGAAATTCCCGACTGGGTGGCCACCCTGATTTAAGCACCGCACTCTATGAAACCAATCCATTTTGATCGTGTTGGTTTCTTTCCAGCTCATAAAAAATCATCACTTTTTTAATTTTCCATTTTTTTTTAGTAGATTTTCGTTACTTTTTCTACTTACCAACACAGCCACCACGAATACGAATTGAACTGTGCAAGAGTCATGCTAATCAGTTCATTTGTTTGTGAGTTTTGTTGCCTCAAAGGAACTTCAAACTCATTTTTATATATATAGAAAATGATCATTCGACTAATGATTTCTTCAGAAATATCTCCAGATTTTCCTCCAAAGGAACTTCAAACTCATTTTTATATATGTAGAAAAAGATCATTCGACTAATGATTTCTTCAAAAATATCTCCAGATTTTCCTCCAGAGATTTCTTTACAAATTTTACTTTGAAAGGATTAGGTACTTTGATAAAACAAAAAATTAAACTTCCACAGATTTTTCTTTAGTTCTTCCATAGACCCTTACTGAAGTCCATCCCACGAGTTCCTGAAATTATCTTTCAGAGACTCATTTGCAAACTCCTCGAACATTTACTTTAAAAAATCATCCAGGAAATCTTAAAGTAATTCTTTCAGAAATTCATTCACAAAATCTTCTAGGGATTCCTTTATGCTTCAAAATGCCCTCCAGAAATTTCTCCAAGAATTTCATAAGAAAGTCTTGCACGGATAGCTTCTAAGATGTTGCATGGATTCCTTTAGAAAATACTTCAAAAATTTCTTTCAAAAAATCTTGCATATCTGATTATTTTTGAAATTCAGCTACGAATTTCTTCATATTATTGTTTCAGAAATTTTTCACAGCATTCATCTAGAACACTTTCCATGAACTTTCTCAAAAATATTCCATAGATTCCCACTGAAAATTATTCACGGATGCATCAAGAATCAGAAATTCAGAACTACTTCAAAATTTTCCCAGAAGCTTCCTGAAGGATTGCTTCAGAAATTCTTCAAGAGATTATTAAAGAAATTCCCAAGATTTTGTCACGTTCCTTTAAATTTCTTTTCAAGACATTTCACTTCTGGAAATTGCTCCAAGGATTTCTCAAGAATTTATTAGAAAATCCTTCAAGGATTCTTTCAGAACATTTTCTACATATTCTTTCAGAGATTCTTATAAGGACTCTTGCGGAAAGGCTGAAAGACATTCTTGCAGAGTTTCCTGCAGAAAATTAACCAGAGATTTCTCCAGAAGTTCCGCAGGATATTCCTCTATGAACTTTCTCAGAAATTTCTCCAGGATTTCCTCCATGCGTACCTCTAAAAACTTCTCTATGGATTTCTCCGGAATTCACTAGAACTTTAGAATTTTTATTAGGGGACTTCTTCAGGATTCTTTTACAAAAAATCTCTCAAGAGGTTTTGTTAGATATTCCACCAGGGGTTTCCAGGTGTTTCTTCATGTACTCCTCCAAAAATTTCTTCAGAAATTCCTTCTATGGATACTCAAAATATTCCTGTTTTTTTAGAAATTCTTGCAGGAATTCATTTAGAATTTTCTTCATATTTTTTAATTTCTTCTGAAATTTCTTTAGCGATTTCAGACAGCGATTTTACGACTTACGGAAATAACTTTGGAGACTTCTTCAATATACCTAGGAATACTTCAGAAATTCCAGCAGGGATTTCTTCAGATGTTTTTTCATGGTTTCTTTCATAAGTTGTTCCAACCAGAGATGGAAAATGTCGCGGAATTTCATGAAAAAAAAATGTCATGACATTTTTCTGTTTACACCACTTTTGGTGTAAATTTCTTCTTGTACGTATCACCAGTCCATAACGCTGATTAGTTTTGGATAATCAATGATATCACCGATCAATATTTCCGACTAAGTACAGTGAAGTTAGCAAATAAAGAAATGACATTTTTATTACATTTTCCATCCCTGGTTCCAGCAGTTCCTTCAGGAATTGCTCAAGAGGTTCTTCAGAGATTCATCCATGGGAGTGTACCAGTAAAAGGGTGCTGAAATCGAGAAATTTTGACTAACTAGCTCTGATTTTACCATTCCAGAGCTGTGAAAATTATTTATCACACATTTTGTTAGTCTGCCGAAGCATTACAATGATCTTTTTATGGAAAATGCTACAAATTTTGAAGTTCAAATCGCTGAGTATACGCCAAGATAATATAAAGCATCTACCGAAATTCTCGGTGAGTAATTCATAAGAATGCCTGAAAGAAGTTTGTTATAATGCTTAAAAAAAAGTCTGGCGAATGGGCAGTTTGCATGCACCCGTCAAAAATGTTGTTATTGCGAATGGATCTGTAATGCCATTACTCATCAACAAAAATCCGAGATGAACTAGCCTAGGGCTAAAAATCTCGCTAATATAAATAAAAAAGTCATCGAAAAAGCGAGTGATATTTATAAAAAACGAAGTAAGAAAGGGAAATATGAGATTAAGGTAAATTTTAAAACGAAGCATGAGGTATGCTTTGGTGATGTTATGGGTGCTCAACAAAAAATTGGTATGAAGTGCTCCGCGTGTCAGAAGGCTGAAAACCCCTACTTTTAAGACATCATAATACAAACTGCAAGCTTTAAACTGATTAGATATTTAAAAAAAAAATACCATTTTAAAAAGAATACATAAAATCGAGGTAAAATGCACATACAATCGAAGTACATAAAATCGAGGGTGTATATAATCAATGGTCCACTAAATCGAGGTATACCTGTATTTGCTCTATTATGGAAAAGTATTTAAGATTTTTTATTAAACAGCTACAACGAGAAAGCCAAAAATTAACAATTTTTCATGCAGTCTTGAAAAGAAATCGAATCAATACTGATTGTTAAAGCCATAGTTAGTTCAAAACAAACAATTCTTCGTGAAAGGTCATTATACCGACGGATTATTCTCTACTCATTTTAAACACTCGAAGTGTAATGAAAAGTCTCCGTTTTTCTTGTTGCTGGAAAAATATTTTCAAGTGTCCCTTCTTGTTGACGAACCACCATCCGTGCTGGGATTTCAAAAAATGGTTTCATTTCGTTCAATTAACACTAATTTGAAGAAATTACCATAAAAGCAGAGCCCCGTAGATCTGTCGAGCGACCCGCCGCCGCGGCCGCCGTCTATCCCATTCCCAGCAACACACACCGGACCCTTTCGGCTATTAATCATTTTAAGAGGACGAACAGAGAGTCCCTCCGCCGTGCCACCGTTCCGTGCATTGTCATTGGTCTTCCAATGGTGCTTTGCTATAATTCGTCTGCTGGGAATATTAGCCACGACGGAAACCCTTTTCGAAAATGAAATTTTTGAAGAGCAATTTAAATTCATTACTAATGCATAATCCCGGTGATGATCCGTGTGCTCATGCTGACGGCAAGTGGGAATATGTCGATTCGTGGTGCCGACGGTATTTTGCATTGTGTGTTTGCTTTATTCGGAGTTCTGCTTGGTGTTTCTTTATCACGAGGTATTCGTAATTGCCGTCAAGATAATCAAGTGAAGTCATCTGGAAAATTCGTAAATTTTAATTAAATGCGGGTCGTGATCGTTATCAATATATTTACAAAGTTGAACACTTTTGGCACTGCTTCGACGCTCACCGCTCCTTCCTCGGATATACAGTTTTGAGGTTCTCGCTAGCTCTTGCTGACAGGATTCCACCGACGCGACGCGGATATCCTTTTAGCAAGGGTAGTGCAGCTGCGGTTGAGCTCGTCCTTAACTGCTATCCGTGCTGTCGAGCCACAAAATTTCCTTCTACCACGGAGTTCACAGTCAACTACCGAAACGTTCGGTTCACTCATACAACCCACAACTACAAATGCGTTCTCTGAACTGAATCGAGTAAAAAATCACTCACCCACCGGCCATCGTTCTATCATCTTTCCGATGCCGTTTTTCCAAATCCCATTTACAACTTAGATCCATCATTACTTTGGTCTTCCCAACCAAAAAAAAAATAAAACTAGTGTCTACACGTAGAAACGTAGAACCTAGGCTTCAGTAGTGCGAGCGAGAGACGGCATGTTATGAGAGTGAGAACAACCATAAAATACACACTCCGAGCCTGATGATGGGTGGTGAATCATACTTACTGCTGCATGCAGCAGTAAGGGGCGAAGCAGAAGGGATAGGAAAGTCGAAAAACCAAGCATGGGATGTGGGAATGGTAATGGAAGCGGGCGATGCACACACCATCACCATATGATACCTACAGACAGACGGCTGGCTGGCTGAAGGCAGGAGAGAATGAGCAGAGCAGATTTCGCATTACAGCCAAAACACCCAGACATATATAGAGCAGTTTTCAATTTTTAGGGGAGCGGCCATTACTCATTTTTCAGAGTGCTGTTCGTCGTGAATTGGTTCAAAACCGTACCATGTCGTATCAAATTTAGCGACGGTGTTTTAAAATCAATCCAAAATAATTAGTACTTATTAGAAACAGTAATCTTGATTATTGATTAGATTTCATAGGCAAGTCATTACAACTGAGATAAACTTAATCTACATTATGAGGCCATTGAACTTGAACTCGCCTGTGGCCGGAACGAAACCCGAGGCCAATGAAGGAAGCTTATCAAGAATCCGAAAGTGTGTCATTCTTCCTTCTATTTCTCCTTTTCCGATGGGTATACCTTCAGACAATTCCGTTGTGCTTGTCCTCCCGGTTTCCGAAAATTTATGGCCTTAGAAAGTCGTTACGTCAGAGAAGCACCAGACCAGCCAGCCAGCGTAGCCACGAGACCAGACCAGACCCGACCAGACGGTAGTAGCTCTCGTTCTTGCTGGAGCGCATTTTCGGTTCTGAAGCACGGGAATCTCCGCTTTTTCGGCAGCGGCGGCGGCAGCAGCCAGCAGTGAGAGGATTTTATGTTTTATTATATGCATGATTTTCCGGCGCTTCGCAGCATTTCCCAGTTACCGGGTGCTCTACCAGAAGTCAGTGCCAGCGCACTCGAGCAACAACACTATGGATTCGGAAAGAGTGAAAGTAACAGGTGGTTGGAATTAAAATTGATTTATAGAATTATTTTCTTGTTGTTACCCGCTTACTGATGATTCGGGGCAGAAGATTTAATGCCGGTTCTGGGTAATCAGCTGAGCCGGATGAATTCAACAGTTTCCCATGGAGAAGCGGTGTATACATATGTAAGATATGGGATGTTACAAGTCCGTTTCACTTCGAAGTTTTTGTTTATTTATTTTTCCACTGATGCACCGAAGTAGATATACGTGTTCCTATAAAAGTTAAGATATGTACAATAATCATGCCTATGCAATTCAGTTCTATAATTTCTATTTAAAATAGCGGAACTTATGCTATTTGATCTCTTCGTCCTGGAGTGTTTTTAAAACCAGTTGTACTTAAAAGGTGACCTCAAATCTTTCCCAACTGAACTGCGGCCAGTACAGCAGAGCAGAGCTTGAAGGTCTTAATTCCAGAATAGTTCGGATGACCCAGATCACCAAGTGAATGTTGCTAAGTTATCAGAACTGCACTCTGAGGCTCCAAGAGTAGCGTAGATTATATTCCGCGAGCATTCGCTACAACAAAAATATACTAAGATTTACAGATATTGCGACCCATACATCAAAATACCTTGGGTACATTTGTTTGCCAGTGGATACCCATATAGCTACAAATTGAGAAACTCGTAATATTATGAGGTTCAACAGACACAATCGTGAAAGAATTACGCCGATAGAGTAAAAAGAAACAAGAGTAGAGCCTGTAGATCTCGAAGGTCCTAATTCCAGAAAAGTTTGGAAAGCCTGGAATATCCCATGAATGTACCAAAAGCATTATAGCTGTACACTGAGGTTCTATCAGTAGTATATACTACATTCCACAAAAAAAATACAACTCAAGCATGATACAGTAAGTAGATATCGTAACCCAAACATCAAAGTGTATTGGAGGCCATTTGTATTTCATGGAATGTCCAACTACCACAATATCAAGTTGCTCGTAGCATTGCTAGGTCTAATGAACATCAACGTGACTAAATTTCTTGAACAGAGTGAACAAAAACGATGGTAGATGTTGTGGATCGTAAGAAAATGAATTCCAGAGTAATTTGGATGACCTAGATCACCCAATTCATGTACCATGAATTTTTAGGGATACTTTGGGGCTTTTTGAGTACCGTAGACTAATGTTCTGTGATCGTTTATCGTGCATAAAATTTGGTTGATAATGTTGGATTTGAGTCACAAACTTCGGAGTACTTTGGAGACCTTAGAATAGCTCTGAGATCAAAACTTCAACAGACTATGATAGGTAGTAATACACTGCATGTCAAAGGCCAGTGAAAACTATTAATGATTAGCAAAACGATGAAATTTGAACAAAAACATGTAGAATTTATATAAAATACAAAAAAGCCACGTTTTTTGGCTCCCAGCAAAAGGGAGGATGGTGCAAAGGGGGGAGGTACCATGCATTTCTTAGCACAACTATTCCTCTTGGCTATAAAAAAAAATCCAGGGTAAAATGTTTTAAAACAAAGAGGATATTGCATTTCTACCAAAAGTAGATCGTCTCGGGTGTTTACGGGTTAAATAGAAAAACTGCAAAATCCAAATTTCAGTGCCGATTGTATCAGTATCATCCCTCGGCCCGCAGCAGCACCCTACATTTTAGCAATAAAAAAAACTTTTACCCATACAAATTTGCTCCTATTTCTTTGAAATTTTCACATTTTTTCTGCCCTGAGTGGAACGCAATCGTTGGAATCAATACCAGCATTTTGTAAAGTAGCCCTGACTACCAATACAAGCTGTCTGTACCACCGCACTGCACTCAAAACTGAGATATAGCTGTTAAACCCCAATATACCCTACTTTTGTGAAAATTTCTTATGTATTTCTGCTTTGAATGTACTGCTCCGATACAATAGAACTTTCCGTAGGTGAAATTACTCGGAGAGTCAAATAACAGGGGTTTGAAACACCACATGGTTCTCTGAACTTTAATAGTTCCCATTGACCCCAATTCCTCTTAAATATTTGAATAATTCGCTCATATTCCTACGCGGAGTGTAATATGGTCAGTAATTGACTTTCTTCAAACACTTCACTCATATCCATAAGGTCGATAAAAGTTATGTACTGAAATGAACGGATAAATTGTTTGGTTTTACCCGAATACCCTTATTTATTTTGTAAATTTCAAATACATTTCTGCTCGGCGTGTAACAATGACAGTGGACTAGTCAAATTAACCAGAAAATCTAATGAAGGTTCACAGATAAAAATAATGATATTTACACGTCATGTAAACTTCATTTTAGTCATGTAAATTTAGTGTTATCATGTGAACTCTCAGAGTCATGCTGAATTACATGACATATAATGGAAGTTTACATGATATTTCATGAACTTTACATGATATGTCATGTAAAATTCTGTGATATCCCACGCTCCAATTATGTGCATCCTATGTCACAGAATTTTAACCCTCTACTTCCCATGGTTGCTCTAGAGCACCATCGATTTTCGACGAACTCGAGACAAACGAAATCAGATGAATATGATGCAATAGTTTTTAGAATATGATTGTAATCTCATTAGGTAAACCTAACTCCCAACTACTTGTTTCAATAGTGGAACTATTGATAAACAATCAAAATACTATTGATTTACAACTAATTTTTTTTTCGTTGATTTCGAAAAATTTGGCCAATTTGCAATAACTTTTGTTCGAGAACTTTCTTGGGAAACGATTTCTTGGCATAGAAAAAGTCGTTCAAAGTCGTGAGAAGGAAAGGGTTAACTCTTTTTTCGATCTGTGTTGTTCAGATCGCCACATGGTTCTGTAAACTGAAGTTCTGCCAACTTCAACCCAATTTCCCCAAAATCTTCGATTTTTTTCATATTTCTGTTTGGAGTGTAATATATTCATGCAAAATTCAACGAAAAATCATGCACATAAAGGGAATGCTGAAGTTAGTGCATATTTACATGAGATATCATGTAAAATTACGTTCGTGTAAATTTCCGCTAATAGTCGCGTAACCGGTTGGAGTCCATGATGGTTTACGCGATGGTTGGTGGAAATTCAACGATTTAAGAGGAATTGGAGTAAAAGTTTTACAGTATTTCGGATCAGAGAACCGTGTTGCGATTCAAATAATTTTCATCCAATTTTCCGAGCTCTTTTACTTAAAGAAAGTCAATTGTTACCAACCATATATAAACCGAGCAGGAATATGAGTGAAGTATTCTCATATTTAAGGGGAATTGGGATAAAATGAACACTATGAAAGTTCAGAGAACCATGTAGTAATTTCACTTACGGAAAATTCTACTCTATGTAAAACATTACATTTCAAGCAGAAATATTAAAACTAGTAGGGAAAGAACTATATCCCATTGGAAATCACTCAAAGGGGTTTTTCCCTCTTCCAAATTTTTAGTGAAAAATAAATAATAATAATAATAATAATAACTATATCCCACCTTTTAGAGCTGTGCGAAGGTCTGACAGGTTGTGTTTATACTTAGGGCAATTTTACATAGGGGTGGTCCTGTTCTTATCGATTACGATTCACTCTGGGGAAGGAAGCATGAGAAAACTTAAAATATATAGGAGATATCGGAGTTGATTGCTATTTCAATCATTAGGGCCGTTAGATCAACCAAATGAGGTCCATTCGATGCTACGGAAGTTTTTACACATATGCGAGCTAAATTAATCGTTTGTTTTGCACTCCAGTAGGGAATAGATGAGTATTTTATCAAAACGGTGAGAGAGACCGGGTTAAAACCAGCTCAAAACTCTGATTCTCAAATACAGATACAATTTCTTAAAAAAAAAAACTTTCACCTGTATTTATTACAATACGTTGAACAAATTTCACTTTTTGTACACAGCAGCATTAGCGTGATGCTGGCGATGGTGGCCATCCACGCGACTGATGAAAGGTCAAACTGCACTGAATTTTATTTGTACGGACTCCCACTTATGACCACATGGTATATGGGTGGTCTATCCCATCCTAAGTCCCATCCCAGGAAGAGGAGCCTAGACGGAGTGACAGTAACTTTCTTAGCAACGTCACTCTCAACGGTTGGTACGAGATGTCCCTGTTGGGTTCTATGGATTTAATTTAGTATTCAATAACACTACACAGTATGCCTGGCCGCTTCAATACTTGTAATGCGTCACTGATTCACTGCAAGCATTGATAATTACAAGCAAAATTATAGAAGCAGTCGATTCTATCATTTCCTAGGATGCTGCCGTTTTTGCTGAATTTAACAAACATGTTTCTGTAGTAAAGGTAAACATAGCATTTTTGACAAAATTCAGGGGCTAAAAAGGAAATCATGAAGAGTATAAATTGAAGGGCCCAGAATCAGAGGGATGTAAGTGACCATTTTGTCGATTTTGAGCTGAGCATATTAAAAAAATCCTCAGATTCCAAGCTTTTGGGAACTTTTTTAAGATTATTTCTACGATGATTAGATAAATTACAATAAATCGTAGGAAATTGGGTCGATTTTCAAACTCCATATATTTCGTATGGGACGAAAAATTGGTGAAAAATTTTGAGACTCATTAACTCGAAAGTGGGTTTTTGTCACTTACACACCTTTGCTTCTAACCCCCTCAATTGTCATTCAATTTTAAGGATATTTCAGATAATCTCTTCAGGAGAATTTTAAACTTTGATTAACTCCAGAAATAGATATGAAAATTAGCTTGAAATTCTGCAAAAAAAATCAATCAAATCACATCTGACAATATACAAATTTAAGCACAACAGGCTTGGAAACTATCCAACATATTTTATAAGTTTGTGAAAAATCAATGCTTTTACAACGCAATTCATAAATAAAACAACACTCGTCCATACACGTTATAAGCTATGGTAGCATAGAATTATGGGTTTTAAGTTTGAATCAGCTCATCCACCTATAGCTATGGGGCGAAATTTGTTGTTGTTGAAATCAGTGTTATACGTGGGGCCATGCAGAAGGTACGATTAGAGTATTCGTTGTTTTGTTCAGTTAGTTTTCACACAAGGAAGATTTATGAGGTAAATAACATAGATATATGAAAGTTTTTGAAAATTGTTTTTTCATACACTTTGAACGGGGATTCACTCAAAATTCTGTATTATACAGGTAAATCTGTATGTATGGTATCCCTGCCCCTGAGTTGACTTTTGTAAAATCATCAATATTATCAAAAAACAACATATACAATTTCAAGATGATGATTTTTGTTTAGGTACTTGAATTGTATAACCCTTTCGTGACGGAGCGTAAAAAATTGAAATCTCCATACAAATGGCTCAACTTTGGCTCTCCAGAACTCTAAGATTCTTCAACAAAACAACAATTATTTTACATCATTTGAAAGAACTACTCTTTATCTTTCGATTTCTAGCTTTGACTACCTAGACAAATCGGAAATAAAAATTATGCGACAGGCAAAACTTTTTCATATTTTACGGTTTTTGTCCACTTTTTGTTTACCTTGTTGTGGTCAATCTCACAGGCAACGTAAACAAAAGTTTGTTTACACACAAACAAGTATTAGTAATAGCTTAATTTTTGAAACAGTTTACATCACATAAAACAAAGTCTAAACAGATTAAAAAAATATGCAAAACTGCTACCGCTCAACAGCACAATTGTGCTGGTTCGTCACGAAAGGGGTAAAATAGTTTGTTTTTTAATATTTACAAAATAATTAATAAGTCAAAAAAGTAAAAATCCGGATATATAACAGTTTAAATTGACTGTCGAATAACCTATGGTTTAACAAGAATCGCTCTAACTTCTTGGAGAATAACCCTGATGTGCACTATATACCGCCAACAGTCAAACTCAATAAACATTTGCTTCACTTCACAAACAAGTTACAGTTTTTTTTACTTTATAAAATAGGCACAATTTCCCAAAGCGTAATATTAGCAAGTACCTAAGTTAAAATACACATAAATAAAACGTAATAAAAACACAATTTTGCTATAATTTTTTCCTTTCCTGGTATCACTATTTTCTGTACAGTTTTGATGTAGCTTATACAAAAATAAATTTGACCAACAATCGATTCATTCATTTTTGTAATTTTTGTTGGATATGTTGACACTTGCTTGATTTTAGTATTGAGAGAGATTAAACACTTATTATTTGAAGCATATCAGGCTGTTGTACGACATTTAGGTTCTATCCCAATAAATAGGATCGGCTAAGTTTTGTTTGATATTATTTGCATCAATTTTAACAGTTTCACATTAGATCTTAAACACGTATTAAAGCTCTCTGCTCATTTTTCATTCACTCGCTCCTTTCACACTAAAATTTCCACACTAACACCTCCCATGCGAAGTTGATCCAAACGTGTAGATTCTGCGTTCCATGCAACCTATATCGGTCAACGACAGTGCTCTCAAGTGATTCTCAATCTTTAACAGATAGAAGACTGAAGAAACTAAAATAACGACCCTATCCAAATCAGATGCAAAGTAGAACTGGCACTTTTGGTTGGTCGTCATTTGTTCCACGACCAAACCAAATCTAAATTTTTATTACCAAGAAGAAAAAAAGTCCCAAAGAGAAAGTTACATCAGCTTGCATATTGTTACGTGCCGGCCTTCAACTCAATGGCATTCGTCTATTCTTTTATTACAGGACAAGGAAAAAATGAACCTAACTTTCTATTTTGACTTTGCGGCCCTCCTGGCAGGATACGACCGAAATTCGTCCTTCCGTTACGAAGGATCTTCTCGAAGGAAAGTGCCATAAACGAAGCAATTGACACAGGTACACGCTGTGCATCGACGACGTGGGCCGTCGGGTTTATTGCATACTGTTTTGGGTTCAGACTTAAGAACGTGATTATTTACCTTGGCTTGTGAGTTTGTTTTGAATACGTATAATCCAATCACTGATGTTTATCCTTTTATGGTAATCCTTATCAATGGTTTCTGAAAAGAAAAAAAAAGTTGATAGCGTTATCAGTACTGTAGAGAATGTGCCTCTCAACGGAATAAAAGAAAATTGTATGAATGTTGGCATTATCATAAATTAGCTCGATCAGCTGTTTGCTTCTGAACGAAAACTGCGCATGCGTTGGAGTAGTTTCCCCTCCGTAACCTATACATTCAGTCACAAGACTCACAACTGAAATAGATGGCTAACGAAGCTACATCTAGCGATGACTAGGGAAACCTTGTCTAACAGTTTACAAAGCACACCCATATCGTAGTTTGTATTCCGCTTTAGAACATATCTTCTCTCATTTTCACAGGAAATTTCTCACCTCTCATCCGAGAGAGGCAGCTTTTATGCTCTTATGCTATCTACTCGCCATGGCCTAACCATCGCTTTCCGAACAGCTTTGAAACGGCAAATTTTGCCGCCAGTTCCCGATATGTTTTTCCCAAGCATGAAGGCAGCACCACGCTGCTACTGCTGCACTGACGGAGGCAACATGCAATAACCGTTAGCATACAAATTAACTCCAACCCAAAAATAAAAGACAAAAGCGTTGACTTCAATGGGCTTTGCGCAACAAGTTGCCGAATTTTAATCACTTAATTTTCGGGGTTTCCTCTATTACCCTAATCGCGCGCCGTGTGGAACCGGAATCTTTACGAGCGCCGGTAACGGCGCGTTTTATGTTTGTAATGCACGATAAAGATGACACTGTGTAAAGAGAGTTCGAACGGGTTGTAAACCTGGTCGTAAACCGCCCCGTAAGTGGCTCGTAAACGATTTTATTGTTATCAAATTGATCGTATCAAATCAACTGCCAGAGGGCGCCAGTAGCTTTGACCACGTCCCATTTTTTTAGTTCAAGTAATAACTGGATCACCAAAGAACAAAAAAAGACATCTAAGAAAAGGCTTTTCAGTGTTTTATTGATCTTCTTCCTAAAACAAACTAGAAAAAACCTTCAATAGTTAAACAAATTATGCAAAAGTATCAAGTTCAAACCACAGTAGGATATAGGATGACGCAGTCGAAAGTTCAAACGCTTGTGCTGCAGACTGCATCATACTGAAAAGAAAGTCAGTGAAGGCAAAGGTAGGATCCAATCCAACCAGGCGGCCCCCGAAGAACTTCAAGCGGATATCAAACGCGAATAATACCGCACCGACAAAAGCTTTGGATGTCACCGACCGTCGCTTTCCCATAGCCTTACTTCGGCTGCGATAATCATTATCACCTTTTATGAAATCTCCGCGGAACTCCGCTCCAAAAGGCATTGTTCTCTCTACTTTGGAGCTCGTTAATAGTGGAAATAATTCATTTCGTTTTGATTTAGCATCACCGCTGCTGTTGGTTCCGCTCTGTCTCGTGAGAGTAGGTACCCTTGCTGAGCAAAACCGCTAAAAGTGCAAACATTTGTTTCATGATCAAAAATGAATTAAATCATCGCAAATACCATTAATTTCCTATGCAATCGAGGGTAAAACAATAAACCACCACGCAAGAATTCGCCCATTGATTCTTATCGTGATCGCTGGGAAACGACAGTAAGTGTGGAAATAACAATGATAATCGATAAACAAATCAGCGCAGAGCAAGTCTCCGATGCAATTGAACCGCCAATTCGATCATTATTTTTCATTAATATCCAGCTCAACTGCCGAATGATATGACCCTTTTCGATTGTTCCCATCGCCGCATTCCCAGGTCGCCTACATTCCCTCTAATCGTCCCCCTTGTTGGGTTGGTTCACATCAGAGAGACCCATTGCATGCAGGTGAGAAACTAAGAATCGTGTGGTCGGAAATTTGCGAATGTTTTCCGATCCAGTTTTGAATCGATCCCCGAGAAGTTGGGCATACGAGTACCTACGCTGAATCGAACTGGTTAGGCAAAAGAAATTCGATTGTTTTCTAGAAGGTGTTCGAGCGGCGTTTCTTCGGATTTCTTTTTTCGCGAATTGGGATTGCTTTTGTGTTGTCGTTTGCGAAGTATACATATGTCATTTTCTGCTTAAAGCCCTTTGAATTCCATCGAGGCACGTTGAATGAACCCGTTTGCGCACAAGTCAACGCCTTTAGCGATGCCTTTCTGGGTGTCTGTCGGATACCAAATTTTGCTCGTCCGGTGTATTGAAATGTGAATTAAATTAACTCAAATGTTCAAATATAGACTGGGCCTCTCAGTTCGGACGGAACGCATCGCTGCAATCGTGCAGATCTCTATTCAAGTTGCGGAACATCCTCTAGTCTGAGAAGTGGATGGCATAACCAAGACACCTGTTTTAGCCCTCAAGGTAATTTAGTCGTGAAAAAATGCAGGTCTATTGTTTCGCATGCTTTGACTTACGTATTGAAATAATGTTTTTTTTTGTGCATTTTGCTAGTTCTTTAAGCCATCAAAGAAAGTTTTCCAACCCTTTCCCTTTCTTGTAGAATAAACTGTAGCATTAACTGTTGATGAAAAACGAATCACAATCCCAGGGTGTTGGGAGTCGAATCCCGCTCTATCCAGAAACTTCTGATATTTTTAGTTCTAATATTTCCTTGAATTTCTGTGACCTGATAGAGTATCAATCGTGCCTACATAAACATTTGCATTTAAAAGCTCTCCGTCAATAACTATGGAAGTGCTCTTAATTTCAAAGACATAAGGCGTGAGACCACTTGGGCAGACCCGCCCAGTACAGGCTAAATAATAAATTAGAAAATTTCCATAAATAATTAAAAAATTATCAATACAGAACTAGATGCGGGAGCAATATTGACTAAAAAGAGGGCATGATTAAATTAAGGTTCACAAAAAATTATTGATGTTTGAACATGTAATAGATATACAATTTTACAATTTACATAGCAAAAATTGAATTTTCACACCAAAGGAGTTTATAATACAGACTCCACTGAGATCATTTCCACTTTTATATAATATTGAATAGGATGCTAAAGTGGAGGCCATATGCGTACATGTCAAGGTACATGATTCCATTGAACCGCGTGTGAATTGTTCGTATATCGCCTCAATTTTTGCATCTTAGGCGCTATCAATAAACCCCCTTCCCCATCGTAGACTTTCGTTTGTCGTTTCGACAAACTCCGATAATGCTGCAGCATGGAACCCTACAGAACGCGGAACAATACAGCTTGAAAGCTGCTCAAGATGCCACTCGGAACTTTCAAGCTTATAGAAGTTCAGTTCGGTAACATTGTATTTCAAGGAAGAATTAAATGCATTTTTTTGCAGAAAACAACTGTTTAAGCATACTCGAATAGAAGACCAATTGGAATTTATCGAACCAATGAATATGAGGCTTGAACAAAAAAAAGTCGTCCTTCGGATTTGAACCAATAGCTGCTACGTAAGAATCAGAACAGCGGATGAAATCTGACTTGATTCGATACTCGGTCGGCAGCTAATTTTGCACTCTTGTACAGTAGTGGAGTTAGCTTTACTTTGCCAAGTGTCGTTAGCAGCACAGCGGTCAGCAATCCATCATGTCGTTCTCGAGAAAATCAGATATGCTACTAGAAGTTCTACAAATCCTGCAACCATTACCGTTTCGAAATGCTGAAAAAAGCTGCCCCTACCGTTGAATCCCATAACATCTACTCGTCTCTATCTCTCGATGATCAGGGCTCTGACTCCGAGGTCGGAGAGGGGGTTCCCTTTGTTTTCAAGGGTGAAACGAGGAAATGGATGAGGCTCCAGAGACCCACCAAAAAACCTCGGAATCTGCCTAGTAGCGACCCCCAACCCACCATGACGAGTTTCAAGAGTGGTAAGAAAGTCACAAAACGTTTCCCTCCGGGATTCAAAATCCAGGACGAACGAGACTTTCCATCACTCCCGGGAACATCAAAAATCCCAGATGTCCCACATTTTTCGAATTCTCAACCGGAGAGACAGCATTCGGTGCACCAGGAGCAACCTCAGGGTGCACCAATGTTTACGCTCTCTGGCATTGTAGACAGCATCCTCAGCTTCTTCAATGCTTCCGATTCCATGAAGAACATTGTAAAAGGACTTCTTCCTTGTGTGATCCCTCTTTTGAAGCAGTGAGCTTCTAAAATGCCCCTCCTTGCGACAATCGTATCTTTCGATGGCCACCGAGGTCGAAGATACGATTTCTGTTCTACACTGGAACTATCGTGGTATTACACCGAAATTAGGCGCTTTTAATTTTTTAGTTAACAATTTACAATGAGATGTTTTTGCACTATCCGAAACATGGCTGACACCAGATGTAACCTTACCTTTTCCCGATTATAATATCATTCGTCTTGATCGAACCGACTCGTACGGAGGGGTGCTTCTAGGGATCAAGAAGCAGCATTCATTTTACAGAGTCGATTTCTAGTCCACTGCGACGACTGCGAATACCGGAGAAGTTACACGAGTGGCACCTCCTGCTCAAGATGGCAGGCCTAGAAACAGCCGATTAGACCTCTCAATCTGTTTAAGATCACTATCGCTGGAGTGTACATGGAAGGTAATCCAGGATCCCCATGGTAGTGATTATCTGCCGATTGTTGTTTCTATCTCCAATGGATCACATCAACCTCCATCTATCGACATCACCTATACGATCTCACCAAGCACATTGACTGGGAGAAATACGCGGATGCAATTATCAACGGTGAGCAATCGGTTGAAGTCTTTCCATCGCGGGAAGAGTATCGGTTTCTATCCGAGCTGATCATCATTAGCGCGCTTCAGGCACAACGTCGACCAGTGCCAGGTCCGTCGGTTCGCAGGAAACCCTCCAATCCGTGGTGGGATAGCGAGTGCACAGAAATCCAACGCGATAAATCCGCGGCGTTCAAAGAGTTTTGGAAACGCGGTTCGGTCGAAAACTTTAAGCGGTACGCTTCCCTTGAAAGCAAGTTTAAGAACTTGGTCAAGGCGAAAAAAGCTGTTACTGGCGTCGGTTCGTCGAGGGTTTGTCACGCGAGGCTTCAATGAGAACTCTTTGGAACGTCGGAAGAAGAATGCGTAATGCGTCGTCGGTTAACGAAGATCGTGAAAGCTCTCCTCGATGGATCCTCAAGTTCACAAAAAAAGTTTGTCCAGATTCCGTACCCGTGGAGTGAATAATTCGTGATGTTTCCGAGGGTAGGGACGAAATGGGCAGGTCGTTTTCGATGGTTGAATTCTCACTTGCTCTTCTTTCATGTAACAATTCCGCTCCAAGAATGGATCGATTTAAGTACAACTTGCTTAAAAACCTCCCGGCGTCGCTAAGAGGCACTTCTTGAACTTGTTCAATCAGTTCCTAGACAACAACATCGTTCCGGATGATTGGAGGGAAGTGAGAGTGATAGCTATTCAAAAACCCGGGAAACCCGCGTCGGATCATAACTTGTACCGTCCATTCGCGATGTTGTCTTGCGATGTTAATGATGTTGGAAAAGATGATTCTCTTTCGACTGGACAGATGGGTTGAGTCGAGTGGCATGTTGTCAGATACACAATTTGGTTTCCGCAAACGCTGACGACTGACTTGTGTTGCTTGCTTCAGAAATTCAGCTTGCCTTTGCTCAAAAGCAGCTAATGGGCTCAGTGATTATCAGATATTAAGGGGACTTTTTATTCATTTTGTGTCGATGTTCTTTCCGAAAAACTACACGAAAGTGGCCTTTTACCAATTTTGAATAACTTTTTGTTTAATTTTCTGTTTGAGAAACAGATGAGTCTTGCTCATGACGACTTGACAGTTTCACGAATTAGCTACATGGGTCTTCCCCAGGCTTCATGTCTTAGTCTTCTGTTTTACAATTTCTATGTCAGAGACATAGATGATTGACACTTGTAAAATTGTTCGTTAAGACAGCTTGCGGATGACTGTGATGTTTCTGTAACGGGATCAAGAGCAGTCGACTTGCGAGGGCCACTACAGGATACTTTGGACAATTTGTCTACTTGGGCTCTCAAGCTGGGTATCGAATTCTCTCCGGAGAAAACTGATATGGTAGTCTATTCTATAAAACACAGACCGGCTAAGTTTCCGCTCGTTCTGATGGGTAAGGCAATCACTCATAGCATGTCTTCACAATACCTTGGCGTCTGGTTCGACTCCAAATGCACCTGGGGGAAGCACATTGTGTATCTGATACAAAAATGCCAAAAACGAATCAACTTCATGCGAACTATTACCGGAACATGGTGGGGAACACACCCGGAAGATCTGATCAGGCTGTACTAAACAACCATTCTATCGGTTTTAGAATACTGTAGCTTCTGTTTTCAATCCGCGGCGAAAACACACTTGCTGAAGCTTCAACGGGTTCAGTACCGTTGCCTTCGGATCGCGTTAAGTTGTTTGAACTCAACTCACACAATGAGTTTAGAGGTACTTGCTGGAGTACAGCCTCTGACAGACCGCTTTGCGGAGTTGTCGTTCTGGTTCCTCATCCGATGCGAGGTTGTAAATCCGTTGGTCAAAGAAAACTTCGAAAAGCTGCTCGAACAGAATCCTCAAACTCGTTGTATGAGTATGCTACTGGTACATGACGCTGGAGGTAAGCCCATCTCCGATTAACACCAATCGCGACAACTTCTCAGACTTCACCAGCTTATCTGTGGATTTTGATTCCACAAATTTTTGCAAGTAAGTTCGGGCATGTTAGCGGGGACAGACAGTACTTCGCAGATGGTTCAAAAACCGATGATTCGACTGGATTCGGTGTTTACAACGAATTTCATAGCGCCACCTTCATGCTTCAAAAGCCCTGTTCTGTATACGTAGCTGAGCTAGAGGCTATATACTACACCTTAGAGTACATTCACACTCTTCCACCTGAGCACTACTTCATTTATACCGACAGTCTAAGTTCTCTGGAGGCTGTTCGATCAATGAAACGGATGAAGCACTCAGCGTACTTCCTGAATGGAATACGCCAAGTATTGAGTGCTTTGACGAAACGCTCATACACCAATCATAGCTTGGGTCCCTTCACATTGCTCGATTCCGGGCAATGAGAAAGCGGACTCACTGGCTAAGATGGGCGCTAGCGAAGGCGATATTAAGGAGCGTCAAATCGCTTTCGACGATTTTTTTGCATTGGTCCGTAAGCAGACATCAACTGGCAACACAGATGAAGAGATTGAGAGATAGGTAGATGCTTGCACTCTATCATTCCACAGGTATCGAAGAAGGCATAGTTCAATGGGTTGGATTTTGGCCGCGATTTCATTCGTGTAGTGTGTCGGTTGATGTTCAACCACTGTTTTTTAAACGCAAAAGCCTTCCTTATGCGTGTATGAAGACCCTATTCCGTTACCTGTCCTTTTCCCTGTCCCATCCTTTTTTTCTTCCCTTCTCCCTCAGGTAAATGATGAATACGCTCGTGTTTATGGCGATGGCACAAATTTCCCAAATGGAGGAGAACGTGCCTCTGGAGCCGACCTACTGATACCTGATACCTGATACTGTTTTTTAAACGCATAAGCCTTCCGTATTAGGCTCTCAGAAAGCAATCTCTGTGTCTGCGGCGTGGCTTACCAGGATATCAAACATGTCGCATGGGGATGCATTGAGTACCGTAAGGTCAGATCTGTGCTGCATGAAATTCTCCGGGCCCGAGGAAAACAACAGAAACCCGTTAGAGAAGTGTTGGCAGGCCTTGATTTGGAATACATGAATCTGATTTATCAGTTTTTGAAACGTGTTGATCTCAGAGTTTGATGAAGTACGTTGCTTGTTTTCGTTGTCTGCCAATTGGTTTTGTTGTTCGTTTCTGTCTGTCTTCGTCCCCTTTCGTTTGTTCTCCTCTTGTAGTTGTCTACCGATCAATCCCTCTTTTTTGGTTCCGTTACAGATCACCACATTTTCTCCCATCAATGTTTTTAGTAGAAGTTAGCAAATAATTTAGTTTAGATCCCCTAAATTCTTCCTTTCCAATTTAAAATTTTTGTAATCCCTAACCTCGAAGCAGCCGCGAGTATTTCGGTTTTCCCAAACTGAAAAAATATTTAAAGCAGTAAAATATTGTAAAATGTAAAATTACATTGATTTCATGAAATGATTGAATGAACAAATAAGGGGGTTAGAAGCAAGGGGGTGTATATAACAAAAATCTGCTTTCGGGTAAATGAGGTTTAAAGTTTTTCAATAATTTTTCATTTCATATGAAATTTATGAAGTTTCAAACGACCCAATTTGTTCCAATATATTGAATATTTCCATATTTCGTAAAATAATCTTTTCAATACGCGATCATTACTTTGACCTACACACTAAGAAAAAATCACCGACTTCGGTAATGTTTTACCGAAATCTCAACCGTTAAGTTTGTTTAACAGGAGAAATTCGGTAAAACTTGCAACTTCTACCGAACTTCGTTAGAGTTTGACAGATAAACGATAACATTTTACCGAAATTTTGTTTTTTACAGAATTTCGGTAAAAATCCATTACCGAACGCTCAGCGGTTGAGATTTCGGTAAAAATTACCGAACGCGATTAGCTGTGTATTGTGGCATACTCCTGTTTAGTTTCGCATTTATTCAGGACGACGAGCCACCATTTAGGGTGGACGCCGTTTGCTGATTATGCGATGCACCCAAATCTGGGATGATTTTTAGGATAAAATCAACCATCAAATTCGGATTTTTCAACCGAAATTCAAAAGGATTTAGAACACCCTAGTCGAAATATTGTCTTCTACGCACAAAATGTTTCTGAAGTCTCAGTTGCATAGTTACAGAATCGGGAGACATAAGTTTGACATCGATTAAAGTTTTTCAAATGATACCTTGTCGGGTAGTGCCTCCTAAAAGCTTGAAAGCTAAAGAACTTTTTGATGTGCAATAAGTAAAAAAATATGAATGGGTAAAAATGCTTTATAGACAGTTGAAATGTTATAGTGTGAAGATTCTCAGCTAACAACACTAGTTTACAAAATAAAACGAAAGTCGTGAACTTCTATCAACGGCCACAATTTTTGAAGTACGATTTAGCACTGATTTAGAAACCGTGCTTCAAAAAATTTTAAGTAGCGCAGTTTTTGTGTTTTAGCTAAATATCGAGTTTTACAACTTTTAAAAATATGGAATTTACTAAAGTTCAAATATCTTGCGTTATGTTCAACCAATTTCAAATCATAAATTAAAAGCTGAATACAATACCATTCGATCATTTGAATGCAGGTTTTGCGTCAGATTGATGAAATTCAAGATATTGGCGAGTTTTAGGGACGATCTCCTTAAATTTTAGCCAAATTTCCAAAAATATATGAAGAAATGGATTTTTTTAACAAGTAAAAAACAATCTGAAAATTCTTTCTCAACGTTTATCTAACATATCATATGTAGGCGAATTACAGTAAAAAATTCAGCTCAATCAGAGCATTGATTACGGAGAATTAGATGTGTGAAGTGAGCGACGTTGCTTAAAAATAGAACAAAAATCGATTTCAAATCATCAACCTTGTATGGAAACTCGAAAAAATTTCCGCTCTACTGTAATTTTTTTCCTTCGCGTTTTCGAACTCAGGGCATGATATTACACCTAAAATAATCATCAGCTTACCGAGTTCAAAAATGCTGTAAACTAGTGCAATTTGATGCTGTAAATCAGCCTTCATTTGGACAAAAGCTCAGAGCAAGAGCTACAATCCTTTATTCAGCTCACACCTAATTTTGATTTTATTTTTGATATCTTGATTTTATTCAAACTTTAGCTGGTTTGAGGTTTTATTAAAGGCTGTTTTAAGGCTTAATATGCACTTAATTAGTTATCAAATGAATTTATGAATTGGGTAGAAATAAAAATTAAAACACTTTCGGGAGCCTATTTTTACCATTAGCTGCTTCTATTGCTATAAAGAGATGTTTCGGAATGTATAAATTAAACTGTGAGAAAACTGGGAATTGAACTCGGACCTCCTGATTTATAGTCACTCACATTAGCACCTACGCCACACAATTGTATACGTATGCTCAAAAACAAGAGCATTACTTGTTGTGCTTCAATAGTCAAGAACGTAAGTTGAACTAAGCCTGTATTAAGGCTGAACAAGCGATGTGGACTTCACGAAAACATGCTTGGATCAGCTGTCAAAAATGATTTGATTAAAGGATGAACAACAGATGATTAATTCTGCATGTTGGTGTATGATTTAAAGCTAGTTACATAGATGAAGAATATTCTATTCAACTTGATACTCAGCCATCTATGTATTACTGATTAAAAGGTTGAACAAGCCATACTTCAACCCAATGTTCAGCTATCATTTTGTACAGTCACTGATACCATTAACCAGCCACAGTTCATCTAATACTCTCACTGTTCAGCATTCATTGTTACTTGGGTTGGTGCTACGGCAATCACTTCTCAGTGAGTGATACGATCCATGGATTAGTAATACTGATTTTTATTGTTGTAGAAATCGTTCTTTACAGTGGGGTAATTGTTCCCTTCGTTGTGGTAGTACCTAATGTAGCGGTAATGGCCATTGAGCACTTTTTCGACTGAAATATTACCAGAAGGTATTTTTAATAGATGTATTGTGCTTAAATTATGAGATTGCACCATTTGTTTGCTTAAGATTACAATGGAACACAATGTTCTTTCAGATAAAATCGAATAAAATGCTCATAACAACCTCAAAGTAGCAATATTTCGTTATTTTCCCGTAGTTAAAGGATGGATTTTATTATTTTCAACTCAAACCATGTAAAAAGTTTGCTTGGGGCGATACAATTGTGGTTTGAACATAAAGCCAGTGCTTAACTCCTCCATGACCGGATCAATTACCCTAGTGGCATAACTTCAATACAGGTTTACACAGTGCTTCACAGTGTTGTTTGAGTTTGTGGAAAAATTGAAAATTGAAAATGAAAAATCATTCTCTCCTTCCATAATTAAATTAGGAGAAATTGATTTGGACAGTAGACGGTAAACAATATGATTCCTGAAGAAGACTACAACCAAGAGGAACAACAGAAACGTCAATATATTTTCTCTCTCTTTTCTTTTTCATTTTTTTTTATGTTAGAGGTGACTACAAATGCAAAAAAAAATCAAGGAATTCGTTCTGATGGGATTCAATTGGTATATTTATACCCATGTGAGGATTTTAACTTGCAGTCACGGGACAAGCGTTAAAAATTTTATATCATAGTCATTTGTCAACGTTTCAATCCGGGTTTGAGATCTTCCCAAGGGCCTGTCTTTTTTAAATAAAAATGTTAGTTTTTGTTGAATTTCGGTTATCTTTTACTTGTTCGAAGTAAAGAAACTTGTGTGATTCGTATTATGTACACGATAGTCCCTCTGCTATTTGTTCAATAAAATATGACACTGTTCTGATATGTTTGTGCCTAGCTTGAAGCGTTTATCCAGCTGCATTTGTATAATCAGACTTTACGGAATATCAGTATGTATCTCTATGATGACTATTACGTCAATGAGATATTAAGATTATCTGCACCCTCGAAATATTTCTGTACTACCATTCGAACCATAGCAATCTTCTAATGACGACGTTCAGTGTCCAATAAATATTCAATTCGAACATTTATCATCTTCAAGCTCCTTACAAGCTTATCTGTAATTATAAAAAAAATGTATTGCAATATTATGCATAGAAAAGAATTCTCAGAAAACAAAATAATAAGGCAAAATAAACAATATTCAACCATATAACATACACTACACACATAGGGGGCATCCATTAAGTACGTCACGCTAAAAATGAGAATTTTCGACCCCCCCTCCTCCACTCGTACGGATTTTTCCTGTACTTAATACATTGCTTGTCACACTTTTCAGAACCTTCCCTCCCCCCTCTAAGCGTGACGTACTTTATGGATGCTCCTATATTAGTAGTGATCAGCAGAAAATAGACCTGGTTAGTTTCTGCAAACCAAATTGGCTAGTAACAATGGAAGCCAAGGTAGAATAAATGTGAAAAATTGCACATAAAATAATGTTTGAAAAAGGATAGCTAGGATAAGAGAGCTTTTATGGATTGAGCCCAAGCAACACACATGTTATAATAAAGTTACGACAGCGCAAGTTTTGGTTGTATAGAAGTTTATTTTACGTAATTCTAACATTGTGTTGAAATAACGTAAAATAAACTTCTATACAACCAAAACTTGCGCTGTCGTAACTTTTATATAACATGTGTGTTACTTGGGAGAGTAGTTTTTATCAAAGGACATGCGCATTGAAGCACTCTGCTTTTAGAACAGAAGTTTGCATGAAATATTTGTCAGGTGTCATTTGAAATAAAGTCTCAGAAAATAATACAATTCTTACAGTACAATACTTTGCGTTATATTGTGACAACGGGATTGATACAGTCTGGAAATCATCCAAACATTATCGTCACATCAATTGAGTGCGGTTCATCCAAACATACAGTTGACTATCAATTAATTCATATAATTTTCATTTCCACAGTCGTCTTCTGTAACTTCTCGAGCATTAAATCTCAGCGGACATTAATTTTATAATTGCACGAGATTAATATCTTGCGGTTTGCTTTGCTTTAGTTGCCATTCGCACCCACACGGCTATATGTTTCTGCTCATCTCCGAAATCGCTTTTGTTGATATCTAGATGCTAAAAACGGGGAAAATTCATAACTTGAAGTTGCCCAATTCGATACATAAAATACTTAAAAAGGAAAATTTTAAAATCTGTTTCATGCTTAATCTTAATCGACTCTCCAAATGTGAAACAATGCATTTTTATTTGCTATTTGTATTTTACTAAAGCCGAAAAAATAGATAAACATATATATTTTTTTTTAATATTGTTCCAGTACATTTAAGTTTTGAGTGATTCTTTCTTAGCGTGCATGCAACTAGGTGTACTACAACTGAAAGCTTTTTGGCTATATCAACGCTATAAAAGCACAGGATATAGTGTACTAAAAGAGTCCTGTAGCAACCGAAGCTTTAAGCTTTCCAATATGGCTTCCACATTATCCTTAGCTTTGAAAAGATACTTTTGCTGCTCTTTTTATGACGCAAAAATGTTACATTTTTCTAAAATCTTGAATAATTGTGAATGTGAATGGATTGATTTAGTCGTTGTTTTTTTTTTCTTCAAATTGGATCAGAGATTCGCTCGGTATATCTGAATAACAGTTTTGAAATTTGGAGCCACATTGAGGTCAGAAAATGTTATGCTTCGCAAATCTGGATATTTTTAACCATCCGTCCCAATTACTAACAACTGTTTAATGTTAAATGATAAATACTCAGCGTTCTATGGGCCACATTTATAAAACCTTAATTCAGACCCAGTCACTTGGGTACATTCTGTTAAATGGACCATTAAATAAATTATAAAGAATAATATTAACAAGTTGATAGACATTCCGAAAACCATTCAGAAGACTTGCCAACAATGTTCAATATCCTTCCGTGAGAAACACTTTCCCCCGAAGAGAGTAAATCTCTCGGAGAACTTCGCTTCACTCGGTCAAAGGCAGCGTTGCTTCCGGATGCACTCAATTTGGTCAAATCTGTGACTCGGTGGGTACGGAGTTCAGCTCCACAATACACACGGACACGGAGAAAGATCAAACGGGAGTTCCATCATCGCTTTGGTACAATTCCGAGTTGATGCAATCTGCTCGTTCCACCACCACCCACCATCACCACCAGTGGTGGGAGCAGGCAAGGACGTTGAAGCGTGCCGCGGCGTGTGTGTGAATGAGCGAGACAAACAGCAAAGAGACAATGCGTCCAGAACAATTTTCACATATTAAATCATGTTTTAAATTATTGCGCAGACTACGGCTGCTCATTTGGACGGTTGCTGCTCGGATGGGACGTGTTGCTGTTTGTTGACGTGATTCGAGCTTGTATGTGGTGGTGGTGCTCTGATCAGCAGATTGGAAACATGGAAGCTCGGATGAGTGTGATTGTGGCGGTAAATTTGAGGATTCCATAATGCTCATAAATCGAGTCTAGCACTAAAACATTCAAAAAACTAGCAGACGCCACGTTCGTAGAGAACACGAAAAAAAAAATGTTCCAATTGCCTTTCGGTGGAAACAGGGAAAAATGAATGTATGCGAGCGAAGCTTGGGCAGATAGAAAATAAGGGAATAATCATATAATTTATGGGATGAAAATAAATCATTCACTACCACCAATGTGTGCTCGGCGGCGGCCATAATTTTTGTTCTTGCTCCATTTTTGTTGTTGGAACTTATGAATTCCGTCCATATATTTTTTGATGACGGCAGAATCTTGCAATAGACAGTGGAGCGCCACACCGACGGCATTTTGTGATTTGCTTTAGGTGGAAATCTGAGTTACGTCATGCTTGATGTCAAATTTTGCTAAAAAGAAAACCAATAGTTAATAACTTAATACATAATTTATTTATAAAACAATTACTGTTAAAGTAGGAATTGTAATAGCGAACCACAGTGGTAAAAGATTGGCACCATAACCCGAGCAGAAGAAAAAAACAAATGAATAACATATCAAGGTATTTATCTAAAACTAGCTGTCCCGGCAAACTTTGTCTTGCCGTCTTGTAGTGGTTTGACAACTGTTGAGCTCAAAATAGCACCGCACTCTAGATTGGTTTCAATTCGATCGTGCTGATTTCCTCCCAGGTCATAAAAAATCAGCATTTTGTCTATTTTCTTACATTTTTAGTTCATTTTCCTAACTTTTTTTACATATAAACACGGCCACCATGAATACAAATCTGACCATGCAAGATTCATTCTGATCGGTTCAGCCATTCGTGACTTTTGTTGCCTCAAAGGGAAGTCAAACTCATTTTTATATATATAGATACTACCATACCTTGACATGCCCTTCATTAGGTGGTAATAAGAGGCAAAATAACAAAAATGAGTACCAAAATTTTGTATAAATAACACCTAGAAAATAACAAGTCTTGTTATTTCAATAATGAATGCGTAGCTAAAATTTCAGTTGCTGTATTTGTTATTCCAAAGTTATTGAATAACAAACTAATAACATTTGTTGTTATTAAATGTTTCATATGTTCGATGACTTCATGATGTAATAGCAAAGCTTATTCTTCGGTTATTTTCACTGCTAAACTAACAAATACTACATCAATACAAAACTCTGCTCAAATACCTTCAACTGATAGTGTGATGTTCTCATAACATTTCGCACAATAACGCAGCAATAACAATGTTAGGTATTAGAGTACATGTTGCTCTTCGCATGGTATTTGTAAGGTATGCCCTTCTGCTCGGGAACTTTGATCATTTTTGGCTACATATTTTAGTGGAAAACTATGATTTACCTTAAAATTAGGAGAATACGCAGCAAATCACTTGGAACATCTTGGTAAGCATTTGAAAATAATTGATTTTCACACTTTTAGAGACTATAATCAAGAGGAATCTAAAAAATGTTCCGAATGCTTTTTACAGACTGTTTAGTGCTGATAAAGCATTCATTAACTCTATAGACCAAGCTATTCTTTGAATAGTGTTAGTTAAAGAAATAGAAGAACTGGGACAAAACTCCTTCATGTTATATAATATATGTGCAAGATTTAGATGTGAGTAAATTAGATTTAAAACTGAGCAAGTGAAGCCCGAGAATGGTTCGGTAGAGGTTTTTGGGGCTGTCCATAAACCACGTGGTCATGAGGGGGGGGGGGGGGGGGGGTTTCGGCCAATGACCATTTTGTATGGACGAAAAAAAAATTTTGTATGTACAAATGACCACGCGGGGGGGGGGGGGTGTTAGAAGTCCCAAAAAAATGACCACGTGGTTTATGGACAGCCCCTTTATTTATAAATAGCATCAAATGTGAAGGGCACGAAATTGAAAAAAAAATGCGGCCTGAATATATGACATCAGTTTATTAACTACCATACGCCTCCTTTTCTCTTCATTACTACTGTGAAGAGTTCGATGGAAGCTCTAGGTATTTCATTTCAAGCCGAAAAGAAAAATGCAAGCGAACGTTTACAACCTAAAGTATCCATCTTTTCAAATAATAATTCATACCGTAGGCTATTTTATCATGTGGTTTTGGACCCCAGGTTATCGAAGAAAAGTATACGTACATTAATTATTATACCGGGACTGCTCCCCTTGCATTCTACAATTTTCAGAATCTCTGCGATGCATTTATTTTAACTGTTAAATTCAATACGAAATTTTGAACTGGACAGCAACTGGTGAACTGGTGCTGTTTAACCCTCATATATAATATGTTATGCTAGGAGCACCAAGTGAGTGTAGTTCACACACGTCCAGCTTACCTATCTGGGTCATATTGACCCTAAGATCCAAAGTTCTAGGGTTAAATGCATTGTGAAACCACCCAGACAACCAGGAGTCGCATAAAAAACCACGTTGTACATCGTATAAAGTACTATTTTAAGTCACTATCGCATATATGTACGTCTGACTGACAATTTTCATCGCATATGATGTTATTTTTTAAATTTATTACGGTGTATCAGGTAAAGTCATATAAGAAAACAAATCAAATTTTATAAGGTATGAGTACATCATAGTAGATGATATTTTGTTGCGATGAACTTTACTCATTCGCAATAACGCGCGAGCGAACCCGCAAAGTGTCACATTAATTCGAATAATTGCGTACTGCGATGATCATACGACTTCGTATGGTACATTTCTTGTTGTGTTAGTTCATCTCGCATTGGTGTATGGATGAAATCGCATAAAAGTACAAATAAACTCGTTGAAGTGTGCATACAAACTCGCATAAGCTAGAAGCGTTTATGTTGACATTATGCGATTTGATATGTGATAACAATGGAAGAGTTTCTGTTGCACTGTGGGTGCAGTGTCAAAAAGCTACAAGAAAGAGAACAGCCATAAGTATGATTGCAAAGTCTTCATTATTTGTTTTGTTGGCTTGATAATCTACATTGGAAGGCGCTAGCCAGAGAGGGGCAGTGAAAACTGTACGGGAAATGATGCTTCGTCGTTTTTAGCCTACCAAACACGCACAACGCAAGAGAAAATCAAGTGCATTCCAACAAACACTGAGGTGAGTTAGAATATCAGAATCATTAATCAGTTTGTTTCATAAGTAGCGTTTGGTATTGTGTGTGAAGTGTGGCTCGAAAATCCAGAGATCATTAGTTCGACATTGAGCTGACAAGAATTGTTTTTTTTTAATTATTAAGTCGCATAAGATGCTGAATTACGTCGCAATAGTGCACACGGTGCATCGCATATCGCTTCAAGTCATATAGCGTTATTTTTGTTCCGTCAATGCACGTATAGCGCATCCATTTTTATACGCATAAGGCACTTTTGCTGCATCTTATGCGATGTTACTTTAGCGCATAAAAGTACGTATAACATATAAGAAAGTGATTAATGTAAAATTCAGTGATATGGAACAGACAGTGTTTTTGGCTACATATTGTAGTTGAAAATTATGATTTATCTAAAAATTATGAGAATACGCAGCAAAACATAATTAATCTTCGTGAGCATTTGAAAAATTTTGAGTTTAGAGACGACAATCATGTGGAATAATGCATGCGCCGGATGTATTTTTTCAATAGACTTTATCGTGCTAATAGATATTCTTTAGCACTTTAGGCCAAGCTAGTTATTGAATAGTTTAAGTTGAAAGAAATAGAAGAACTGGGACAAACATTTTGCGTTTGCGTTATAATAATATAATCCATATGTGAGAGCGACACGAATGCACAAGTGTCGTTAATAAATAAACAAACAAACAAACAAATGTGAGAGCTAGATGTAATCCAATTTGAGTTCTTTATAAATAAAGCATCCAATTTGATTCGCACGGAATTGCAAAAAGTGGACTGATTATATAACATCAATCTATAAACTACCATGCGGCTCCTTTACTCTTCATTACTGCAGTAAAGAGTTCGACGGGACTATAACTAATTCATGAACGCGAGGAAATTTATAAACGGCCGCCTCGACGGCTAACCTAAACCCCTGGATACAAATGCACCTGATCCAGTAAATATGAGACTTTGGCTCTGTGGATCATTGCCTTCTTTTGTCAGCTTTGTTCTTCTGAAGTATTGTACATATGTGAAACTTAAAACAAGCATCATGCAGCTGAATTCGTTAATTCTCATTGCATACCATATGCTCCACTCTGTCACAAGATATCACCCGACACCTTTCTTGCCCGGATCTGACGCCTACGGTTTAGAATTTACAGAGCCATCACAAATCATCACTTTCTTCTTCTCCTTCTTCGGCCCTCAGTTTCTGTCCAGATGATTTAAATTTCAAATTTACACCTCAACCTATCATGCCAACGATTCAACATCACTGGCAATCTAAATGCATCAAATGCAATCTTTCAATCTCTGCACACTTGCGTGCTGTCTACGTCGTCGTCTCTTGCTTTTCTTCGGTATGTTTATTAACAATCTCGATTGTGGGTACGCTTCAACATGTGTATCGTTCGCTCAACTCAATAAATTCTTATGCTGAAAAATCTTTATGCAAGACAAGACTTTAACTACTGTAATGTGCGTGTAGTCTATAACAACGTGTGCCTCGTATCAAATGTTGTTGAGTATTGTGTGAGCTTTTAAGTGGAATTTCACGCATATTTATGTATCTGGGATCTAAGTTCATACGTAAAAAGCTGAGATTTGTGTAAGGTGTCAATAATGAAGCAATAGACAACCAAATATTTTATTACTGTTGTCTAGACTGCACACAGGCGTTCCATTAACATTGAGAGCTGGATTTTGCACACTGAACTCTTCAGGGTAACACATATAATGACATCACGCCCGATTCCATCCACGGCAGTGCAACAATGACAAGCTTAGCTCGTAAAATCTAATGCTTTCCTTCTAAACCATACAATGGACGTCGTAAAAATTGTTTTCTCTTTTATGGAATGCTAATAGTTTTATCAATGCCACCTCCGCGATAATGTCAACCGTCGTCGTCCGTCACATGCGCAAGTGAAGAGTCGACGAAAATAAAACGTAGCCACAGCGAAACAGTTTTTGATTGAAACCTTATCTCGCCGTACACTTCAATAACGTCATTGTTTCTCACTACCGCCGCCACTCTTGTTCTACACACGTCTTTACATTGATTTTCATCCAGATAAAATAGCCAGGTACCAGGTAATTTCCCCGGGCCAGAGCCGTCGTCGTGAAAAAAAAGTCCAAACTGCCCTTCCACTTTTCTCATGGATCACGGTTCAACAAAAATGGAAGGTACACGCTTGTAGTACCGAGTGAAAGATGCAGCAAAAAGTGCACAGAGGGCTTCAGTCTGGTTTGATGCAAGTCAGCACCATTTCACTTCACTCGCTCATCTGCTGAACGCGTTGCTGCTGGCTGGTGCACGGGACGCGACAGGACACTTTTGGCCGACATCCGTGTATCGAATCCGATCGATACGCAAGACGAACGGCAGCTCAATGAAGTGATTTATTGCGATAATAATAATGCAAATTTTCACCGTGTCCGCCACTTGCTTCCTTCCACGGGATGGTTACATTTTTTTACATGATGGTAGTTTATGTTAAATGATATACTTTGCATATGTAATTGCAGAAGAGGATTTCAAATTATTGACATTTTAAGCTAACTTGTTAAAAACTTGTAATTTGATCCATTTGTATAATAATACGTACTTTTTATTTAATGAGAAGTAGCTTTCAATTTTCGAACGATCCTTAGTTCCCCCGCCAAATGAGATATGAGATGATGCGGCAAGCCTCGTTGGATAAATGTACGACTCGTGCTAAAAATCAACTTTTTGCAATTCGTTACATAAATAACTATTTTGGCACACTATAAGATACGTACTGCATACGGGCTGCAAAACGGTGAGTCGATAAGGAGAGCGTCCAACATAGCTCTGGTCCTCACAAGTTCCTACCTCATGCTCCCACGGGTCAAGCGATGACAAAGACTGCCAGCTAAGAATTGTGTGCTTAGCTGGTAGTGCGGCCTGGGCACTGTTGTCCTTCTGACGTCAGCTAGATTGAGAAGGTGCGTCTCGAGCGTCTGTGGGGGGGGATCTATAGCGTAGTGGTGAGGCTTCTGACTATCAATCAGAAGGTCATGGGTTCAATTTCCACCCCCTCCAGGGGTGAGTGGGCAAGTCTACGGACTATAAAAGAATGATACAGTCTTCGGACGATAAAACAGAACTGTAAAAAGTCTACGGACTATCAAGAATTCACTGTACCACAAAAAATGAAAAATACAGTCGATAAAGAAGAAACACTTTGTAAACTCCACGGAGTATAAATAGTGACAGGTTGGACATATGGCCTGCGATGCCGGTCCATTAGGAGGTGTGTGCACAAAAGAAAAGCACCACCAAATCAGAAGTAAGAAGAAGAAGAAGAAGAGCGTCTGTTCACAAAGGAGGTACTAAAACAGCGTCTGTTCTGGCATCCAGCGGCTGAGTATAAAATGCTCCGAAATACGTAGGTACAATATCTTACAAAAATTGTGCCTATACAAAAATTCAAATCAATTGGTTTGAAATTGACTTAGTTATAGCGACAAGTAGCCAAAATAGGTTCAAGATCCTACACTATGCCCAGGGAGTCAAGAAGATTTTCCGGATTGGCGATTGAGTTTAATATCTGAATTATATTGAAAAATCTTAATATTTGGCATCCATACTCTTAGGGTGTTTGAATTTCTGTTGGGATTTCTACAAAATTTTCTGCTTCAGAAATACTTACTATTTCTCCATGGATTCTTCCAGGGATTCCCCTAGGAATAGGAGTCCCTCTGAACATTTTTCTAAGGATTCATCAAAAATATGTAACTGAATCCCTGTAGAGTTTCCTCTGTGAATTATTATTAGAATTCCTGCAGAAGTTTTTCTTTTTACTCTTCCGAGCATTTTCATTGGAAGTTCTTCAACCATTTTTTTGGAATTCGTGCTGGGATCCCTCCAATTATTTTCTCAAGGAATTCTCCAAGAAATTCTCCATAACTTCCTCCCGTTTTTTTTCTGAGATTCCATCCAGAGATGCCTTCAATCATTCCTTATGGGGTTCTGTTGGGATTCATCAAGCTATTACTGTTGAGGTTTTTTTCACACATTCCTCTAGAGATTCCTTAAAGGTTTTTTTCCAGGGATTGCTATAGTGATTTTCTCAGGTATACCTCCATAAATTTTTATAGGAATCCCTTCACGGATTCCTGCGAATTTGTTTCCGGGCAGTCATCTAATAATAACCTCCACGGGTTTTCCAACGGCTCCTCCAAAAATGCGCCAGGAGTTTCTATACACGCAGACGCCGCTCAGCATTAAAGTGCATAATTTCCAGACTACACCAAAAATGTGTAACCCTTGCACATCCACAAAATCAGCTCCTGTTTCCGCAAAATCGTTAAATTCGCAAAAATTTATGTACAGCAATCTAGCTAGGTTTACTAGTGACCTTGGAAAACAAAAAAAAAATCGACATTTCGCATCTAGACGAGTGTACGAGCTGTTTTTGAGAATGTGTAACTGTTACACATTTTTGTGTGGTCTGGAAATTATGCACTTATGAGTAGGACTTACACATTTTAGTGCTGAGCGGTTTTACTGTGTAGGGATTCCCTCGAAAGTTTCTCCATGAATTCCTCCTCCAGAGATATCCTCACAAATTTCTAAAGATAATTCCTTCGAGAATATTTTTACTTCATCATTCAGAATACGTTCGATATATATCTTTTTGTTTTGTTTTTTTTTTTGTTATAAGAATTGTTTGTTTTGGTGTCATGGTTGAATAACTATCAATACATAAATGCCAATTTCTTGATTTTGTTTTGGCTGACCAAGCCATGTGAAAATTAAACTGTTGAAAATACTTTGACATCCATGTGCACATTAGGAGGTTAGTGTAACCAGTTTCAGAACATACACCAACATGTAGAATTAATCATCTGTTGTTCAATCTCATATAAAATATTTTTTGACAGCTGACCCAAGCAAGATTTCGTGAAGTCCACAACGCTTCTTATGCCTCAATACAGGCTTAGTTCCACTTATGTGCATGATAATTCAGACACAACAAGTGATGCTCTCGTGCTAAGTGTGGTGTAGGTGGTAAGGTAAGTGTCTGTGAATCAGGTGGTCCGAGTTCAATTCCCAGTGTTTCCATAGATTGATTTATACTAAACATCTTATCCCAAACATCTCTTCTAGAAAAAGAAAACCGCAAATGCCAAAATATAAGCTTAAGAAAGTGTTTTAATTTTTATTTTTATCCACAAAAATTAAATTTGATTAATAACTGATTAAGCACTTATTAAGCCTTAAATCATATCGTATTCGCGTCTGCGTAGAAAATTAAGACGGCATGTTTTTTTTAACTCTGCTTACGACAAACAGGCATCTTCAGTGTGTAAGAAAAAATGTACCTATCACACCACAATGCCGATCATTATGAGAAATTTTTTTTTTTGTATTTTTATTATTGTGTATTTAACTTATGCTAATTCTACGCTCTTATTATGAGGAACAAGGAAGAAGTGATGATGCATATGTCAGACCGTAACACCAATGCGTCTGTATAAGTTCGTACGGATTTTGGAGTGTAATAAAAATGCCTGCATGACTGAGGTTCATGTGTATAACCTATTGGTAAGGGACGAATTACCTTTATTGTGTTTTCACAACTCTTTTGAAAATATAACAAAAATGTAACAAAATTTGAAAATATAACCGAAGATGTAACAAAGTTAATAATAATCTTACACCCCTTTTAAGCAGGTCATATTTATACTCCTTTTTTGCGCAATGTATGAAAAGAGAAAGAGTAGTTAAGAACCAATATTGTGCAAAAGAAAATGTAATGTTGACGGTGACTCCCCTATAAATGCCGGGGAGGTTGCGGAGGCGTTTCAGGGGGTCCTTCAGAGGTCTACCAGGAAGTTGCAGAGGCGTTTAATAGGGTTTGAGGGGCATTTCAGGGCGTTTCATGACTAATGACCGGCACAACCTGACATAAACCTAACGTTGACCTGTTTTTAAAACTTAGTCAGTTATCCGTGGTGGGTCCAACAGCGGTCCAGAATTCGGTATAATTTGACCCGACTTCCGTTAATTGTTCAGCCTGGTTCAATTTTACAGAGTATTTCATGTTTCGTTCCTTTTTGGTCTCAGGAGCGTTTAAGGTGTTCCAGGAGATCTCAAGTGTATTTAAGGTGGTCCCAAGATGTTTCAGGGGAGTACATAGACATTTTAAAAGCGTTTAAAGGGGTTACTGGGCGTTCCAGGGAGTCTCAAGATAGCTTCAGGGTGTCTCAGGAATGTTAGAGAGGGTCTCATGGGCGTTTTAAGGAGGTCTGAGGGGGTTTCAGGAGGCTCCATGAAAATGACAATGAAAACCCCTTTTAAGCGTCCGATCTTTGAAATGCTGACAAACGCTCCCAAAACTCTTCGGAACGCCCTTTATATATTTCTGAAACACTCTGTAATGGCTAGAACGCCCCTGAATCCCTTGTTATGCCCTTTAAAGGTGGATTCCAAAAACTCCCGTATTATTATTGAAATGGCCCTGAAATCCCAGTAATCCTATTGAAACGTCAACGAAACCTTTCAGAGCGCTCTTGAAAGGCTCCTGAAATCCCCTGAATCAACCCCCTGAAACGCCCCTGAAGCCACTTGGAACCACCTTGGCTCTCACCTTGGCTTTCTGGGAACTTTCTGGAAATCCTCTTGCATGTATCACATCACTAACCATAGTGAATCCAGATCATGTGACTTTTCCCTCTCTTTCAAAAAGACTTTCCCGTGATAGTTGTGGAGAAGATGAGGTGATCTCGGTCTCTAGTAGCAACGCGCAACACACTAACATTCCTTCCCTTCCTCGATGACCGTAAGGACGTGGCCGGCACCGGTATTGACTTAATAAAGTTTGGAGTTCCCGAAAATTCACTCCCCCCAGCGCAAGGCATTTTTAGTTCCAGTCTAGTATTGATACATAACATAACGAAAATAATTAAAAATGTGTAGATATGAGTGACTCTAAGTTTGGCCGAAAATCGAATGAATGATTTTCATGTATCCTATCCTCTCCTTGTTTAGCACTCAATTATGAATAAATTTTGTTTATCGTGTATGTCAAACAGGGACATTTATTGTCAAAAGTGAGCCAATGCCACTTTCGTTAGATCAAGGTTCACCTCGAATGTTAAACAAGAACTGCTAACCATTATTTTATTTTCGAGTTAATTAACTACCTATTATGTCATTGTTTAGGTTCGGAATAGCATGCTTCTTCGTGTTATGCAGTCAGGTTTTTTTTACGCGGGGGATACGTACCGCGTAAAAAAAAACTCAATTCAAAATTCAAAAAACCGCATATAAATAAAATCTCACCATTTCTCGACGAATCATGCAAAAATAAGACGATGTTTTTTTGTACGGAGTTTTCATTTACGCGGCCGCGTAAATGAAAACTGCGTAAAAAAAGATCTGACTGTACAACAAAATCGCGAAAATATTTTTCATTTTAGCAGCTTGTTGTCAACCAATAATGTTGGTAGACCCATTTCGATTCTTGCTCCAGATATACAATTATTATTTAATTAAGTGAAAACTTCAAAACAGCAAATATAATGTAGTTAAGTTATCCGCATATCCCGTCGTATGAACGCTCGCCCAATGTGTAGCTGAGAACATCGTTCTATGACTGAGAAGGAAGCCAGAAACATTTAAACACGAATGCGTAGATGAGTGACAGGTGCTGGATGGCCACTTTTAATTGGATGCTTGAAATGAATTTATATTTAGAAAATACCCCTACTCCACCAGCTCAACGGTGCGCGGCTCGGCAGCGACCGAAAATTTGAAAATTTATAATACACAGCTGCCAAGGGGCATTGCAACATTTCCTCTATGTTGCGCCATATCGTTCTTGTCGGATGAATCTCAAAGGGCAAAAAGGTGAACATTGTGCATATAATGATCGATTCCACTCGTTACTATCGTAGTAGTTCTAGGATTTCTCAGCCATATCAATTTCGTAAGCCTTTGTAAGTGATGCAATTACGAAATAAGACTTCTTAAATTACAGGTACTCTGTGGCGGGTACAATCAATCTTTCACAAGGTCCCCGCTAATGCCTTTGTGCGATTTTGAAAAATATTCTGCCATTTTTTAACGTTGCCCGTACGACCCACAGGTAGAGCGCTCCTCCTCGTTGCTCGCGGGGGCCTCGAACGGACTTCACCTTTGGTGAACCGAGAGCGCAGTGTGTCTTACATTTTTTGAAAACTTATAACGAGACGGTGATTTATTATGCTTTGAATGTCAGAAGAGAAGAGAAGGCAGAAATGTCTGAGCAACACAACACGCAATAAATTTTAAAGTTTCTTAGTTGTACTCCTGCGCGTTTAGTTCTTCTTCATTGCGAGCTTGGATCATTTACATGGCTCGCAGAGCCAGGAAAACGTTCATATAATTACTTTTATAAATCTGTCATAACGAGGATGACCTGTTTGCAAAAAAAAAACTACAACATAGGTGTATGAACAACCATCTTGAGGGAAAATGACTGTATTTATTTCACCACGTGACATTTCACACTGAAAGTGAAAGTTAATTTATTCACCGGGCCCTGGGGACATTGTGTGAGCTTTCATGTAGATGTATCGAACGAACGCGTTTCCATGGCGATAACTGGACACCATCATGAAAGCTTCGTCAAGCCAATTTCCAATGCCATTCATTTCAGATTTCGCTAATGTAGGTATACAGGGGATACTCAAAATAACTGGGACAGGTAAAATTTTCACTTTTCAAAAAATGTTCAATTCGCTGTAACTTTTTGAAAAGGGCATCAAATATTCTCAAATTTTTACTGTAAGTTCATCAACTAGTTGTGTATCAGTGGTTCAAATTTGGAAAAGATCGGGCTATTCTTCACGAAGATATAAAGATTCTTGAAAAGGGTATAATTATTCGATAGCCAACTTTGAGCTTTTATATCTCCGGATTCAATGAACTGATTGCAATGAAATTTTGACCATTCATGACTTATATGATGAACTCTTAAAAACGTTTAACTTAACTTTAAATTTTTAACAAAAAAAAAGTTATAACGATTTCATTCATTTCACGATTTTTTAGTAAATTCATCAATTTCTAATATGCATCCCATTACTTTCTCAATTTATTAGCGGCTATGTTGTTACTTTCCTTCAAAACACATTTATATATAAGTCATTTAGAGGGAAATTAATTGAACTATAATTTGCATCTTGAATTTTGAAACGATGTTGAAGTTTTGGATAATTTGGTGTTTCATTAGAAAAATGATCTAATCGGTATAATTTTCTTCCGTGTTAAGAATTTTAAGTTAAGTCAAAGGTTTTTCATAGCTCATTATACAAGTCATGAATGGTCAAAATTTCATAGCATTCGGTTCATTGAATCCGGAGATATAACAGCTCAAAGTTGGCCATCGGATAATTTTACCTTTTTCTAGAATCTTTATAACTCCGTGGATAATGATCCGATCTTCTCCAAAATTGGACTACTGATACACAACTAGTTGATGAACTTACAGTAAAAAATTGAGAATATTTGATGCACTTTTCAAAAAGTTACAGCGAGTTGAACATTTTTTGAAAAGTGAAAATTTTACCTGTCCCAGTTATTTTGAGTAACCCCTGTATATCACGGTAGGTACGCCGTTGTGTCCAGCCGATAGATGCAATTTAAATTTTTAAAACGAATTTAAAATTCTATGAATTGTAAATACATTCGAGCTCCCGGTGGGTGAAAAAGAGCAACGCTTGATTCCAGTAGGGGAAGAAGAAAATAATAGGATTTATTACAAACCCAGCCAGATGGATATTGCTGATTTCCGACACAGTTGTAAATTTCCCATCGGCTGCGCAACTAGAAAATTCGTTCACATCCGGCGGTAGGCAGTGTCAGCTAGATAGGTAGAAGTTTGCACTTCCCGACTACCGGTGGGGTCGAAAGATGTAGAAAAAGTTTATAATTATGTAAATTCCGAAACTTTTAGCTTGTCATTAACCTAGCCCCAAAATTACTCCGAACCATTAATTTTGAGTTCCACCACGAGTTTGTTGGTCGAGCGCTCACGGGCTGACGACGGTATAGACATTGTGTGGAATACGTTTCTAAATCCATCCGTTGTTGTTTCGTTGGCGAACAGAGCGGCACCCAAAAACAGAAACAAAACAAGCCAAGATTATTTCCGACGATAAAATGTTTCATCTTTACACGGAAAAATATTATAACCCAAAGAATAAGTTTTAAAAACTCAAATTTGGCTAAACTGCTTAAAGTTTTAACTCAAAGTTGGGTTGTTTTCTCCCTCGCCCCACCGCAATGTTGTCGAAAACAAAGAGAGAAGCACCGACGCATCCGCTGCTCTTCCGTGGAAGAAGCCAAATTTGGGTTTTCTTGAATTAACCCAAATTTGCGTCATTTGAGGCCTCCGTTGGGTGAAAATAACTTACCACTGGGTTAATTTTTTTGCCGCTCTCAAACGAGAACTACTCACTCACCACTTTCGCTGTTTAACGCAAATTTGAGTTATTCCACGGAAGACCGGGATTGCGTCAAAACAACTTAAATTTGGGTTGATTTGTAGTTCAGTGTAGTTGCACCTTCCTTCCTACGCGCTGCGCACAAAACTAAAGCTGTGTGTATGTCAACCAACCGCCCATTTCGGGAAAAAAGACGGGTCGACTTCGGAAAGGGTGATTTTGCGATACAAAGCAGGAAATGATTACTGGGGGGGTGTTAGTTGACAAAATAAATTATTCGCATAGTAAATCCATCACATCAGATCAGTGTTTCTCAAAGCCGAGAAGTTCAAATGAGTTTATTATGTTTATTTGAAAAATTGGTTTTTGAAAATTACAATGGCTCTGATTCGGCACATGATTCAACATCCTTGTGTTGAAACTAACGTAAAAAATAAAGACTACTCAAATCGGACGTTCCGTTATGTGTAGTCCCACGTATGCCAACACATTTTTATATTAATAATAGAAAATCTATTATATTGTTTTTTTCCCCAATCCTACATTGATGGCGAAAAGATTGTATTGATGACAATTCAAATAGTAGCTCTCTTTATCGTGTTTCCATGAGTAGTTAATTCATCTCAGCATTATATTTGTTAAAGTAGATCTTAAAAAGGGGGAGCGGACCTGGTGTGGTGTTTAGAACACAAAACTATCACGCCGAGGACCTGGGATCGACTCCCACTCCCGACATACTCACAAAATGTGAGTTCTTCCTTCGGAAGGGCAGTAAAGCGTGGGCCCCGAGATGAACTAGCCTAGGGTTAAAAGTCTTGTTAATACAGACAAAAAAAGATCTTAAAAAGATTGAGGTAGTTAGGTCTTCGCAGGTCTTAAAAAGATAGAGAACCCCTGTTGTTTTTCTGTATATGCAAACGAAATTTCAAAAAGACGCTCCATGCAGCCGATCCACCATGCTTAATCGAGCTGCATATCTCAACGTCACTTGCACGAAATAGTCTGAATTCCTTGAATACTTCAAAGTGTGCCCGAACTATGCCGGGGTTCGCTATTCGGGGTGTGTCAACGGCATCCAACTGAGAAACGATTCAAACGGCCAAGAATTATTATAAGGGTTATAAGGTTAAAGTTCAAGTTAAAGTGAAACATAAAGCAAAATCTCAACACTAGGCTCCATCGCTCGTTCGTAGGTGAAGACCAAAGAAGGAGGAAATTATTGATTTATTGTTTGACTCTTCCGTGGCGTTTTCCCTATACTGGCTGGCTCTGGTGTGTTGGTTTGGCCTGAACTCGAAGTAGGTACACGGTTCAGCGAAAGACACTGACTGCTGCACACACAAAGCTCTCTCTGCTGGTTTCGTGGAGAAGACCGACCGACGACTACAAACTCATCTATCTCCGTATGTTTCCAAACGGGACTAAAACCAACGTCGCTTGAAGCGTAGAGCAACTAACTTTGCCAGATGCAATCCTTGCCCGTAGTTTGTAGGACACACCGGCCGACGAGTTGGGGACTGAGGATACGTTTTTCATTTCCAGGGTTCACCGGCGAAATTATGCTGGTGGTGACCAACACAGACTCACTTCTCTCTGCTGATGGTAGCGGCTGCTCGTCCTGTCTCTGTGTGTCTCTCTGGCCCGTGCTCGTCTTGGCAGGGATAACGGTGTACGTTGTGCATCTGATGGCAGGATAATTTATGTACACACCTCCTCGACTGACCCCCAGCTGCAGTGCATTGGAATTCTCCCCGGAAAAGTGTCTACGTGTTTGTACCAACTTGGTATCGTCCTTTTTGGGGCCGTTGTCGTCGTCAGACAGAGCCTTTCCCAATAATGATTTCCATCGTCAAGGGAGAATCGCAGTCATTGCACGCGGCGGTGGTAGATGCAACTACGTGTGGGCGCTAGCAAAACCAAAATTAATGAGTTTTAAAGCGTGGATTTTTCTCTGTGGCTTGCGAAATTGTCTAGCGTCCTGTGTGCGTTGCCTGCGAGGAAAACAGAAACCTCGGAAAAGTATTGATTGCAATGCGAATCACTGGAACAGAGACCTGAATCAGAGAAGCGGTTCTGTTCGGTAGACGTAAATCAATACAAATTCCATTCAGGTATGAAACCGAACGGCGCCACATGTGCACATAGTCTTCCGAAACTGGCCCGCCTCTCCGAAAATTTGCTGTTCCTCCGTAGACTAGGTAAAATAAATTTAATTTCAGCCGAATGCTGCTCATCTGTTCCATTAGTTCGGGGCTCCCGGTATGTTCAGAGTATTGTTGTGTACAGTTTTTGCTGGTTCTGCCAGCCCGCTGCTAGCTGTAGGCTTTCTGCCAAACGAAGCAACATTTTAATTTATTTCCAAAATGTTGTCTATTCCTCCGTTGTTGTTGGAAGCACGGCATACAGGAGAAGTGTACTAACTATAAAATTTGTTGCATGTCTCCTCCATATTGCTAGGTATACGCTCTTCGATCCTTCTGGGATTGCTCGTGCCAGCCTTTGCCCAAAATGACACATGCACCTGCAGCTCCACGCACTGGGGGATGAATGTTGTTTTAAGCAAACAAATCTTTGTGGGGGACAATGACGCAAATCGACAACATTGATTCGATTGTAAATGAAAATTTCATTTGGATTTTAAGATATCGTGATACGAGTTCCCTCATGCTCACCGTACAACATGTTCATGATCATACAGAGTTGACATAAGCACAATTGAAGCAAGAACAATAAATTTCAAAACTTACATTTGAGAGTATCTATGTAATTGAAAATCAACTTTTCAAAACTGCATCCTTACGGTCAGTATGACAGCAAAATGGAGCTGGTTATTCAAGGTCTTCAAATTCTAGGCGCTCCCTATATGTACTAGTATGCTCTCTTGTATATGACTTCAATATCGCCCTCCATGAAATACGTTTACACGTTTTTTTCTTTATTCGTTTAATAAATTCAGCAAGAATTCCTTACAATATTTCTCCAAGAATTATTTTTGAATATATTCCTTCTTGTGTACTTCTTTACAATTTCCTACCTTTTATTCCAGAAATTCCGTTAGGGATTTTTCGATTTTTCTTTTTTTTTAGGATTTGGATAGGAAAATGATTCTCACAGGAAACTCTAGAATGTTTTCAGCAAGATTCCTACAAAGATATCCCTTTGGAATCCATTCTTGTCCATGTCTTTCTTTGAAAATTTCTTCCAGGGATTCTTAAAGGAATACTTCCAGGAAATTTCCTTGTGTCTTCTTCAAAAGTTTCTCAAGAAATTTATCAAAATGTTGATCTAGAAATGAGTTTCTCCAGAAAATCATCCTGACATTTTTTAAGAAACTTCTTCAAAGGTGTTTACAGAAGTTTTTACATGGATTCCTACAAACATTTCTGAAGGAGTTCTTCCTCGAATATTATCAAAATGTTCTCTCTTATTTTTTTTATTTTCTCTAAAGATTTCTTCAAAAGATGCCATTTCAGGAGAATTTTGTTCCAAATAATCGGAGATGCTGTTAGAAATTTCGTTTGGGGTTTCCTTCAGCAGTTCAGAAGGATATTGCTTAAGGATTGTTCCAATTATTTAGAAATTCCTCTAGAAAATCCTCAAAAGATTCTTCTGGTAGTTCATCCGTGGGTTTCTCCAGAAGTTCATCTAAATATTCCTTTAAGGATTTATTCAGACCCTTCTTCAGGAATTCTCTTAGTTTTTTTTGGTGAAGTACTGGATTTGTGGTAATGAGCTGATAAGGCTGACACAAATTTCGATTTTCTCTCATGTCACCCCCCCTCTCGGAAAATTTTGGTCGGATTCCGACATTTTAAGGAGGAGTACAAATAAAATATTCAAGAAATTTAAACTTTTTAAAGCGAAATTAGAGTCATCGAGAAAATTTCTTAACAAATCCGATGAGTTTGACGATATGCCGAATTGTTTGGGTAATTTTGCATCAAATACATTTATTATTTATCATCCACCCGTCTTGACGAGTCAACGAGTAAAGTGACAAAAGAATAAGATGAGATTTGTTCCGGCCTTATTTGCATCGTGAGACAATCAGTTCTCCTTTTCTGCAATAAAATGCTGCAAAAAGCGTGGGTATTATGATTCTTGGCCTAATTTCATGTTGATGAAGTAAACATAATACCTGCGCTTTTTGCACCATTTTATTGCAAAAAACGGAGATCCCACCATCTCTCCTTACAAAAATGTAGTTTATTATGACTCATTACTACAAATATAGCTCTTTTACAAATCTAGTACCGATTGTGCCCTATTTCTCCATAGATTCTCTCAACCATTTATGTAGAAACTCATTGCACAATTATGGGTCACTCAAGGAACAATCATTTCATAATATGAATCGTTTTACATACCAAAATAACACTTTCATTATTTTTATTTTGTATTCTCTTCACTGAAACTCCTTTATATGGTTTTATATAAAAATTTGCTTGTAAAATTCACTTTAGACGGTGAAAATTACTAAAATGTTGATGAATGATGAAAACCACAATAATGGGTCAAAATTGGCTGTGTAACAATTATGGGTCAATTTGTTGCCAATTATGGGTCACTCAAGAGGAATCGACTCAACAATAATGTTTTGTCTATTTTTTCACTGATTGATCACTTATTCTCGATAGATCAACTAAGTTAAATTTAAAACTGGTCTCAAACCTCTTAACGAAGCGTGTTTTCACGATTTGGAATCAATTTTTCAAAATTGGGACAAAACCTCTAACACAACCAGTCTTGCAAATATTCATTTTCATAAAGCTCAAATGTTGAGATTTTCAGCCTACCCAACAGTGATAAACCATGAGCAGCAAACGAACTTCATCATGACAGAACGCGACAACCGATGAATGTGAAGAGATAAACTTTTGCTCTTCAACCAATTTCAATGTTCATCATTCAGTTCATGGTCATGTTCATTATGAAGATCGCAAACGTAAACAATGAGATTCGTCGTCCAGCTATGAAGTTCAACCGAGCCGGCATTCAAGTGCATCCTGAAGTTGAGCGGCGGTAGTGATTTTTTACCCTGGACAAACTTATTTTACGGATTGCACGGAGACCGTAGGAATATGCATGCTCAGGGTGATTTGTGAGTGTAAATCATAGGTTCCAGTGCTGGTTTTTAGGATCCACCGCGAAATAGAAAAGGTATGTGTCAGCTGCTTATTAGGATCCAAAAACTATGGTCAGAGGGGAGGTAGATGCACAGCGTCCAGCATTTACCCCCAACGAATCAATTCGTAAATCGGCTTATTGATGCACAACCGCTGTGGAAGTTTAGGACACAGGGATCGAATAAAATCGCTAGGTAAGAATAACGGTTCAATATATTCCTTAAGGCTGACACAAATTTCGATTTTCTCTTTTGTTACCACCCCCTCGGAAAATTTTGGTCAAAGTTCTACATTTTGAGGGGGGACACCAATAAATTATTCAAGAAATTTTAAAATTTTAAGGTGAAATTAGAGATTCTCAAAAAATTTCTTAACAAATTTGATGAGTTTATAGATTTTGCCGACTTGCTTGGGTATTTTTTTCATTAAATACATTTATTATTTATCGTCCTCCCCCTTGGCAAGTCAATGAGTATTGTGACAAAAGAAGAAATTGAGATTTGTTCCGGCCTAATTAAGTGAGACAATTCGGGCAAATTTCGTGAAAGCGCGCAACAAATTTTCAAGTGTTTTGGTCGTTTTTTAATTACATTGGGGTAAGGTTCGATGCAATTAGTTAGTGGAATACTATGACAAGTGATACTTAGCGTTGATTCATCTGAAGGCCGATTTTAGAATAAAATTGTTCGGAGAAATGTCGAATGGAGTGTATACCTATACATACATTTTAATACATAATAAAATGTAGATTTTTGCATACATGCCAGTACTGGAATCTTTGATGTGGAATCACACATTTTAATTTTTCATTCCCCGCGAATGATATCAGTGATCATTTGAGGACATGATCAATATGACACTCATAAGAAGAATTGAAGCAGAAATAATCAGAGAAACATGCTTTTTATTTTAGGCTTAATAGGCTAGTGATGTTTATAGTATTTATATTAGTAAATAAGGAACAAATTAGCGAAAGAATACATTATCAATTAGGTCGTCTTTAGGGTTTCGTCCCCACTAAACAAAGCCTGTTTTTCAATTTGGCTCACATGTTCCCATGGTTGCTCCTAGAGCACAATCGACAAGGTTATGATTAGCTGTAACCCCATTTTGATCATAGAAATTGTCGTTCAAATTTGCGGGAGACAGTGGCGTAGCCACGGGAAGCGTTTATGGGATAAGCACCCCGAGCATGATCTACATTAACCCTAAAAGGGATACCTTCATGGCCTCAGTTTCGTCACCTCGCTGAGTGTGTTCCATCAAAGACGAGCTCTGAAAGGAGCCTGGGGTCCAATGGACCCCAGGTATCCCTTTTAGGGTTAATCAATACCCTCGCATTTTCCACATCGACTACCGGGATGTCGCCGTTCACCGCTCATGCTCCATTCACCACTCGTTTCATACGATTTATATTCAAATCGTATAAAACGAGCGATGAATGACGACCTCACGGTAGGTCGTGGACCAAAGGATAGTTGAAAGGCGAAACATCAGAGAATACAATATAATGGGTGCGATAAGCGCTTACTTGAGCCCCTATTCACGTTTTCAAGTGCACTGCTTTTGATTATTTCCTTCTAATATGTATGTACACTAACGTAACGAAATTTAAAATTATGTTTTATCGTTAAAACGACTTGTTCTGGCGCCACCATTCGAAACAGTTATTTATGCAACAAGTTGCAAAGTGTTGGTTATTGAGCACGAGTGTAGTACATTTATCCGAGAGCTGAAAAAATCGAGTTTTACAAATGGGCCAGTGTGTCATTTCCCGAACTTGGCTCTTGCGACCCCTAGTTTGTCGACACCTTGCTTTTTATAAAAGATCAAAACATGCTAGGGTAGGGTAGTTAATCAACGGAATTTAATAAGATGCCGCTGCCGTTAGTGACCTTTAACTACGAAGATGTTACAGGGAGAGGGGTCTTGCTAAGGTCATACGTGTTTACGGCTCCTTACTGAGTAGGCATGTTGCACAACCGAAAAGTGTTGTATAACGTCAATGTGATACACACTTTTCTGTTGCATAATGAAAAGACAATTACACCGTCTTCGGCCAGAGGGCCAGAGGCCACACAGACTGAACATTACTAACATTAGACAACGGACAACACATATAACACCCAGCCAGTTGTCCAGTGTAGAATTTTCCTATTGACGAAAAGTTTTCCCCGACTGGAGCGGGAATCGAACCCACACTCCGAGGCTTACGAGACACCTAAACGACTGACGCCGCTAACCGCTTGGCCACGAAGCCCACACCACATCGCGTGGTAGTTTACGCCTATTACTATTGAGTAATGCAAAAAATAAAGTAACATAGAGGTAGGTAGTTGTAATAAGAATCTTGAACAATTGACTATTCTTATTAATGATAAGCATTCATACAACAACCCTTAAATTTGAAGGGACTACAGGGTCTTATTTGTCGGGAACAGTGGGCTTTCAAAGATTCTTCCAGGGATTCTAACGTTAAAGAGTTACTGAACGACAATAGTATACAGGTACGAGTAGATACAAAAATTAAATTTTTTGACACATTTTGTGAGCTTTTCGGGAGTGGGATCCGATCTCAGGTCTTCGTCGTTATAGTCATGAGTTTATGGTGAAGATATGATGAAGCCATATCCCAAATTTTCAAGAGCACAAATCTGACGAACCAAATCATGGTTTGCGTTGAAAAGTTGATCGTTTGATTACCCGCTGGTGGTGATTTTTTTTCCTCCCCTGTTGGGGAAATTAAGCCACTGCGTCCAATAGGCTGAACTTTTGTGGCATAAAGCTGGTGGTGATTAATCGGTATTCTTTTCAGCGCAAACCCAGATTGGGGTCTTCAGATTTATGCTCTTGAAAAATTAACATCAAATTCATGATAATACTGAATCAACAATTTGCCGCCATAATACTCGATTTGCAGCTGCAGCTCTCCAACGTCGGTCACGCCCAACACTCGCCAGATCACGCTCCACCTGGTCCGCCCATCGTGCTCTCTGCCTTCCACGCCTTCTTGTAACCGGATGGTTAGCAAACACCAGCTTTGCAGGGTTGTTTTCCGGCATCCTTGCAACATGCCCTGCCCATCGTATCCTTCCGGCTTTGGCCACTCTCTGGATGCTGGGTTCGCCGTAAAGTGCAGCGAGCTCGTGGTTTATCCTACTCCGCCACACACCGTTCTCTTGCACACCACCGAAGATCGTCCTTAGCAACCATCGCTCGAAAACTCCGAGTGCTTGCAGGTGCTCCTCGAGCATCGTCCATGTCTCGTGTCCGTAGAGAACACCGGTCTTATTAACGTCTTGTTCATGGTACATTTGGTGCGGGGGTGAATCTTTTTTGACCGCAGTCTCTTCTGGAGCCCATAGAAGGCACGACTTCCACTGATGATGCGTCTTCGTATTTCACGGCTCACGCTATTGTCAGCCGCTAGCAAGGAACCGAGGTAGACGAATTCTTCTACCACCTCGAAAGTATCCCCGTCTATTGTAACATTGCTGCCAAGGCTTGTCATGTCTCGCTCAGTCCCACCTACCAACATGTACTTTGTCCTAGCCGCATTCACCACCAGTCCGACCTTTGCTGCTTCGCGTTTCAGGCGGGTTCCAAATGTTCTAGCAATAATATCCATGTCATCCGCAAAACAGACAAATTAGCCGGATTTCGTGAAGATCGTACCCCGGCTGTCGTAGTCCCCGTCGAGATTTAAATGAACTGGATAGTTCACCCGAAATCCTTACGCTGTTCTGCAAACCGTCCATCGTTGCTCATATCAGTCTAGTTAGCTTCCCGGGAAAGCTGTTCTCGTCCATAATTTGTAGTAGAAATCTTAAGTTCAATAAGTACTTTTCATTCAGAGTGTATTCCGTTTTACCCATTGTATATTCAGTTTACGTTAGTGTGTAAGTTATGTTCCGTTTTAAGTGTATTCCGTTTATCGTGTAAGAAAAATCTCAATCACCTGTCATTCAAGTTTGAGCGTGTCGGCCGCGTGGACGAAATAAAAAGTCTGTCCGAAATAAAACCCGGTTTGTTTAATTCCCATCAACTCAGAAGTGGGATTTTTCTCGCGCAATCGTAAACCGTGAAAATGAGTCGTATGGGTCGCGAAGAACTCGTTCTCTGGCTGCAGGAAAACGAGGTGGAATTTCCTAAAACTGCCACCTTGCGTCATCTACGATCGTTGTACGAAAGCACCCGTGGAGCCGTCGGTGGGGCCCAGGGCGGAACACCCGAGGATGAGCAGTCTCAGTTGTCAGACGACGAGTTGGATTTGGAACTACGCGCTTTGGAAAAACGTCGGAAGATCCTCGCTCTGCGTCGCCAGTTGGAAGAGGAGGAGCGCCAGTTAGTGAGACAACCAGAAGTGAAAGACGTCATTGGTTCTATCATCCGTTTTTCGGGAGGAGACACTTGTGATGCAAACCGGTGGCTTGCCGAGTTCGAGTCGACATGCGACGCACTGGGTGGCGATGATGCTTTCAAGCTACGCTGCATCCGCCAGTTAATGGAAGCGGGAACCGAGGCGGAATGGTTCCTGAGAGTTGATAATTCCGTAAACTTCCGAGAGTTTCGGACAAGCTTCTTGGAGAATTTCGGTTATCGTTATTCGGTGGCAGAGGTCATCGATAAGTTGCGGAAAACAACATTCGAAAAATCGAAGATGAGCGTCACTGGATACATCCTTCGGATGCAAGAAATAGCCTCAAGAGTCAACATTGAAGAGAGCCAGGTGGTCCAGCTAATTATCGATGGGTTCCAGGACCGCACGGCAAACGTCGCAGTTCTCTACCCGGCCAGGAACCTTGCCGATCTGAAGAAGCTATCCCGTCGCACAGTGGGAAAAAACCGACCCAAAAAGGCACCTAATTATTGCGGCTGATTGCGATCTTTGAGGCCCATCTTTTCCGAATGGAAAAATGCCAAGGAATCGATTGGTGATAGTTTCATTCACCGGAATTGAGTGTAAGTGTCCATTTTGCCCCATTTTCCCCTAAAAAATACTGTTTTTCTGAATTAAATAATGGTTTCAACTGATTGCGGCTAACCAACCAATTGTTTTATTGATGTAGAATTGACAGGTGCATTCTATGGAGCATACCTCGATCTGTGTCTTTGACTGGAAGTGCCCATTTTGCCTAATTTTCCCCTAAAAATACTGTTTTTCTGGATTAAAAAATAGTTTCAACTGATTGCGGCTAACCAACCATTTTTTTTCTTGATGTAGAATTTACAGGTGCATTTTATGGGACACACCTTGATTTGTGTCATTGAATGAAAGTGCCCATTTTGCCTCATTTTCCCCTAAAATACAGTTATTCTGAATTAAAAAATAGTTTCAACTGGTTGCGGCCAAATAACCAATTTTTACCTGATGTAGAATTAACCGGTACATACTTTGGGGTGCACCTCGATATATGTCATTGACTGGAAGTGCCCATTTTGCCTCATTTTCCCCTAAAAATACTGTTTTTTTCTGAATTAAAAATTAGTATCAACTGATTGCGGCTTACCTACCATTTTTTCTTGATGTAGAATTGACAGGTGCATTTCTTGAGGCACACCTCTTCCCGTGTCCTTGACTGGAAGTGCTCATTTTGCACAATTTTCCCCTATAAATACTGTTTTTCTGGATTAAAACATAGTTTTAACTGATTGCGGCTAACCAACCATTTTCAATCTGTTTCAGAATTAACCGGCGCATACTTTGGGACGCACCTCGATCTGTGTCTTTGACTGGAAGTACCCATTTTGCCCCATTTGCCCCTAAAATACTATTTTTATGAATTAAAGACATGTTTCAACTGATTGCAGCTAACCAATCGATTTTTGCTTGATGTAGAATTAACTGGCGCATATTTTGGGGCACACCTCGTTCTGTGTCTTTGGGTGGTGGTGCCTATTTTGCTCCATTTTCCTCTAAACTACGGGTTTTCTGGATTTAAAAATAGTTCCAATTGATTTCAACTAACCAATGTTTTTTCCTGAAATAGAATCGACCTATGTATATTATGGAATACACCTCGCGCTATGCGTTAGTCTGAAATTGCCCGTTTCACCCCATTTTCCCCTAAAATACTGTTTTCTGGGAAAAAGTTTGTTCCAACTAACTAAAACAGTGTTTTAGGAGAAAATAGGACAACATGGCCACCTCCAATCAATGACACAAGGTTTGTCTGACAATATGCTCTGATCAATTCTACATGAGGAAAAACTTGTTTTGTTAGCTTAAGCTGTTAGCTTAAATTGCTTAGCTTTTTAGCTTAAATAAGTTGAAATTGTTTCTCAAACGAGAAAAACAGTGTTTTAGGGGGTAAAGGGGGAAATGGGCACTTCTAGTCATAATGCATCGATTAATTTCACATTAGGAAAAAAAAATGCTTGGTTAACCGCAATTAGTTGGAACTAATTAGGGGAAAATTGGTTAAACGGGCAATTTCAGTATGCATAGGTCGATTCTACATCAAGAAAAAAATATTGATTAGCTGCAATCAATTGAAATTATTTTTAAATCCAGAAAATCCGTAGTTTAGGGGAAAATAGAGCAAAATGGGCACTACCACACAAAGACACAGAACGAGGTGTACCTTAAAGTATGTGCCGGTTAATTCTACATCAAGTAAAAATTGATTGATTAGCCGCAATCAGTTGATACAATTGTATAATTAAGAAAAATAGTATTTTTAGGGGAAAATGGGGCAAAATGGGTGCTTCCAGTCAACGACACAGATCAAGGTGTGCCCCAAAGCATGCGCCGGTTGATTCTATATCAGGTAAAAATTGGTTGGTTAGCCGCAATCAGTTAAAACTATTTTTTAATCCAGAAAAACAGTTTTTATAGGGGAAAATTGTTCAAAATGAGCACTTCCAGTCAAGGACACGGGAAGAGGTGTGCCTCAAGAAATGCACCTGTCAATTCTACATCAAGAAAAAATGGTAGATAAGCCGCAATCAGTTGATACTAATTTTTAATTCAGAAAAAACAGTATTTTTAGGGGAAAATGAGGCAAAATGGGCACTTCCAGTCAATGACATATATCGAGGTGCACCCCAAAGTATGTACCGGTTAATTCTACATCAGGTAAAAATTGGTTGGTTGGCCGCAACCAGTTGAAACTATTTTTCAATTCAGAATAACTGTATTTTAGGGGAAAATGAGGCAAAACGGGCACTTTCATTCAATGACACAAATCAAGGTGTGTCCCATAGAATGCACCTGTAAATTCTACATCAAGAAAAAAAATGGTTGGTTAGCCGCAATCAGTTGAAACTATTTTTTATCCAGAAAAACAGTATTTTTAGGGGAAAATGAAACAAAATGAGCACTTCCAGTCAAAGACACAGATCGAGGGATGCTCCATAAAATGCACCTGTCAATTCTACATCAATAAAAAATTGGTTGGTTAGCCGCAATCAGTTGAAACTATTTTTTAATCCAGAAAACAGTATTTTTAGGGGAAAATGAGGCAAAATGGGCACTTTCATTCAATGACACAAATCAAGGTGTGTCCCATAGAATGCACCTGTAAATTCTACATCAAGAAAAAAATGGTTGGTTAGCCGCAATCAGTTGAAACTATTTTTTAATCCAGAAATACAGTATTTTTAGGGGAAAATGAGGCAAAATGGGCACTTCCAGTCAAAGACACAGATCGAGGTATGCTCCATAGAATGCACCTGTCAATTCTACATCAATAAAAAATTGGTTGGTTAGCCGCAATCAGTTGAAACCATTATTTAATTCAGAAAAACAGTGTTTTTAGGGGAAAATGGGGCAAAATGGACACTTACACTCAATTCCGGTGAATGAAACTATCACCAATCGATTCCTTGGCATTTTTCCATTCGGAAAAGATGGGCTTCAAAGATCGCAATCAGCCGCAATAATTAGGTGCCTTTTTGGGTCGGTTTTTTCCCACTGTGCGTCGGTATGCGCAGCTGCGCGATATGTACCCAACCCAGTATTTGCCACGACCAGCAACTCAAAAACCAAGACTCGAGGGAAAAGGAGATGCAACCAGGTGCTACAATTGCTCGGGGATCGGGCACCTCTCCGTGGATTGCAAGGAACCAAGGCGAGCAAAAGGATCGTGCTTCCGTTGTGGATCTACCCAGCATCGATTGAAGGAGTGCCCCAAGCCAGCACCACGAAACAGCAACCAGGTGGCCTTAGTGGAAGATTTCCGTCGGAATACCGGTGGAGACTCTTCTGCCGTTGAGGAGGCAACAGCTGTACTATCGGAACTCAACATCGTAAGTATTGCTTTTTCAAACGACATAAATACGCAACAATGTAACACTGTTGTTTCCTTGTTTGACACTGGCAGTCCAATTAACTTCGTACGCCGATCGCTGGTTTCTCCGCTGTGTGGTTCGAGAGAGAAAACAGATTCTGGATTTAAAAGTATCGGTAATCATCCTTTGTGTACTTATGGAATAGTTACCGCGGTGGTGACATTCCGCAACAGGAAAACATCGATCAAAGTACATGTCGTGCCAGATGATTTCATTTGCGTCCCATTGCTTTTGGGGCGATCTTTTCTAGAGAAAATTGGTGTCACATTGTATGACACAAGGTTTGTTAAAGTGTGTAGAGCAAACACCAATACTGTAGAAGTTGAATTGAACGAAAATCGAATAAAAATTGATGGTAAAGTGTTACATTGTGCGTTTGATTTTTCGACTGACATAACCTCAAAGTTCTTCACGACATGTCCTCAGTGCAGTCAACCATCAGCTAGGGGGACATCTGATATGGACCTTCTCACTCCGTCATCTTCCGTTCCGCATACCGAAGAGTTCTGTATTCCGGCATTACGACGTTGTGAAACTTGTTCCGTTATTTATCCTTGTGAAGGTTGTTCCGTTCCGTTCCGATGCGAAAATTGTTCTGTATTCCCTTCTGTACCCGATGTGTTTTGTATTGATGACCATGATAGGGTGGATGATTATAATATTGATCCAAAGTTAGATCGCGATACGCAACAGGCTATACGTGAAATTATTGAACGAGATTATTCAGATTTGTCATCAATCCCTGCTGTGAATCATGCTTATGAGATGAGGCTGAGGCTAACTTCCGATGTTCCGATAAGTTTTGCTCCTCGTCGACTATCCTATTCCGATAAAAAAGAAGTAGATAACCTAGTTGACGATCTATTGAAGGAAAACATAATTCGGCCAAGTGACTCCCCTTACTCTTTCCCAATTGTATTGCGAACTAAGAAATCAGGTGAAAAGCGATTGTGCATTGATTACCGATCATTGAACAAAGTAACTGTACGTGATAGCTTTCCTATTCCGCTCATTGATGATTGCATGGAACGATTGGAGGGCAAGAAATATTTTTCAGTGCTCGATCTGAAACATGGATTTCATCAGGTTAACGTTTCTGAAGATAGCATTCCGTACACTTTATTTGTGACACCGAGCGGACAGTATGAATACGTGAAGATGCCATTCGGGCTGCGTAATGCTCCGGCGGTTTTCCAGAGGTTCATTAACAAAGTGCTTGAACCATTCTTAAGAGAAGGAACCGTAACCGTTTATTTGGATGATGTCACGTTGGCAACGAACACCATTGAAGAACACCTTCAGCTTTTGAAACGCGTTATGCGGCGCTTGGCGGAATACAGACTAGAGATTAAATTCAAAAAGTGTTTGTTCTGTTACACGGAAATCGAGTTGTTGGGTTTTACGATAAGCCAAAAGGGCATACGGCCCAATAATAATCATCTGGAGGCAATCAAAAGTTTGCCATATCCGTCAGATGCCAAAGAGTTGAGCAAATGCCTTGGTTTATTCTCGTATTTCCGCCGATTCGTTCCGTCTTTTTCAAGTCTTTCGCAACCACTACGTGATTTGCTTAAGCCCGGTGTGAAATTTGTCTTTGATGAGAAGTGTAGAAATGCGTTTTTGTCTCTCCAGAATAAATTGGTTTCTTCTCCGATATTGGCTCTATACAGTCCTCAAAGGGAGACTGAACTACACTGTGATGCCAGCTCAGAGGGGTTTGGTGGTATTCTTCTACAAAAGCAGGAAGACGGAAAATGGCATCCAGTTGCATACTTTTCACGACGCACTACTTCCGCTGAGTCACGCTACCATAGTTTCGAGTTGGAAACTTTGGCAATCATATATTCTCTCCGCAAGTTCCGTATATACCTTGAAGGCATCCCGTTCAAAATCATAACTGATTGTAATTCATTGACGTTAACTTTGAACCGCAAGAGTGTCAATGCGCGAATCGCACGTTGGGCTTTGGAGTTAGAGAACTACCACTACACGATTCAGCATCGTAGTGGAAAGTTGATGACACATGTAGACGCTTTAAGTCGGCTACCTTCAGTTTCTATCAAAACTGACGAAAACTCAGACCAGATAATTTCGGCTGTTAGTCCTGATGATGTCTTCTTCCAGCTACAAGTAACTCAAAACCGTGATGCAAACATTGTTAAATTACGTGGTGAGTTAGAGAAAGGCCCAGTTAAAGGTTTTGTATTAGAAGATGGAATAGTTTACAGGACATCCGATGCTGGGAAGACTGACAAACTCTTACTTTATGTTCCGAGCGAGATGGAGAATAACATCATACGTCTGGCACACGAGAAAATATGTCACATGGGGGTGACAAAGTGTGTTGATCAAATCAAAATGCATTACTGGTTTCCGAGTATGAAGGACAAGGTTGCACAATACATTCAGAATTGTGTACGTTGCGTAATGCATTCAGTTCCTCCTAGTAGTTCTGCTCGTAATTTGCACAATATTCCGAAGAAACCCATTCCGTTGGATACTCTACACGTTGATCATTTTGGTCCTCTTCCTTCAGTCGTATCCAAAAGAAAGCATATTCTTGCCGTTGTTGATGCGTTCACCAAATATGTGAAGTTGTACGCAGTCAATTCGACTAGTACGAAAGAAGTGTGTGCATGTCTTGATAAATATTTCGATAACTACAGTCGGCCAAGGCGGATTATCAGTGATCGTGGGTCGTGTTTTACTTCTCTTGAGTTCAGTTCATATTTGCTGGATAATAACATCGAACATGTTAAGGTTGCCACTGCGTCCGCCCAAGCGAATGGTCAAGTCGAACGGGTTAATAGGGTGATTAAGTCGATGCTTGCTAAACAATCAGAGCCCATTAAGCATTCCGATTGGTCTAAGATGTTGGTAAAGGTGGAATATGCGATCAACAACTCTGTACACTCTGCTACTCGTCAAACTCCAAGTATTCTGCTATTTGGTGTGAATCAGCGAGGTCGTGAGGTAGATGCATTATCCGAGTTCTTAGAGGACGTCCATTCCACTGGTTCTGAAAGAGATTTGTTTTCGCTAAGGGATTTGGCATCTGATAACATACAAATTGCCCAAGATCGGAATTCCACTCAGTTTGTAAAGAACCATAAACCTCCCTTGACGTATTCTGAAGGCGAATTTGTTGTTATTCGGAACATTGATACGACAATCGGTACGAATAAAAAGTTTATTCCAAAATATAAGGGCCCTTATCGCGTGCACAAGATACTCCCAAATGATAGATACGTCATAAGGGATATAGAGAATGGCCAGATATCCCAATTGCCTTACGATGGTATAATCGAGGCATCTAAAATGAAGCGATGGATTGACTGGCGAAAATCTGAAAGTGAAACATTAGAACCAGTTTGTCAGTCGGAAATCTACGATGAGTAAGTCGTGATTGAGGAAGCAATACTTTTTATTCGTGTTATTTTCCTATCTATTTCCCTTCTACATGTGTACTAACATTCCGAGTCGACCGCGGAGAAATTCGGTTGCCCTTTTTCTTCCTGTGTACTAACATGTGTGATCGAGTCGATCAAAAGTCAGGTATGGCCGAGTTGTAGTAGAAATCTTAAGTTCAATAAGTACTTTTCATTCAGAGTGTATTCCGTTTTACCCATTGTATATTCAGTTTACGTTAGTGTGTAAGTTATGTTCCGTTTTAAGTGTATTCCGTTTATCGTGTAAGAAAAATCTCAATCACCTGTCATTCAAGTTTGAGCGTGTCGGCCGCGTGGACGAAATAAAAAGTCTGTCCGAAATAAAACCCGGTTTGTTTAATTCCCATCAAATTTTCCATAGCTCTGTGCGGTCGATACTGTCGTATGCCGCTTTGAAGTCTGTTCGAGCCCAGCAGGGTGGGTCGATTTGCAGCGGACTGTATCACTTTAGTTTTTGGGGAAAACACTCGCGAGCGGAGCAAGGACTGGCAAGGGCCAATCCTCTGGGAATCGGAGGTCGAAAAATGGCGGACACAACCTGATTTGGCAAGGGCCAACAGGGGAAGAATCACTTCACGGGAGGGAATTTGGCAAGGGCCAATTCTTCGATGGTAAAATAGTATTCGGAACACGGACGGTTACAAATCTTAGCACTACATTTATTTCTCTTCTTTCCTCTCTATTTGAATTCTTCCTTTGCACTTTTGCTGCTGCTACTGCGATCGGATGCGCGCGTGATCGGTTCGACGCTTCGGTAGAGACTCATTGTCGCCGCCGCTGATACGATGGCTTGAGGTGTAGTGGTGATAAAACGGTACTCCGCCGTCTTTCGTGCGCTGGCTCGAGTATGGGGTTTACTTTAGCAAAATGTGGTAGTAGTAGTGGTCCAACTTCCGACGGTAGTCGGAACAAAGTCGATGAACAGGTGATGCGTTGGGACCTGGTATTCACGGCATTTCTGGAGGATTTGCCGTACGGTGAAGATCTGGTCCGTTGTCGACCGGCCGTCGATGAAACCGGCTTGGTAACTTCCCACGAACTCATTTACTTTAGGTGAAAGACAACGGAAGATGATCTGGGATAGCACTTTGTAGGCGGCATTCAAAATGGTGATCGCTCGAAAGTTCTCACACATTAACTTGTCGCCTTTCTTGTGAATGGGACAGATTATCCCTTCCTTCCACTCCTCCGGTAGCTGTTCGGTTTCCCAGATCTTGACTACTAATTGGTGCAGACAGGTGGCCAACTTTTCCGGGCCCATCTTGATGAGTTCTGCTGCGATACCGTCCTTACCAGCCGCTTTGTTGGTTTTGAGCTGGTGGATGGCATTCGTAACTGTAGGTATTATAAATAAAATTGAATATTACGTTCAACTAACATAGAACTGATTATTCAATGCTTCAATAGAAATAAGCATGCTGGTTGACACTGTTGATTTTATCCAAGTCAGTCAAAGGTAGATCATGAAATCGTTACGTGGTAGACTTTCCTTCTGCACGGAAAGTCTACCACGTAACGATTTTATGATCTACCTTTGACTGACTTGGATAAAATCAACAGTGTCAACCAGCATGCTTATTTCTATTGAAGCATTGAATAATCAGTTCTATGTTAGTTGAACGTAATATTCAATTTTATTTATAATACCTACATTAACTTCCCTCAGCGTGGGAGTTGGTTCGTTCCCGTCCTCTGCTGCACCAACATAATCATTTCCTCCGCTGGTCCTCCGTGCCTACATTCTCTTCGCTATTAAGGTGCTCGTCGAAGTGCTGCTTCCACATTTCGATCACCTCACGTTTGTCCGTCAGGAGGCTCCCATCCTTATCCCTGTAGATTTCGGCTTGCGGCACGTAGCCTTTGCGGGATGCGTAGAGCTTCTGGTAGAACTTACGTGTTTCCTGTGACGGGACAGCAGTTCCATTTCCTCGCACTCCGCTTCTTCCAGGCGGCGTTTTTTCTCCCGGAAGAGACGGGTCTGCTGCTTCCGCTTCTGTCTGTATCGCTTCACATTCTGTCGGTTTCCATGCTGCAGCATTACGGGCAGGCTTGTTATTTGCTCCCACAATGTGCCTCAAATGAACGTTTTTGTTCTCTTTATCTTTGTGCGTTCCTACCGAAGTCGTTTGTGCGGGAGCGATGCACAAAGAGAGAACGGGAGCGAGACAAAGAGAAACTTCGAGCCACTTGAATGAACACAAAGTGTAACTTTTTTGTGCCTCATTTTTGAGGAACCCGGTAAGTTGTTGGACTATTTTTATGACGTTGTTCGCAGTATGAGCTCGCCGATCGGGTGGTATGTCATAATTGCACATATGAATACTTGTGCCATTGTAAATAAATGATTTGTTATCACAAACATATTTATGTTTACTCCTGGCGTACACAAAGTGCCTCAATTTTGAGAAAACACACTTTTTTGAGCAACCAATCTGCACGTTTTTCGGAGTCACAAGCTACAAGCAGGAAGCTGAAACAAAACGAGAGAAAACGCTCTAGCTTTGAATGCGGGAGCGCGGAGCAGATTTTTTGTTCTCTTGTTTTGCTCTGAGGAGGATTCCATGCCTGATTACGGGTTCCATGCTGCAACATTACGTATCTTGTAAATTTTGGACCCCAAGTAACAGCTTTTGTAAGGAAAATTTTTAAATTTTGTATGAACCGTAACACTGTGGTAGATTCTCTCCCTTCTCCTACTGTGTTACGTAATATATGAACAGCTCTCTATGGTAATCAAACGTGTAAACCCCAGAGAAGCAGTCGTCACACTCTGATCGCTTTCCATCGATCACCTTTTTAATGGTTGATTCAAATTCAAATATTCAGTAGTTGGTCGATTGATCAATCGCGGCGCCGGCATCGTTTTTGCTCCTGTTTGACGTTTGCTCATTACTGCCACCTAGTGGTGGCCCGGCCAAACACAATACGTTTAGCATCGAGTGATTATGTCCTCGTGACAATGTTTTTTAATGAAATTTGTTATTAGTGTTATAAACTTTTCTTCCTGTTCGTTACGTCTCTTTGCTGATGAGTCAAGCTTAGGGTACATATTGAAAAAAAAAATGTCCCCGATAAATACTTTTGACATGATTCAAAAACGTCGTGAGTTAGGTCGCGTCGCGATTTGATTGTGCGACGTCCGGTTTGGTGGCGGCCCGACAATATAATGGTAAAATCCTTGCGTATAACATTCCATTATGATCAACATTGTACTGTTTGTGTATTGAATTATACTTTTTAGCAAGGTATAGGTATTAAGCTTTTCTGGGGAATGTTATAGAATCAAACCGATCATCACTTTGAAAAATCGTCATAGGGGCTGTCCATTTATCACGTAAGAGAATTTTTCATAGTTTTCGAATACCCTCCCCCTTTGAAAGGTTTTTTTATTTCATGATATCCCAAATATGTATATGAATCCTTCCGTAAACCCTCAACATAATAAATGAGCAATCCCAGACTTGAAAAATATATCGAATATCTCTAAACGGCTTAACGTTCACATTGCTATGCACCTCAATACATACAGGGGATAGACAAAATGATCGGGACAGGGAAAATCTTCAATATTCAAAAAATGGTCAAACAGCGGTAAAAAAAAAATGTGGGATGTTTGAATCGCCAAAATACAACTTTCTTCAACCCTCCTAAGATGTTAGTTTTTTTACACCACGATGGTGTAGTGTACGTTCAGCGTGCCTGTCTGGGTCATATTGACCCCAACATCCTACTAGGGTTAAAGAAACTTTGAAAAATATGAATAGCTACAAGCCTTAGCGAATTAACAATGTCCAATTGTCGTGAGGCGCCAACCTGGATGCTTGCCAAGGGCGCCATGGGACCACGCTACGGCTCTGCCTAACACCCTGTATAATTAAAGTTATGACTATTTATAATGTTATCTTAAAAGCAGGGTGTCTACTACCTGGAAAAACCTGGAAAACCGGGAATCCTCAGGGAATTTTATTTAACACGGAAAAACCTGGAATACTCAGAAAATATCTTGAGTACTCAGGGAAATTTTAGTCCGATAAAAAAAACATTGGGTCGTATGAATAAAAACCTGATAGTAAAAATCCATATAGAAATTTTGCTACAGGGATTTTTTCCAGAAATTCCGTCAGTTTGTTTCTGGAACTTCTTTAGAAATACCTCCTGGAATATCTCCCAGGATTTCTTATAAAATTCCTTCCGCATTTTTGACGCTATTTTTCTTGGTATTCCTTTTTTTCCGAAAAGGCATACTTCCGGATTCCTTCCAGGATTCCGGAATTTCAACCGATTTCTCCTGGAGTTTTTCACGGGAATGCAATTTATTCCCGGAGTTTCTCCAGTGTTTTGCTCAAAGAAATCTTCGTAGGATTTCTACCAGAATTTATCCCGAATTTCTGTCGGGGTAAATCGTGGAATTTCTTTCGGCATTCCTCATGGAAATTTTGCACGATTCCTTCCGATGTTCCTCTTGGGACTTCCCCAGAAGATCTTTCCAGAATTTCTTTCGGAGTTGCTGAAGGAGTTATCCCTGGGGTTTCTGCTAAAGTTCTTCCAAGGGTTTCTGAAGGAGTTTTTATGATTTTACTGCAAGAGTTCTTCCAGAAATTTCTTTCATTTTTTTTCCTGTGATATCTTCAAACAATTGCTTTGGGCTTTCTTCAAAATGTTCTTCCTGGTCTCCTACAGGAGTTTCTTAAACCTTTTCGCGAGGTTTATTTTGAAGTTTTACCTGAGATTTCTCTCGAGTATCTCCTGGAACTTCTCTCAGAAGATTCTT